>NW_028274891.1:0-300000 GCF_037043125.1 Eumetopias jubatus
TATCTGTGGGAGGAGGTGAGTTTAGGGTCCTTCTACTCTGCCATCTTCCCCACAATTCAGTTTATTTTGTCTCATAAAAATATTACGACTCCAACTTTCTTTTCACTTCCATTTGCATGATAAATGGTTTTGTTTCCCATTACTTCCAATCTGCTTTTATTTTTAGGTCTGAAGTGATTCTCTGGTAGGCAGCAGAGAGATGGGTCTTGCTTCCTCTTTACACTCTATGTTTTCTGATTGAGTTATTTAGTCCTTTTTTGTTAAAGCAATCATTGATAAAGTATTTGTATCTCTCTAGTTTACTTCACAAGGAAAAGTGTGACAGGCTTCGCTCTGAGAAGGAGGTCTGCGTGGAACGCCTCTTTCAACTCACGGCTTGTTTCTGGCTGACGGAAGGCTTCTCAAGGGTGTGTACGGAAGCCTACGGAAAAAGCGCCTACACTTCACTCTCCGGGGGGAAATAAAAGCAAGAACCCAAAAGCATCGGCGAGAAATCGTCTCTCAACGAACACCTTCTTTCCTGACGAGACAGAAACATGTTCAACTCTGTGTGTGTGTGTGTGTGTGTGTGTGTGTGTGTGCGCGCGCGCGCGTGAGGGAATAAGGAATGTGCCATGCACTCATCTGGGAAAAGCAAGTCTGCGTATACGGCAACTCTCCACTAACATATTCAGGTATCCTTGAGAGAGAAGCATTTCCAAAAGTGGTTGTGGAAGCATCCTGAATGTGCCGTACGCTTTACTACCTTTCAACACCCAAACTCAACATCCAAAAAACAAATAAGTGAGTCAAGAAATGGGCAGAAGATATGAACAGATATTTCTCCAAAGAAGACACACAAATGGCCAACAGACATAGGACAAACTGCTCAACATCACTTGGCATGGGGAAAAAGAAATCCAAATGACAATGAGATACCACTTCACACCAGTCAGAATTGCCAAAATTAACAAGCGAAGAAATAACAAATGTTGGTGAGGAGAAAGGGGAACTCTCTTACACTTCTAAGTGGGAATGAAAACTGGTACAGCCACTTTGGAAAACAATATGGAGGTTCCTCAAGAACTTAAAACAGAGCTCCCTTACAACCCAGCAATTTTATTTACCCCAAAGCTACAAATGTAGTGATCTGAAGGGGCAACGGCACCCCGAATGTTTAGAGCAACATTGTCCACAATAGCCAAACCGTGGAAGGAACCAAGACATCCATCGACAGATAAATGGATAAAGAAAACATGGTATATACATATACAATGGAATATGACTCAGCCATCAGAAAGGATCAATATTTAGCATATCGATGTGGATGGCACTGGAGGGTATTATGCTGAGCAAAATAAGTCAGTCAGAGAAAAACAATTATTATATGGTTTTACTCATAGGTGGAATAGAAGGAACAGCACAGAGGATCATAGGGGAAGGGAGGGAAAATGAATGCGAAGAAACCAGAGAGGAAGAAAATCCATGACAGGTTCCTAACTATTGGAAACCAACTGAGGGTTGCTGGAGGAAAGGTGGCTGGGGAGATGGGGTAACTGTGTGATGGGCATTAAGGAATGCATGGGATGTGATGAACACTGGGTGTTATACACAACTGATGAATTGTGGAACGCTACATTTGAAACTACTGGTGTACTCTATGTTGGCTAATTCAATTTCAATTTTAAAAAACTCTATTTGGTCTGATATAAGGATTGCTACTCTGACTTCTTTTGACATCCACTTGCATGATTAATGTTTCTCCATCTCTTAATTTCCATCTGCAGGTGTCTTTAGGTGTGAAATCTTTTATACATATATACAAACTCTGTCATGCTCTTTTGCTTGGAGCATTTCGTCCATTTACATTCAAACTGATTATCATTAGACATGTATTTATTGATGTTTTGTTACTTGTTTCAGAGTTTTTTGTGTAGGTTTTCTCTGATCCTTTCTTCTCTTGCTCTCTCTCTCATGGTTTGCTCGTTTTCTTTAATGATATTCTTGGATTTCTTTCCCTTTATCTTTTGCATGTGTATTAGTGCTTTGGGTTTCTGGTGACCCCCTGGATTATATATAGCCTTTTCAGTCTATATTAAGTTGAATGCTGTTTAAGTTCAAACCCACTGTTGACTCCTCCTCATGTGTTAGGGTATATGTTTTCATATTTTACATACTTTTATTTTGTGAATCCCTTAACTGATTTTTACAGAAATACTTAATTTTACTGCTTCCTTGATTCATTATTGTCCTACTCTCACTTACGATTTTTTTCCACTCATAGTGTCCCCTTCAATATTTTTTGTAGTTAATTTAGTGGTCATGAACTCTTTTAGTTTGTGTGGCTAAGAAACTCTTTTTCTCCCCTTCTTTTCTGAAGGATAGGCTTGCTGGATAAATTATTCCTTGCTGCAGGTTTTTCTCATTCAGCACTTTGAATATTTAACGCCACTTTCTTCTGTCCTGCATAGTTTCTGCTGAAAACTCAGCTGATAGCTTTATGGGCTTTCCCTTGCATGTTAACTGTCTTCTTTTATCTTGCTGCTTTAAATGTTTCTTCTTTATCACTACCTTTTCCCATTTGGATTACTATGTGTCTTCATGTCGACCTCCTTCGGTTGATTTTGTGGGAGGGGATCTCTATGCCTTATGGATTTGTATAGGTTTCCTTCACCAGATTAGGTTAAGTTTTCAGCTCTTCTTTGGTCAAATAGATTTTCTGTCCCCTTTTCCCCCTTTTCACCTTCTGGGATCCCTCTAATGTGGGTGTTGTTACACTGGATGGAGTCACTGAATTCCCTAAGTCTCTTCTCATTTTTGCATACTTCTTTTTCCTCTCATTTTTTCCGCTTGATTACTTTCCATTACTGTCTTCTAGTTCATTAATTTGTTCCTCTGCTTCGTCCATCCTGCTAATTATTCTATCTAGTATATTCTTAATTACATTTATTGTGTTCCACATCTCTGATTATTTCTTTCATATCTCTTTGTTAAGAGTCTCAATGATGTTCCCCCTTCTGATGTCCTCCCTCTATTCATTTCCCCAGTGAGTATCTTTATAATTGTTATCTTAAATTTTCTCTCAGGCATGTTCCTTATATCCATTTTGTTTAGGTCTCTTGCTGTGGCTTTGTCCTCTTCTTTCGTTTAGGACATAGTCCTCTGTCTGCTCATTTGGCCTACTTCTCAGAGAATATCTCTCTGTTAGGAAGGTCAGATATATTGCTTGTTCTTGAAAATACTGGGCAGTACATACATTTTTAACGTGGTGATGCTGGTTCTCCTCTGAAGGTAATGCATAGCAACAACAGAGACTGGATCTGGACTGTGTCATTGTGCACAACACATGGGGTGTGCTGTTTTAACAAGACGCATGCGTGTTCTGTAGGTGATGGGGAGACATATTGTTCTCAAGGATTGTGTGGGTCTTATCAGGGAGGGTATCCACAGCACTGGGACTGAAGCAGGTCTGGTAGGTGTGGGGATGGGCCATGGTTTATGCAAGTTAGTGATTGCTAGATTGTGCCTGGTCTTGCAGGTAGGTGTCTGTTTACAATGAGGGGCCGTAGAGGGAAATGGCACCTGCCAGCTCCTTTGTTCCTGGACAAGTCCCTTAGCAAACTCTGAGTTCAGGAACTATGTCTCCCTTGTTTAGTCCTCAAGCACCTTTCAACCTGCTTCACCCAAGCTTCTCCAGACTGTTTGCTCTGCTTTCTCTTTAAGGACAGATCTCAGCTTCCTATCACCTTCTGTGCTCTCTCAGAGCTGAGGCAGCTGATTTTTAAAAGTTCCAAGCTTTAAGTCTGCTGGTTGTAGACACTCACAAATTTCATCCCTTCTGATTTTCAAAGCCATAAGCTATGAGGATGTCTCTACGCTTTAGAGGCTCCCCGGTGTAGTAGTTTGTTTCTGGCCCCTCTGTGACTGTGGTTCCCTCCCTCTGGTGGTCAGAAATATGGGGTTTAGATTCCTACAGAGTCCTTGTCCTTCCTACCATCTTTGATGTGATTTCCTCTCTCCATTTAGTTGTAGAGTTTTGTTGGGAAATTGAAGGTCCATTTCTGGGTGACTCTGGTGTGAGTGTGATCTAGTTGTATCTGTGGGAGGAGGTGAGTTTAGGGTCCTTCTACTCTGCCATCTTCCCCACAATTCAGTTTATTTTGTCTCATAAAAATATTACGACTCCAACTTTCTTTTCACTTCCATTTGCATGATAAATGGTTTTGTTTCCCATTACTTCCAATCTGCTTTTATTTTTAGGTCTGAAGTGATTCTCTGGTAGGCAGCAGAGAGATGGGTCTTGCTTCCTCTTTACACTCTATGTTTTCTGATTGAGTTATTTAGTCCTTTTTTGTTAAAGCAATCATTGATAAAGTATTTGTATCTCTCTAGTTTACTTCACAAGGAAAAGTGTGACAGGCTTCGCTCTGAGAAGGAGGTCTGCGTGGAACGCCTCTTTCAACTCACGGCTTGTTTCTGGCTGACGGAAGGCTTCTCAAGGGTGTGTACGGAAGCCTACGGAAAAAGCGCCTACACTTCACTCTCCGGGGGGAAATAAAAGCAAGAACCCAAAAGCATCGGCGAGAAATCGTCTCTCAACGAACACCTTCTTTCCTGACGAGACAGAAACATGTTCAACTCTGTGTGTGTGTGTGTGTGTGTGTGTGTGTGTGTGCGCGCGCGCGCGTGAGGGAATAAGGAATGTGCCATGCACTCATCTGGGAAAAGCAAGTCTGCGTATACGGCAACTCTCCACTAACATATTCAGGTATCCTTGAGAGAGAAGCATTTCCAAAAGTGGTTGTGGAAGCATCCTGAATGTGCCGTACGCTTTACTACCTTTCAACACCCAAACTCAACATCCAAAAAACAAATAAGTGAGTCAAGAAATGGGCAGAAGATATGAACAGATATTTCTCCAAAGAAGACACACAAATGGCCAACAGACATAGGACAAACTGCTCAACATCACTTGGCATGGGGAAAAAGAAATCCAAATGACAATGAGATACCACTTCACACCAGTCAGAATTGCCAAAATTAACAAGCGAAGAAATAACAAATGTTGGTGAGGAGAAAGGGGAACTCTCTTACACTTCTAAGTGGGAATGAAAACTGGTACAGCCACTTTGGAAAACAATATGGAGGTTCCTCAAGAACTTAAAACAGAGCTCCCTTACAACCCAGCAATTTTATTTACCCCAAAGCTACAAATGTAGTGATCTGAAGGGGCAACGGCACCCCGAATGTTTATAGCAACATTGTCCACAATAGCCAAACCGTGGAAGGAACCAAGACATCCATCGACAGATAAATGGATAAAGAAAACATGGTATATACATATACAATGGAATATGACTCAGCCATCAGAAAGGATCAATATTTAGCATATCGATGTGGATGGCACTGGAGGGTATTATGCTGAGCAAAATAAGTCAGTCAGAGAAAAACAATTATTATATGGTTTTACTCATAGGTGGAATAGAAGGAACAGCACAGAGGATCATAGGGGAAGGGAGGGAAAATGAATGCGAAGAAACCAGAGAGGAAGAAAATCCATGACAGGTTCCTAACTATTGGAAACCAACTGAGGGTTGCTGGAGGAAAGGTGGCTGGGGAGATGGGGTAACTGTGTGATGGGCATTAAGGAATGCATGGGATGTGATGAACACTGGGTGTTATACACAACTGATGAATTGTGGAACGCTACATTTGAAACTACTGGTGTACTCTATGTTGGCTAATTCAATTTCAATTTTAAAAAACTCTATTTGGTCTGATATAAGGATTGCTACTCTGACTTCTTTTGACATCCACTTGCATGATTAATGTTTCTCCATCTCTTAATTTCCATCTGCAGGTGTCTTTAGGTGTGAAATCTTTTATACATATATACAAACTCTGTCATGCTCTTTTGCTTGGAGCATTTCGTCCATTTACATTCAAACTGATTATCATTAGACATGTATTTATTGATGTTTTGTTACTTGTTTCAGAGTTTTTTGTGTAGGTTTTCTCTGATCCTTTCTTCTCTTGCTCTCTCTCTCATGGTTTGCTCGTTTTCTTTAATGATATTCTTGGATTTCTTTCCCTTTATCTTTTGCATGTGTATTAGTGCTTTGGGTTTCTGGTGACCCCCTGGATTATATATAGCCTTTTCAGTCTATATTAAGTTGAATGCTGTTTAAGTTCAAACCCACTGTTGACTCCTCCTCATGTGTTAGGGTATATGTTTTCATATTTTACATACTTTTATTTTGTGAATCCCTTAACTGATTTTTACAGAAATACTTAATTTTACTGCTTCCTTGATTCATTATTGTCCTACTCTCACTTACGATTTTTTTCCACTCATAGTGTCCCCTTCAATATTTTTTGTAGTTAATTTAGTGGTCATGAACTCTTTTAGTTTGTGTGGCTAAGAAACTCTTTTTCTCCCCTTCTTTTCTGAAGGATAGGCTTGCTGGATAAATTATTCCTTGCTGCAGGTTTTTCTCATTCAGCACTTTGAATATTTAACGCCACTTTCTTCTGTCCTGCATAGTTTCTGCTGAAAACTCAGCTGATAGCTTTATGGGCTTTCCCTTGCATGTTAACTGTCTTCTTTTATCTTGCTGCTTTAAATGTTTCTTCTTTATCACTACCTTTTCCCATTTGGATTACTATGTGTCTTCATGTCGACCTCCTTCGGTTGATTTTGTGGGAGGGGATCTCTATGCCTTATGGATTTGTATAGGTTTCCTTCACCAGATTAGGTTAAGTTTTCAGCTCTTCTTTGGTCAAATAGATTTTCTGTCCCCTTTTCCCCCTTTTCACCTTCTGGGATCCCTCTAATGTGGGTGTTGTTACACTGGATGGAGTCACTGAATTCCCTAAGTCTCTTCTCATTTTTGCATACTTCTTTTTCCTCTCATTTTTTCCGCTTGATTACTTTCCATTACTGTCTTCTAGTTCATTAATTTGTTCCTCTGCTTCGTCCATCCTGCTAATTATTCTATCTAGTATATTCTTAATTACATTTATTGTGTTCCACATCTCTGATTATTTCTTTCATATCTCTTTGTTAAGAGTCTCAATGATGTTCCCCCTTCTGATGTCCTCCCTCTATTCATTTCCCCAGTGAGTATCTTTATAATTGTTATCTTAAATTTTCTCTCAGGCATGTTCCTTATATCCATTTTGTTTAGGTCTCTTGCTGTGGCTTTGTCCTCTTCTTTCGTTTAGGACATAGTCCTCTGTCTGCTCATTTGGCCTACTTCTCAGAGAATATCTCTCTGTTAGGAAGGTCAGATATATTGCTTGTTCTTGAAAATACTGGGCAGTACATACATTTTTAACGTGGTGATGCTGGTTCTCCTCTGAAGGTAATGCATAGCAACAACAGAGACTGGATCTGGACTGTGTCATTGTGCACAACACATGGGGTGTGCTGTTTTAACAAGACGCATGCGTGTTCTGTAGGTGATGGGGAGACATATTGTTCTCAAGGATTGTGTGGGTCTTATCAGGGAGGGTATCCACAGCACTGGGACTGAAGCAGGTCTGGTAGGTGTGGGGATGGGCCATGGTTTATGCAAGTTAGTGATTGCTAGATTGTGCCTGGTCTTGCAGGTAGGTGTCTGTTTACAATGAGGGGCCGTAGAGGGAAATGGCACCTGCCAGCTCCTTTGTTCCTGGACAAGTCCCTTAGCAAACTCTGAGTTCAGGAACTATGTCTCCCTTGTTTAGTCCTCAAGCACCTTTCAACCTGCTTCACCCAAGCTTCTCCAGACTGTTTGCTCTGCTTTCTCTTTAAGGACAGATCTCAGCTTCCTATCACCTTCTGTGCTCTCTCAGAGCTGAGGCAGCTGATTTTTAAAAGTTCCAAGCTTTAAGTCTGCTGGTTGTAGACACTCACAAATTTCATCCCTTCTGATTTTCAAAGCCATAAGCTATGAGGATGTCTCTACGCTTTAGAGGCTCCCCGGTGTAGTAGTTTGTTTCTGGCCCCTCTGTGACTGTGGTTCCCTCCCTCTGGTGGTCAGAAATATGGGGTTTAGATTCCTACAGAGTCCTTGTCCTTCCTACCATCTTTGATGTGATTTCCTCTCTCCATTTAGTTGTAGAGTTTTGTTGGGAAATTGAAGGTCCATTTCTGGGTGACTCTGGTGTGAGTGTGATCTAGTTGTATCTGTGGGAGGAGGTGAGTTTAGGGTCCTTCTACTCTGCCATCTTCCCCACAATTCAGTTTATTTTGTCTCATAAAAATATTACGACTCCAACTTTCTTTTCACTTCCATTTGCATGATAAATGGTTTTGTTTCCCATTACTTCCAATCTGCTTTTATTTTTAGGTCTGAAGTGATTCTCTGGTAGGCAGCAGAGAGATGGGTCTTGCTTCCTCTTTACACTCTATGTTTTCTGATTGAGTTATTTAGTCCTTTTTTGTTAAAGCAATCATTGATAAAGTATTTGTATCTCTCTAGTTTACTTCACAAGGAAAAGTGTGACAGGCTTCGCTCTGAGAAGGAGGTCTGCGTGGAACGCCTCTTTCAACTCACGGCTTGTTTCTGGCTGACGGAAGGCTTCTCAAGGGTGTGTACGGAAGCCTACGGAAAAAGCGCCTACACTTCACTCTCCGGGGGGAAATAAAAGCAAGAACCCAAAAGCATCGGCGAGAAACCGTCTCTCAACGAACACCTTCTTTCCTGACGAGACAGAAACATGTTCAACTCTGTGTGTGTGTGTGTGTGTGTGTGTGCGCGCGCGCGCGTGAGGGAATAAGGAATGTGCCATGCACTCACCTGGGAAAAGCAAGTCTGCGTATACGGCAACTCTCCACTAACATATTCAGGTATCCTTGAGAGAGAAGCATTTCCAAAAGTGGTTGTGGAAGCATCCTGAATGTGCCGTACGCTTTACTACCTTTCAACACCCAAACTCAACATCCAAAAAACAAATAAGTGAGTCAAGAAATGGGCAGAAGATATGAACAGATATTTCTCCAAAGAAGACACACAAATGGCCAACAGACATAGGACAAACTGCTCAACATCACTTGGCATGGGGAAAAAGAAATCCAAATGACAATGAGATACCACTTCACACCAGTCAGAATTGCCAAAATTAACAAGCGAAGAAATAACAAATGTTGGTGAGGAGAAAGGGGAACTCTCTTACACTTCTAAGTGGGAATGAAAACTGGTACAGCCACTTTGGAAAACAATATGGAGGTTCCTCAAGAACTTAAAACAGAGCTCCCTTACAACCCAGCAATTTTATTTACCCCAAAGCTACAAATGTAGTGATCTGAAGGGGCAACGGCACCCCGAATGTTTAGAGCAACATTGTCCACAATAGCCAAACCGTGGAAGGAACCAAGACATCCATCGACAGATAAATGGATAAAGAAAACATGGTATATACATATACAATGGAATATGACTCAGCCATCAGAAAGGATCAATATTTAGCATATCGATGTGGATGGCACTGGAGGGTATTATGCTGAGCAAAATAAGTCAGTCAGAGAAAAACAATTATTATATGGTTTTACTCATAGGTGGAATAGAAGGAACAGCACAGAGGATCATAGGGGAAGGGAGGGAAAATGAATGCGAAGAAACCAGAGAGGAAGAAAATCCATGACAGGTTCCTAACTATTGGAAACCAACTGAGGGTTGCTGGAGGAAAGGTGGCTGGGGAGATGGGGTAACTGTGTGATGGGCATTAAGGAATGCATGGGATGTGATGAACACTGGGTGTTATACACAACTGATGAATTGTGGAACGCTACATTTGAAACTACTGGTGTACTCTATGTTGGCTAATTCAATTTCAATTTTAAAAAACTCTATTTGGTCTGATATAAGGATTGCTACTCTGACTTCTTTTGACATCCACTTGCATGATTAATGTTTCTCCATCTCTTAATTTCCATCTGCAGGTGTCTTTAGGTGTGAAATCTTTTATACATATATACAAACTCTGTCATGCTCTTTTGCTTGGAGCATTTCGTCCATTTACATTCAAACTAATTATCATTAGACATGTATTTATTGATGTTTTGTTACTTGTTTCAGAGTTTTTTGTGTAGTTTTTCTCTGATCCTTTCTTCTCTTGCTCTCTCTCTCATGGTTTGCTCGTTTTCTTTAATGATATTCTTGGATTTCTTTCCCTTTATCTTTTGCATGTGTATTAGTGCTTTGGGTTTCTGGTGACCCCCTGGATTATATATAGCCTTTTCAGTCTATATTAAGTTGAATGCTGTTTAAGTTCAAACCCACTGTTGACTCCTCCTCATGTGTTAGGGTATATGTTTTCATATTTTACATACTTTTATTTTGTGAATCCCTTAACTGATTTTTACAGAAATACTTAATTTTACTGCTTCCTTGATTCATTATTGTCCTACTCTCACTTACGATTTTTTTCCACTCATAGTGTCCCCTTCAATATTTTTTGTAGTTAATTTAGTGGTCATGAACTCTTTTAGTTTGTGTGGCTAAGAAACTCTTTTTCTCCCCTTCTTTTCTGAAGGATAGGCTTGCTGGATAAATTATTCCTTGCTGCAGGTTTTTCTCATTCAGCACTTTGAATATTTAACGCCACTTTCTTCTGTCCTGCATAGTTTCTGCTGAAAACTCAGCTGATAGCTTTATGGGCTTTCCCTTGCATGTTAACTGTCTTCTTTTATCTTGCTGCTTTAAATGTTTCTTCTTTATCACTACCTTTTCCCATTTGGATTACTATGTGTCTTCATGTCGACCTCCTTCGGTTGATTTTGTGGGAGGGGATCTCTATGCCTTATGGATTTGTATAGGTTTCCTTCACCAGATTAGGTTAAGTTTTCAGCTCTTCTTTGGTCAAATAGATTTTCTGTCCCCTTTTCCCCCTTTTCACCTTCTGGGATTCCTCTAATGTGGGTGTTGTTACACTGGATGGAGTCACTGAATTCCCTAAGTCTCTTCTCATTTTTGCATACTTCTTTTTCCTCTCATTTTTTCCGCTTGATTACTTTCCATTACTGTCTTCTAGTTCATTAATTTGTTCCTCTGCTTCGTCCATCCTGCTAATTATTCTATCTAGTATATTCTTAATTACATTTATTGTGTTCCACATCTCTGATTATTTCTTTCATATCTCTTTGTTAAGAGTCTCAATGATGTTCCCCCTTCTGATGTCCTCCCTCTTTTCATTTCCCCAGTGAGTATCTTTATAATTGTTATCTTAAATTTTCTCTCAGGCATGTTCCTTATATCCATTTTGTTTAGGTCTCTTGCTGTGGCTTTGTCCTCTTCTTTCGTTTAGGACATAGTCCTCTGTCTGCTCATTTGGCCTACTTCTCAGAGAATATCTCTCTGTTAGGAAGGTCAGATATATTGCTTGTTCTTGAAAATACTGGGCAGTACATACATTTTTAACGTGGTGATGCTGGTTCTCCTCTGAAGGTAATGCATAGCAACAACAGAGACTGGATCTGGACTGTGTCATTGTGCACAACACATGGGGTGTGCTGTTTTAACAAGACGCATGCGTGTTGTGTAGGTGATGGGGAGACATATTGTTCTCAAGGATTGTGTGGGTCTTATCAGGGAGGGTATCCAGAGCACTGGGACTGAAGCAGGTCTGGTAGGTGTGGGGATGGGCCATGGTTTATGCAAGTTAGTGATTGCTAGATTGTGCTTGGTCTTGCAGGTAGGTGTCTGTTTACAATGAGGGGCCGTAGAGGGAAATGGCACCTGCCAGCTCCTTTGTTCCTGGACAAGTCCCTTAGCAAACTCTGAGTTCAGGAACTATGTCTCCCTTGTTTAGTCCTCAAGCACCTTTCAACCTGCTTCACCCAAGCTTCTCCAGACTGTTTGCTCTGCTTTCTCTTTAAGGACAGATCTCAGTTTCCTATCACCTTCTGTGCTCTCTCAGAGCTGAGACAGCTGATTTTTAAAAGTTCCAAGCTTTAAGTCTGCTGGTTGTAGACACTCACAAATTTCATCCCTTCTGATTTTCAAAGCCATAAGCTATGAGGATGTCTCTACGCTTTAGAGGCTCCCCGGTGTAGTAGTTTGTTTCTGGCCCCTCTGTGACTGTGGTTCCCTCCCTCTGGTGGTCAGAAATATGGGGTTTAGATTCCTACAGAGTCCTTGTCCTTCCTACCATCTTTGATGTGATTTCCTCTCTCCATTTAGTTGTAGAGTTTTGTTGGGAAATTGAAGGTCCATTTCTGGGTGACTCTGGTGTGAGTGTGATCTAGTTGTATCTGTGGGAGGAGGTGAGTTTAGGGTCCTTCTACTCTGCCATCTTCCCCACAATTCAGTTTATTTTGTCTCATAAAAATATTACGACTCCAACTTTCTTTTCACTTCCATTTGCATGATAAATGGTTTTGTTTCCCATTACTTCCAATCTGCTTTTATTTTTAGGTCTGAAGTGATTCTCTGGTAGGCAGCAGAGAGATGGGTCTTGCTTCCTCTTTACACTCTATGTTTTCTGATTGAGTTATTTAGTCCTTTTTTGTTAAAGCAATCATTGATAAAGTATTTGTATCTCTCTAGTTTACTTCACAAGGAAAAGTGTGACAGGCTTCGCTCTGAGAAGGAGGTCTGCGTGGAACGCCTCTTTCAACTCACGGCTTGTTTCTGGCTGACGGAAGGCTTCTCAAGGGTGTGTACGGAAGCCTACGGAAAAAGCGCCTACACTTCACTCTCCGGGGGGAAATAAAAGCAAGAACCCAAAAGCATCGGCGAGAAACCGTCTCTCAACGAACACCTTCTTTCCTGACGAGACAGAAACATGTTCAACTCTGTGTGTGTGTGTGTGTGTGTGTGTGTGTGTGTGTGTGTGCGTGCGCGCGCGCGCGCGTGAGGGAATAAGGAATGTGCCATGCACTCACCTGGGAAAAGCAAGTCTGCGTATACGGCAACTCTCCACTAACATATTCAGGTATCCTTGAGAGAGAAGCATTTCCAAAAGTGGTTGTGGAAGTATCATGAATGTGCCGTACGCTTTACTACCTTTCAACACCCAAACTCAACATCCAAAAAACAAATAAGTGAGTCAAGAAATGGGCAGAAGATATGAACAGATATTTCTCCAAAGAAGACACACAAATGGCCAACAGACATAGGACAAACTGCTCAACATCACTTGGCATGGGGAAAAAGAAATCCAAATGACAATGAGATACCACTTCACACCAGTCAGAATTGCCAAAATTAACAAGCGAAGAAATAACAAATGTTGGTGAGGAGAAAGGGGAACTCTCTTACACTTCTAAGTGGGAATGAAAACTGGTACAGCCACTTTGGAAAACAATATGGAGGTTCCTCAAGAACTTAAAACAGAGCTCCCTTACAACCCAGCAATTTTATTTACCCCAAAGCTACAAATGTAGTGATCTGAAGGGGCAACGGCACCCCGAATGTTTAGAGCAACATTGTCCACAATAGCCAAACCGTGGAAGGAACCAAGACATCCATCGACAGATAAATGGATAAAGAAAACATGGTATATACATATACAATGGAATATGACTCAGCCATCAGAAAGGATCAATATTTAGCATATCGATGTGGATGGCACTGGAGGGTATTATGCTGAGCAAAATAAGTCAGTCAGAGAAAAACAATTATTATATGGTTTTACTCATAGGTGGAATAGAAGGAACAGCACAGAGGATCATAGGGGAAGGGAGGGAAAATGAATGCGAAGAAACCAGAGAGGAAGAAAATCCATGACAGGTTCCTAACTATTGGAAACCAACTGAGGGTTGCTGGAGGAAAGGTGGCTGGGGAGATGGGGTAACTGTGTGATGGGCATTAAGGAATGCATGGGATGTGATGAACACTGGGTGTTATACACAACTGATGAATTGTGGAACGCTACATTTGAAACTACTGGTGTACTCTATGTTGGCTAATTCAATTTCAATTTTAAAAAACTCTATTTGGTCTGATATAAGGATTGCTACTCTGACTTCTTTTGACATCCACTTGCATGATTAATGTTTCTCCATCTCTTAATTTCCATCTGCAGGTGTCTTTAGGTGTGAAATCTTTTATACATATATACAAACTCTGTCATGCTCTTTTGCTTGGAGCATTTCGTCCATTTACATTCAAACTAATTATCATTAGACATGTATTTATTGATGTTTTGTTACTTGTTTCAGAGTTTTTTGTGTAGTTTTTCTCTGATCCTTTCTTCTCTTGCTCTCTCTCTCATGGTTTGCTCGTTTTCTTTAATGATATTCTTGGATTTCTTTCCCTTTATCTTTTGCATGTGTATTAGTGCTTTGGGTTTCTGGTGACCCCCTGGATTATATATAGCCTTTTCAGTCTATATTAAGTTGAATGCTGTTTAAGTTCAAACCCACTGTTGACTCCTCCTCATGTGTTAGGGTATATGTTTTCATATTTTACATACTTTTATTTTGTGAATCCCTTAACTGATTTTTACAGAAATACTTAATTTTACTGCTTCCTTGATTCATTATTGTCCTACTCTCACTTACGATTTTTTTCCACTCATAGTGTCCCCTTCAATATTTTTTGTAGTTAATTTAGTGGTCATGAACTCTTTTAGTTTGTGTGGCTAAGAAACTCTTTTTCTCCCCTTCTTTTCTGAAGGATAGGCTTGCTGGATAAATTATTCCTTGCTGCAGGTTTTTCTCATTCAGCACTTTGAATATTTAACGCCACTTTCTTCTGTCCTGCATAGTTTCTGCTGAAAACTCAGCTGATAGCTTTATGGGCTTTCCCTTGCATGTTAACTGTCTTCTTTTATCTTGCTGCTTTAAATGTTTCTTCTTTATCACTACCTTTTCCCATTTGGATTACTATGTGTCTTCATGTCGACCTCCTTCGGTTGATTTTGTGGGAGGGGATCTCTATGCCTTATGGATTTGTATAGGTTTCCTTCACCAGATTAGGTTAAGTTTTCAGCTCTTCTTTGGTCAAATAGATTTTCTGTCCCCTTTTCCCCCTTTTCACCTTCTGGGATCCCTCTAATGTGGGTGTTGTTACACTGGATGGAGTCACTGAATTCCCTAAGTCTCTTCTCATTTTTGCATACTTCTTTTTCCTCTCATTTTTTCCGCTTGATTACTTTCCATTACTGTCTTCTAGTTCATTAATTTGTTCCTCTGCTTCGTCCATCCTGCTAATTATTCTATCTAGTATATTCTTAATTACATTTATTGTGTTCCACATCTCTGATTATTTCTTTCATATCTCTTTGTTAAGAGTCTCAATGATGTTCCCCCTTCTGATGTCCTCCCTCTATTCATTTCCCCAGTGAGTATCTTTATAATTGTTATCTTAAATTTTCTCTCAGGCATGTTCCTTATATCCATTTTGTTTAGGTCTCTTGCTGTGGCTTTGTCCTCTTCTTTCGTTTAGGACATAGTCCTCTGTCTGCTCATTTGGCCTACTTCTCAGAGAATATCTCTCTGTTAGGAAGGTCAGATATATTGCTTGTTCTTGAAAATACTGGGCAGTACATACATTTTTAACGTGGTGATGCTGGTTCTCCTCTGAAGGTAATGCATAGCAACAACAGAGACTGGATCTGGACTGTGTCATTGTGCACAACACATGGGGTGTGCTGTTTTAACAAGACGCATGCGTGTTCTGTAGGTGATGGGGAGACATATTGTTCTCAAGGATTGTGTGGGTCTTATCAGGGAGGGTATCCACAGCACTGGGACTGAAGCAGGTCTGGTAGGTGTGGGGATGGGCCATGGTTTATGCAAGTTAGTGATTGCTAGATTGTGCCTGGTCTTGCAGGTAGGTGTCTGTTTACAATGAGGGGCCGTAGAGGGAAATGGCACCTGCCAGCTCCTTTGTTCCTGGACAAGTCCCTTAGCAAACTCTGAGTTCAGGAACTATGTCTCCCTTGTTTAGTCCTCAAGCACCTTTCAACCTGCTTCACCCAAGCTTCTCCAGACTGTTTGCTCTGCTTTCTCTTTAAGGACAGATCTCAGCTTCCTATCACCTTCTGTGCTCTCTCAGAGCTGAGGCAGCTGATTTTTAAAAGTTCCAAGCTTTAAGTCTGCTGGTTGTAGACACTCACAAATTTCATCCCTTCTGATTTTCAAAGCCATAAGCTATGAGGATGTCTCTACGCTTTAGAGGCTCCCCGGTGTAGTAGTTTGTTTCTGGCCCCTCTGTGACTGTGGTTCCCTCCCTCTGGTGGTCAGAAATATGGGGTTTAGATTCCTACAGAGTCCTTGTCCTTCCTACCATCTTTGATGTGATTTCCTCTCTCCATTTAGTTGTAGAGTTTTGTTGGGAAATTGAAGGTCCATTTCTGGGTGACTCTGGTGTGAGTGTGATCTAGTTGTATCTGTGGGAGGAGGTGAGTTTAGGGTCCTTCTACTCTGCCATCTTCCCCACAATTCAGTTTATTTTGTCTCATAAAAATATTACGACTCCAACTTTCTTTTCACTTCCATTTGCATGATAAATGGTTTTGTTTCCCATTACTTCCAATCTGCTTTTATTTTTAGGTCTGAAGTGATTCTCTGGTAGGCAGCAGAGAGATGGGTCTTGCTTCCTCTTTACACTCTATGTTTTCTGATTGAGTTATTTAGTCCTTTTTTGTTAAAGCAATCATTGATAAAGTATTTGTATCTCTCTAGTTTACTTCACAAGGAAAAGTGTGACAGGCTTCGCTCTGAGAAGGAGGTC
The DNA here is from genome assembly GCF_037043125.1 of Eumetopias jubatus. NCBI lineage: Eukaryota > Metazoa > Chordata > Mammalia > Carnivora > Otariidae > Eumetopias > Eumetopias jubatus. The sequence goes on from NW_028274891.1 coordinate 16,644, forward strand.
TGCGTGGAACGCCTCTTTCAACTCACGGCTTGTTTCTGGCTGACGGAAGGCTTCTCAAGGGTGTGTACGGAAGCCTACGGAAAAAGCGCCTACACTTCACTCTCCGGGGGGAAATAAAAGCAAGAACCCAAAAGCATCGGCGAGAAACCGTCTCTCAACGAACACCTTCTTTCCTGACGAGACAGAAACATGTTCAACTCTGTGTGTGTGTGTGTGTGTGTGTGTGTGTGTGTGTGTGCGCACGCGCGCGCGTGAGGGAATAATGAATGTGCCATGCACTCACCTGGGAAAAGCAAGTCTGCGTATACGGCAACTCTCCACTAACATATTCAGGTATCCTTGAGAGAGAAGCATTTCCAAAAGTGGTTGTGGAAGCATCCTGAATGTGCCGTACGCTTTACTACCTTTCAACACCCAAACTCAACATCCAAAAAACAAATAAGTGAGTCAAGAAATGGGCAGAAGATATGAACAGATATTTCTCCAAAGAAGACACACAAATGGCCAACAGACATAGGACAAACTGCTCAACATCACTTGGCATGGGGAAAAAGAAATCCAAATGACAATGAGATACCACTTCACACCAGTCAGAATTGCCAAAATTAACAAGCGAAGAAATAACAAATGTTGGTGAGGAGAAAGGGGAACTCTCTTACACTTCTAAGTGGGAATGAAAACTGGTACAGCCACTTTGGAAAACAATATGGAGGTTCCTCAAGAACTTAAAACAGAGCTCCCTTACAACCCAGCAATTTTATTTACCCCAAAGCTACAAATGTAGTGATCTGAAGGGGCAACGGCACCCCGAATGTTTAGAGCAACATTGTCCACAATAGCCAAACCGTGGAAGGAACCAAGACATCCATCGACAGATAAATGGATAAAGAAAACATGGTATATACATATACAATGGAATATGACTCAGCCATCAGAAAGGATCAATATTTAGCATATCGATGTGGATGGCACTGGAGGGTATTATGCTGAGCAAAATAAGTCAGTCAGAGAAAAACAATTATTATATGGTTTTACTCATAGGTGGAATAGAAGGAACAGCACAGAGGATCATAGGGGAAGGGAGGGAAAATGAATGCGAAGAAACCAGAGAGGAAGAAAATCCATGACAGGTTCCTAACTATTGGAAACCAACTGAGGGTTGCTGGAGGAAAGGTGGCTGGGGAGATGGGGTAACTGTGTGATGGGCATTAAGGAATGCATGGGATGTGATGAACACTGGGTGTTATACACAACTGATGAATTGTGGAACGCTACATTTGAAACTACTGGTGTACTCTATGTTGGCTAATTCAATTTCAATTTTAAAAAACTCTATTTGGTCTGATATAAGGATTGCTACTCTGACTTCTTTTGACATCCACTTGCATGATTAATGTTTCTCCATCTCTTAATTTCCATCTGCAGGTGTCTTTAGGTGTGAAATCTTTTATACATATATACAAACTCTGTCATGCTCTTTTGCTTGGAGCATTTCGTCCATTTACATTCAAACTGATTATCATTAGACATGTATTTATTGATGTTTTGTTACTTGTTTCAGAGTTTTTTGTGTAGTTTTTCTCTGATCCTTTCTTCTCTTGCTCTCTCTCTCATGGTTTGCTCGTTTTCTTTAATGATATTCTTGGATTTCTTTCCCTTTATCTTTTGCATGTGTATTAGTGCTTTGGGTTTCTGGTGACCCCCTGGATTATATATAGCCTTTTCAGTCTATATTAAGTTGAATGCTGTTTAAGTTCAAACCCACTGTTGACTCCTCCTCATGTGTTAGGGTATATGTTTTCATATTTTACATACTTTTATTTTGTGAATCCCTTAACTGATTTTTACAGAAATACTTAATTTTACTGCTTCCTTGATTCATTATTGTCCTACTCTCACTTACGATTTTTTTCCACTCATAGTGTCCCCTTCAATATTTTTTGTAGTTAATTTAGTGGTCATGAACTCTTTTAGTTTGTGTGGCTAAGAAACTCTTTTTCTCCCCTTCTTTTCTGAAGGATAGGCTTGCTGGATAAATTATTCCTTGCTGCAGGTTTTTCTCATTCAGCACTTTGAATATTTAACGCCACTTTCTTCTGTCCTGCATAGTTTCTGCTGAAAACTCAGCTGATAGCTTTATGGGCTTTCCCTTGCATGTTAACTGTCTTCTTTTATCTTGCTGCTTTAAATGTTTCTTCTTTATCACTACCTTTTCCCATTTGGATTACTATGTGTCTTCATGTCGACCTCCTTCGGTTGATTTTGTGGGAGGGGATCTCTATGCCTTATGGATTTGTATAGGTTTCCTTCACCAGATTAGGTTAAGTTTTCAGCTCTTCTTTGGTCAAATAGATTTTCTGTCCCCTTTTCCCCCTTTTCACCTTCTGGGATCCCTCTAATGTGGGTGTTGTTACACTGGATGGAGTCACTGAATTCCCTAAGTCTCTTCTCATTTTTGCATACTTCTTTTTCCTCTCATTTTTTCCGCTTGATTACTTTCCATTACTGTCTTCTAGTTCATTAATTTGTTCCTCTGCTTCGTCCATCCTGCTAATTATTCTATCTAGTATATTCTTAATTACATTTATTGTGTTCCACATCTCTGATTATTTCTTTCATATCTCTTTGTTAAGAGTCTCAATGATGTTCCCCCTTCTGATGTCCTCCCTCTATTCATTTCCCCAGTGAGTATCTTTATAATTGTTATCTTAAATTTTCTCTCAGGCATGTTCCTTATATCCATTTTGTTTAGGTCTCTTGCTGTGGCTTTGTCCTCTTCTTTCGTTTAGGACATAGTCCTCTGTCTGCTCATTTGGCCTACTTCTCAGAGAATATCTCTCTGTTAGGAAGGTCAGATATATTGCTTGTTCTTGAAAATACTGGGCAGTACATACATTTTTAACGTGGTGATGCTGGTTCTCCTCTGAAGGTAATGCATAGCAACAACAGAGACTGGATCTGGACTGTGTCATTGTGCACAACACATGGGGTGTGCTGTTTTAACAAGACGCATGCGTGTTCTGTAGGTGATGGGGAGACATATTGTTCTCAAGGATTGTGTGGGTCTTATCAGGGAGGGTATCCACAGCACTGGGACTGAAGCAGGTCTGGTAGGTGTGGGGATGGGCCATGGTTTATGCAAGTTAGTGATTGCTAGATTGTGCCTGGTCTTGCAGGTAGGTGTCTGTTTACAATGAGGGGCCGTAGAGGGAAATGGCACCTGCCAGCTCCTTTGTTCCTGGACAAGTCCCTTAGCAAACTCTGAGTTCAGGAACTATGTCTCCCTTGTTTAGTCCTCAAGCACCTTTCAACCTGCTTCACCCAAGCTTCTCCAGACTGTTTGCTCTGCTTTCTCTTTAAGGACAGATCTCAGCTTCCTATCACCTTCTGTGCTCTCTCAGAGCTGAGGCAGCTGATTTTTAAAAGTTCCAAGCTTTAAGTCTGCTGGTTGTAGACACTCACAAATTTCATCCCTTCTGATTTTCAAAGCCATAAGCTATGAGGATGTCTCTACGCTTTAGAGGCTCCCCGGTGTAGTAGTTTGTTTCTGGCCCCTCTGTGACTGTGGTTCCCTCCCTCTGGTGGTCAGAAATATGGGGTTTAGATTCCTACAGAGTCCTTGTCCTTCCTACCATCTTTGATGTGATTTCCTCTCTCCATTTAGTTGTAGAGTTTTGTTGGGAAATTGAAGGTCCATTTCTGGGTGACTCTGGTGTGAGTGTGATCTAGTTGTATCTGTGGGAGGAGGTGAGTTTAGGGTCCTTCTACTCTGCCATCTTCCCCACAATTCAGTTTATTTTGTCTCATAAAAATATTACGACTCCAACTTTCTTTTCACTTCCATTTGCATGATAAATGGTTTTGTTTCCCATTACTTCCAATCTGCTTTTATTTTTAGGTCTGAAGTGATTCTCTGGTAGGCAGCAGAGAGATGGGTCTTGCTTCCTCTTTACACTCTATGTTTTCTGATTGAGTTATTTAGTCCTTTTTTGTTAAAGCAATCATTGATAAAGTATTTGTATCTCTCTAGTTTACTTCACAAGGAAAAGTGTGACAGGCTTCGCTCTGAGAAGGAGGTCTGCGTGGAACGCCTCTTTCAACTCACGGCTTGTTTCTGGCTGACGGAAGGCTTCTCAAGGGTGTGTACGGAAGCCTACGGAAAAAGCGCCTACACTTCACTCTCCGGGGGGAAATAAAAGCAAGAACCCAAAAGCATCGGCGAGAAACCGTCTCTCAACGAACACCTTCTTTCCTGACGAGACAGAAACATGTTCAACTCTGTGTGTGTGTGTGTGTGTGTGTGTGTGTGTGTGTGCGCACGCGCGCGCGTGAGGGAATAATGAATGTGCCATGCACTCACCTGGGAAAAGCAAGTCTGCGTATACGGCAACTCTCCACTAACATATTCAGGTATCCTTGAGAGAGAAGCATTTCCAAAAGTGGTTGTGGAAGCATCCTGAATGTGCCGTACGCTTTACTACCTTTCAACACCCAAACTCAACATCCAAAAAACAAATAAGTGAGTCAAGAAATGGGCAGAAGATATGAACAGATATTTCTCCAAAGAAGACACACAAATGGCCAACAGACATAGGACAAACTGCTCAACATCACTTGGCATGGGGAAAAAGAAATCCAAATGACAATGAGATACCACTTCACACCAGTCAGAATTGCCAAAATTAACAAGCGAAGAAATAACAAATGTTGGTGAGGAGAAAGGGGAACTCTCTTACACTTCTAAGTGGGAATGAAAACTGGTACAGCCACTTTGGAAAACAATATGGAGGTTCCTCAAGAACTTAAAACAGAGCTCCCTTACAACCCAGCAATTTTATTTACCCCAAAGCTACAAATGTAGTGATCTGAAGGGGCAACGGCACCCCGAATGTTTATAGCAACATTGTCCACAATAGCCAAACCGTGGAAGGAACCAAGACATCCATCGACAGATAAATGGATAAAGAAAACATGGTATATACATATACAATGGAATATGACTCAGCCATCAGAAAGGATCAATATTTAGCATATCGATGTGGATGGCACTGGAGGGTATTATGCTGAGCAAAATAAGTCAGTCAGAGAAAAACAATTATTATATGGTTTTACTCATAGGTGGAATAGAAGGAACAGCACAGAGGATCATAGGGGAAGGGAGGGAAAATGAATGCGAAGAAACCAGAGAGGAAGAAAATCCATGACAGGTTCCTAACTATTGGAAACCAACTGAGGGTTGCTGGAGGAAAGGTGGCTGGGGAGATGGGGTAACTGTGTGATGGGCATTAAGGAATGCATGGGATGTGATGAACACTGGGTGTTATACACAACTGATGAATTGTGGAACGCTACATTTGAAACTACTGGTGTACTCTATGTTGGCTAATTCAATTTCAATTTTAAAAAACTCTATTTGGTCTGATATAAGGATTGCTACTCTGACTTCTTTTGACATCCACTTGCATGATTAATGTTTCTCCATCTCTTAATTTCCATCTGCAGGTGTCTTTAGGTGTGAAATCTTTTATACATATATACAAACTCTGTCATGCTCTTTTGCTTGGAGCATTTCGTCCATTTACATTCAAACTGATTATCATTAGACATGTATTTATTGATGTTTTGTTACTTGTTTCAGAGTTTTTTGTGTAGGTTTTCTCTGATCCTTTCTTCTCTTGCTCTCTCTCTCATGGTTTGCTCGTTTTCTTTAATGATATTCTTGGATTTCTTTCCCTTTATCTTTTGCATGTGTATTAGTGCTTTGGGTTTCTGGTGACCCCCTGGATTATATATAGCCTTTTCAGTCTATATTAAGTTGAATGCTGTTTAAGTTCAAACCCACTGTTGACTCCTCCTCATGTGTTAGGGTATATGTTTTCATATTTTACATACTTTTATTTTGTGAATCCCTTAACTGATTTTTACAGAAATACTTAATTTTACTGCTTCCTTGATTCATTATTGTCCTACTCTCACTTACGATTTTTTTCCACTCATAGTGTCCCCTTCAATATTTTTTGTAGTTAATTTAGTGGTCATGAACTCTTTTAGTTTGTGTGGCTAAGAAACTCTTTTTCTCCCCTTCTTTTCTGAAGGATAGGCTTGCTGGATAAATTATTCCTTGCTGCAGGTTTTTCTCATTCAGCACTTTGAATATTTAACGCCACTTTCTTCTGTCCTGCATAGTTTCTGCTGAAAACTCAGCTGATAGCTTTATGGGCTTTCCCTTGCATGTTAACTGTCTTCTTTTATCTTGCTGCTTTAAATGTTTCTTCTTTATCACTACCTTTTCCCATTTGGATTACTATGTGTCTTCATGTCGACCTCCTTCGGTTGATTTTGTGGGAGGGGATCTCTATGCCTTATGGATTTGTATAGGTTTCCTTCACCAGATTAGGTTAAGTTTTCAGCTCTTCTTTGGTCAAATAGATTTTCTGTCCCCTTTTCCCCCTTTTCACCTTCTGGGATCCCTCTAATGTGGGTGTTGTTACACTGGATGGAGTCACTGAATTCCCTAAGTCTCTTCTCATTTTTGCATACTTCTTTTTCCTCTCATTTTTTCCGCTTGATTACTTTCCATTACTGTCTTCTAGTTCATTAATTTGTTCCTCTGCTTCGTCCATCCTGCTAATTATTCTATCTAGTATATTCTTAATTACATTTATTGTGTTCCACATCTCTGATTATTTCTTTCATATCTCTTTGTTAAGAGTCTCAATGATGTTCCCCCTTCTGATGTCCTCCCTCTATTCATTTCCCCAGTGAGTATCTTTATAATTGTTATCTTAAATTTTCTCTCAGGCATGTTCCTTATATCCATTTTGTTTAGGTCTCTTGCTGTGGCTTTGTCCTCTTCTTTCGTTTAGGACATAGTCCTCTGTCTGCTCATTTGGCCTACTTCTCAGAGAATATCTCTCTGTTAGGAAGGTCAGATATATTGCTTGTTCTTGAAAATACTGGGCAGTACATACATTTTTAACGTGGTGATGCTGGTTCTCCTCTGAAGGTAATGCATAGCAACAACAGAGACTGGATCTGGACTGTGTCATTGTGCACAACACATGGGGTGTGCTGTTTTAACAAGACGCATGCGTGTTCTGTAGGTGATGGGGAGACATATTGTTCTCAAGGATTGTGTGGGTCTTATCAGGGAGGGTATCCACAGCACTGGGACTGAAGCAGGTCTGGTAGGTGTGGGGATGGGCCATGGTTTATGCAAGTTAGTGATTGCTAGATTGTGCCTGGTCTTGCAGGTAGGTGTCTGTTTACAATGAGGGGCCGTAGAGGGAAATGGCACCTGCCAGCTCCTTTGTTCCTGGACAAGTCCCTTAGCAAACTCTGAGTTCAGGAACTATGTCTCCCTTGTTTAGTCCTCAAGCACCTTTCAACCTGCTTCACCCAAGCTTCTCCAGACTGTTTGCTCTGCTTTCTCTTTAAGGACAGATCTCAGCTTCCTATCACCTTCTGTGCTCTCTCAGAGCTGAGGCAGCTGATTTTTAAAAGTTCCAAGCTTTAAGTCTGCTGGTTGTAGACACTCACAAATTTCATCCCTTCTGATTTTCAAAGCCATAAGCTATGAGGATGTCTCTACGCTTTAGAGGCTCCCCGGTGTAGTAGTTTGTTTCTGGCCCCTCTGTGACTGTGGTTCCCTCCCTCTGGTGGTCAGAAATATGGGGTTTAGATTCCTACAGAGTCCTTGTCCTTCCTACCATCTTTGATGTGATTTCCTCTCTCCATTTAGTTGTAGAGTTTTGTTGGGAAATTGAAGGTCCATTTCTGGGTGACTCTGGTGTGAGTGTGATCTAGTTGTATCTGTGGGAGGAGGTGAGTTTAGGGTCCTTCTACTCTGCCATCTTCCCCACAATTCAGTTTATTTTGTCTCATAAAAATATTACGACTCCAACTTTCTTTTCACTTCCATTTGCATGATAAATGGTTTTGTTTCCCATTACTTCCAATCTGCTTTTATTTTTAGGTCTGAAGTGATTCTCTGGTAGGCAGCAGAGAGATGGGTCTTGCTTCCTCTTTACACTCTATGTTTTCTGATTGAGTTATTTAGTCCTTTTTTGTTAAAGCAATCATTGATAAAGTATTTGTATCTCTCTAGTTTACTTCACAAGGAAAAGTGTGACAGGCTTCGCTCTGAGAAGGAGGTCTGCGTGGAACGCCTCTTTCAACTCACGGCTTGTTTCTGGCTGACGGAAGGCTTCTCAAGGGTGTGTACGGAAGCCTACGGAAAAAGCGCCTACACTTCACTCTCCGGGGGGAAATAAAAGCAAGAACCCAAAAGCATCGGCGAGAAATCGTCTCTCAACGAACACCTTCTTTCCTGACGAGACAGAAACATGTTCAACTCTGTGTGTGTGTGTGTGTGTGTGTGTGTGTGTGTGCGCGCGCGCGCGTGAGGGAATAAGGAATGTGCCATGCACTCATCTGGGAAAAGCAAGTCTGCGTATACGGCAACTCTCCACTAACATATTCAGGTATCCTTGAGAGAGAAGCATTTCCAAAAGTGGTTGTGGAAGCATCCTGAATGTGCCGTACGCTTTACTACCTTTCAACACCCAAACTCAACATCCAAAAAACAAATAAGTGAGTCAAGAAATGGGCAGAAGATATGAACAGATATTTCTCCAAAGAAGACACACAAATGGCCAACAGACATAGGACAAACTGCTCAACATCACTTGGCATGGGGAAAAAGAAATCCAAATGACAATGAGATACCACTTCACACCAGTCAGAATTGCCAAAATTAACAAGCGAAGAAATAACAAATGTTGGTGAGGAGAAAGGGGAACTCTCTTACACTTCTAAGTGGGAATGAAAACTGGTACAGCCACTTTGGAAAACAATATGGAGGTTCCTCAAGAACTTAAAACAGAGCTCCCTTACAACCCAGCAATTTTATTTACCCCAAAGCTACAAATGTAGTGATCTGAAGGGGCAACGGCACCCCGAATGTTTAGAGCAACATTGTCCACAATAGCCAAACCGTGGAAGGAACCAAGACATCCATCGACAGATAAATGGATAAAGAAAACATGGTATATACATATACAATGGAATATGACTCAGCCATCAGAAAGGATCAATATTTAGCATATCGATGTGGATGGCACTGGAGGGTATTATGCTGAGCAAAATAAGTCAGTCAGAGAAAAACAATTATTATATGGTTTTACTCATAGGTGGAATAGAAGGAACAGCACAGAGGATCATAGGGGAAGGGAGGGAAAATGAATGCGAAGAAACCAGAGAGGAAGAAAATCCATGACAGGTTCCTAACTATTGGAAACCAACTGAGGGTTGCTGGAGGAAAGGTGGCTGGGGAGATGGGGTAACTGTGTGATGGGCATTAAGGAATGCATGGGATGTGATGAACACTGGGTGTTATACACAACTGATGAATTGTGGAACGCTACATTTGAAACTACTGGTGTACTCTATGTTGGCTAATTCAATTTCAATTTTAAAAAACTCTATTTGGTCTGATATAAGGATTGCTACTCTGACTTCTTTTGACATCCACTTGCATGATTAATGTTTCTCCATCTCTTAATTTCCATCTGCAGGTGTCTTTAGGTGTGAAATCTTTTATACATATATACAAACTCTGTCATGCTCTTTTGCTTGGAGCATTTCGTCCATTTACATTCAAACTGATTATCATTAGACATGTATTTATTGATGTTTTGTTACTTGTTTCAGAGTTTTTTGTGTAGGTTTTCTCTGATCCTTTCTTCTCTTGCTCTCTCTCTCATGGTTTGCTCGTTTTCTTTAATGATATTCTTGGATTTCTTTCCCTTTATCTTTTGCATGTGTATTAGTGCTTTGGGTTTCTGGTGACCCCCTGGATTATATATAGCCTTTTCAGTCTATATTAAGTTGAATGCTGTTTAAGTTCAAACCCACTGTTGACTCCTCCTCATGTGTTAGGGTATATGTTTTCATATTTTACATACTTTTATTTTGTGAATCCCTTAACTGATTTTTACAGAAATACTTAATTTTACTGCTTCCTTGATTCATTATTGTCCTACTCTCACTTACGATTTTTTTCCACTCATAGTGTCCCCTTCAATATTTTTTGTAGTTAATTTAGTGGTCATGAACTCTTTTAGTTTGTGTGGCTAAGAAACTCTTTTTCTCCCCTTCTTTTCTGAAGGATAGGCTTGCTGGATAAATTATTCCTTGCTGCAGGTTTTTCTCATTCAGCACTTTGAATATTTAACGCCACTTTCTTCTGTCCTGCATAGTTTCTGCTGAAAACTCAGCTGATAGCTTTATGGGCTTTCCCTTGCATGTTAACTGTCTTCTTTTATCTTGCTGCTTTAAATGTTTCTTCTTTATCACTACCTTTTCCCATTTGGATTACTATGTGTCTTCATGTCGACCTCCTTCGGTTGATTTTGTGGGAGGGGATCTCTATGCCTTATGGATTTGTATAGGTTTCCTTCACCAGATTAGGTTAAGTTTTCAGCTCTTCTTTGGTCAAATAGATTTTCTGTCCCCTTTTCCCCCTTTTCACCTTCTGGGATCCCTCTAATGTGGGTGTTGTTACACTGGATGGAGTCACTGAATTCCCTAAGTCTCTTCTCATTTTTGCATACTTCTTTTTCCTCTCATTTTTTCCGCTTGATTACTTTCCATTACTGTCTTCTAGTTCATTAATTTGTTCCTCTGCTTCGTCCATCCTGCTAATTATTCTATCTAGTATATTCTTAATTACATTTATTGTGTTCCACATCTCTGATTATTTCTTTCATATCTCTTTGTTAAGAGTCTCAATGATGTTCCCCCTTCTGATGTCCTCCCTCTATTCATTTCCCCAGTGAGTATCTTTATAATTGTTATCTTAAATTTTCTCTCAGGCATGTTCCTTATATCCATTTTGTTTAGGTCTCTTGCTGTGGCTTTGTCCTCTTCTTTCGTTTAGGACATAGTCCTCTGTCTGCTCATTTGGCCTACTTCTCAGAGAATATCTCTCTGTTAGGAAGGTCAGATATATTGCTTGTTCTTGAAAATACTGGGCAGTACATACATTTTTAACGTGGTGATGCTGGTTCTCCTCTGAAGGTAATGCATAGCAACAACAGAGACTGGATCTGGACTGTGTCATTGTGCACAACACATGGGGTGTGCTGTTTTAACAAGACGCATGCGTGTTCTGTAGGTGATGGGGAGACATATTGTTCTCAAGGATTGTGTGGGTCTTATCAGGGAGGGTATCCACAGCACTGGGACTGAAGCAGGTCTGGTAGGTGTGGGGATGGGCCATGGTTTATGCAAGTTAGTGATTGCTAGATTGTGCCTGGTCTTGCAGGTAGGTGTCTGTTTACAATGAGGGGCCGTAGAGGGAAATGGCACCTGCCAGCTCCTTTGTTCCTGGACAAGTCCCTTAGCAAACTCTGAGTTCAGGAACTATGTCTCCCTTGTTTAGTCCTCAAGCACCTTTCAACCTGCTTCACCCAAGCTTCTCCAGACTGTTTGCTCTGCTTTCTCTTTAAGGACAGATCTCAGCTTCCTATCACCTTCTGTGCTCTCTCAGAGCTGAGGCAGCTGATTTTTAAAAGTTCCAAGCTTTAAGTCTGCTGGTTGTAGACACTCACAAATTTCATCCCTTCTGATTTTCAAAGCCATAAGCTATGAGGATGTCTCTACGCTTTAGAGGCTCCCCGGTGTAGTAGTTTGTTTCTGGCCCCTCTGTGACTGTGGTTCCCTCCCTCTGGTGGTCAGAAATATGGGGTTTAGATTCCTACAGAGTCCTTGTCCTTCCTACCATCTTTGATGTGATTTCCTCTCTCCATTTAGTTGTAGAGTTTTGTTGGGAAATTGAAGGTCCATTTCTGGGTGACTCTGGTGTGAGTGTGATCTAGTTGTATCTGTGGGAGGAGGTGAGTTTAGGGTCCTTCTACTCTGCCATCTTCCCCACAATTCAGTTTATTTTGTCTCATAAAAATATTACGACTCCAACTTTCTTTTCACTTCCATTTGCATGATAAATGGTTTTGTTTCCCATTACTTCCAATCTGCTTTTATTTTTAGGTCTGAAGTGATTCTCTGGTAGGCAGCAGAGAGATGGGTCTTGCTTCCTCTTTACACTCTATGTTTTCTGATTGAGTTATTTAGTCCTTTTTTGTTAAAGCAATCATTGATAAAGTATTTGTATCTCTCTAGTTTACTTCACAAGGAAAAGTGTGACAGGCTTCGCTCTGAGAAGGAGGTCTGCGTGGAACGCCTCTTTCAACTCACGGCTTGTTTCTGGCTGACGGAAGGCTTCTCAAGGGTGTGTACGGAAGCCTACGGAAAAAGCGCCTACACTTCACTCTCCGGGGGGAAATAAAAGCAAGAACCCAAAAGCATCGGCGAGAAACCGTCTCTCAACGAACACCTTCTTTCCTGACGAGACAGAAACATGTTCAACTCTGTGTGTGTGTGTGTGTGTGTGTGTGCGCGCGCGCGCGTGAGGGAATAAGGAATGTGCCATGCACTCACCTGGGAAAAGCAAGTCTGCGTATACGGCAACTCTCCACTAACATATTCAGGTATCCTTGAGAGAGAAGCATTTCCAAAAGTGGTTGTGGAAGCATCCTGAATGTGCCGTACGCTTTACTACCTTTCAACACCCAAACTCAACATCCAAAAAACAAATAAGTGAGTCAAGAAATGGGCAGAAGATATGAACAGATATTTCTCCAAAGAAGACACACAAATGGCCAACAGACATAGGACAAACTGCTCAACATCACTTGGCATGGGGAAAAAGAAATCCAAATGACAATGAGATACCACTTCACACCAGTCAGAATTGCCAAAATTAACAAGCGAAGAAATAACAAATGTTGGTGAGGAGAAAGGGGAACTCTCTTACACTTCTAAGTGGGAATGAAAACTGGTACAGCCACTTTGGAAAACAATATGGAGGTTCCTCAAGAACTTAAAACAGAGCTCCCTTACAACCCAGCAATTTTATTTACCCCAAAGCTACAAATGTAGTGATCTGAAGGGGCAACGGCACCCCGAATGTTTAGAGCAACATTGTCCACAATAGCCAAACCGTGGAAGGAACCAAGACATCCATCGACAGATAAATGGATAAAGAAAACATGGTATATACATATACAATGGAATATGACTCAGCCATCAGAAAGGATCAATATTTAGCATATCGATGTGGATGGCACTGGAGGGTATTATGCTGAGCAAAATAAGTCAGTCAGAGAAAAACAATTATTATATGGTTTTACTCATAGGTGGAATAGAAGGAACAGCACAGAGGATCATAGGGGAAGGGAGGGAAAATGAATGCGAAGAAACCAGAGAGGAAGAAAATCCATGACAGGTTCCTAACTATTGGAAACCAACTGAGGGTTGCTGGAGGAAAGGTGGCTGGGGAGATGGGGTAACTGTGTGATGGGCATTAAGGAATGCATGGGATGTGATGAACACTGGGTGTTATACACAACTGATGAATTGTGGAACGCTACATTTGAAACTACTGGTGTACTCTATGTTGGCTAATTCAATTTCAATTTTAAAAAACTCTATTTGGTCTGATATAAGGATTGCTACTCTGACTTCTTTTGACATCCACTTGCATGATTAATGTTTCTCCATCTCTTAATTTCCATCTGCAGGTGTCTTTAGGTGTGAAATCTTTTATACATATATACAAACTCTGTCATGCTCTTTTGCTTGGAGCATTTCGTCCATTTACATTCAAACTAATTATCATTAGACATGTATTTATTGATGTTTTGTTACTTGTTTCAGAGTTTTTTGTGTAGTTTTTCTCTGATCCTTTCTTCTCTTGCTCTCTCTCTCATGGTTTGCTCGTTTTCTTTAATGATATTCTTGGATTTCTTTCCCTTTATCTTTTGCATGTGTATTAGTGCTTTGGGTTTCTGGTGACCCCCTGGATTATATATAGCCTTTTCAGTCTATATTAAGTTGAATGCTGTTTAAGTTCAAACCCACTGTTGACTCCTCCTCATGTGTTAGGGTATATGTTTTCATATTTTACATACTTTTATTTTGTGAATCCCTTAACTGATTTTTACAGAAATACTTAATTTTACTGCTTCCTTGATTCATTATTGTCCTACTCTCACTTACGATTTTTTTCCACTCATAGTGTCCCCTTCAATATTTTTTGTAGTTAATTTAGTGGTCATGAACTCTTTTAGTTTGTGTGGCTAAGAAACTCTTTTTCTCCCCTTCTTTTCTGAAGGATAGGCTTGCTGGATAAATTATTCCTTGCTGCAGGTTTTTCTCATTCAGCACTTTGAATATTTAACGCCACTTTCTTCTGTCCTGCATAGTTTCTGCTGAAAACTCAGCTGATAGCTTTATGGGCTTTCCCTTGCATGTTAACTGTCTTCTTTTATCTTGCTGCTTTAAATGTTTCTTCTTTATCACTACCTTTTCCCATTTGGATTACTATGTGTCTTCATGTCGACCTCCTTCGGTTGATTTTGTGGGAGGGGATCTCTATGCCTTATGGATTTGTATAGGTTTCCTTCACCAGATTAGGTTAAGTTTTCAGCTCTTCTTTGGTCAAATAGATTTTCTGTCCCCTTTTCCCCCTTTTCACCTTCTGGGATTCCTCTAATGTGGGTGTTGTTACACTGGATGGAGTCACTGAATTCCCTAAGTCTCTTCTCATTTTTGCATACTTCTTTTTCCTCTCATTTTTTCCGCTTGATTACTTTCCATTACTGTCTTCTAGTTCATTAATTTGTTCCTCTGCTTCGTCCATCCTGCTAATTATTCTATCTAGTATATTCTTAATTACATTTATTGTGTTCCACATCTCTGATTATTTCTTTCATATCTCTTTGTTAAGAGTCTCAATGATGTTCCCCCTTCTGATGTCCTCCCTCTTTTCATTTCCCCAGTGAGTATCTTTATAATTGTTATCTTAAATTTTCTCTCAGGCATGTTCCTTATATCCATTTTGTTTAGGTCTCTTGCTGTGGCTTTGTCCTCTTCTTTCGTTTAGGACATAGTCCTCTGTCTGCTCATTTGGCCTACTTCTCAGAGAATATCTCTCTGTTAGGAAGGTCAGATATATTGCTTGTTCTTGAAAATACTGGGCAGTACATACATTTTTAACGTGGTGATGCTGGTTCTCCTCTGAAGGTAATGCATAGCAACAACAGAGACTGGATCTGGACTGTGTCATTGTGCACAACACATGGGGTGTGCTGTTTTAACAAGACGCATGCGTGTTGTGTAGGTGATGGGGAGACATATTGTTCTCAAGGATTGTGTGGGTCTTATCAGGGAGGGTATCCAGAGCACTGGGACTGAAGCAGGTCTGGTAGGTGTGGGGATGGGCCATGGTTTATGCAAGTTAGTGATTGCTAGATTGTGCTTGGTCTTGCAGGTAGGTGTCTGTTTACAATGAGGGGCCGTAGAGGGAAATGGCACCTGCCAGCTCCTTTGTTCCTGGACAAGTCCCTTAGCAAACTCTGAGTTCAGGAACTATGTCTCCCTTGTTTAGTCCTCAAGCACCTTTCAACCTGCTTCACCCAAGCTTCTCCAGACTGTTTGCTCTGCTTTCTCTTTAAGGACAGATCTCAGTTTCCTATCACCTTCTGTGCTCTCTCAGAGCTGAGACAGCTGATTTTTAAAAGTTCCAAGCTTTAAGTCTGCTGGTTGTAGACACTCACAAATTTCATCCCTTCTGATTTTCAAAGCCATAAGCTATGAGGATGTCTCTACGCTTTAGAGGCTCCCCGGTGTAGTAGTTTGTTTCTGGCCCCTCTGTGACTGTGGTTCCCTCCCTCTGGTGGTCAGAAATATGGGGTTTAGATTCCTACAGAGTCCTTGTCCTTCCTACCATCTTTGATGTGATTTCCTCTCTCCATTTAGTTGTAGAGTTTTGTTGGGAAATTGAAGGTCCATTTCTGGGTGACTCTGGTGTGAGTGTGATCTAGTTGTATCTGTGGGAGGAGGTGAGTTTAGGGTCCTTCTACTCTGCCATCTTCCCCACAATTCAGTTTATTTTGTCTCATAAAAATATTACGACTCCAACTTTCTTTTCACTTCCATTTGCATGATAAATGGTTTTGTTTCCCATTACTTCCAATCTGCTTTTATTTTTAGGTCTGAAGTGATTCTCTGGTAGGCAGCAGAGAGATGGGTCTTGCTTCCTCTTTACACTCTATGTTTTCTGATTGAGTTATTTAGTCCTTTTTTGTTAAAGCAATCATTGATAAAGTATTTGTATCTCTCTAGTTTACTTCACAAGGAAAAGTGTGACAGGCTTCGCTCTGAGAAGGAGGTCTGCGTGGAACGCCTCTTTCAACTCACGGCTTGTTTCTGGCTGACGGAAGGCTTCTCAAGGGTGTGTACGGAAGCCTACGGAAAAAGCGCCTACACTTCACTCTCCGGGGGGAAATAAAAGCAAGAACCCAAAAGCATCGGCGAGAAACCGTCTCTCAACGAACACCTTCTTTCCTGACGAGACAGAAACATGTTCAACTCTGTGTGTGTGTGTGTGTGTGTGTGTGTGTGTGTGTGTGTGTGCGTGCGCGCGCGCGCGCGTGAGGGAATAAGGAATGTGCCATGCACTCACCTGGGAAAAGCAAGTCTGCGTATACGGCAACTCTCCACTAACATATTCAGGTATCCTTGAGAGAGAAGCATTTCCAAAAGTGGTTGTGGAAGTATCATGAATGTGCCGTACGCTTTACTACCTTTCAACACCCAAACTCAACATCCAAAAAACAAATAAGTGAGTCAAGAAATGGGCAGAAGATATGAACAGATATTTCTCCAAAGAAGACACACAAATGGCCAACAGACATAGGACAAACTGCTCAACATCACTTGGCATGGGGAAAAAGAAATCCAAATGACAATGAGATACCACTTCACACCAGTCAGAATTGCCAAAATTAACAAGCGAAGAAATAACAAATGTTGGTGAGGAGAAAGGGGAACTCTCTTACACTTCTAAGTGGGAATGAAAACTGGTACAGCCACTTTGGAAAACAATATGGAGGTTCCTCAAGAACTTAAAACAGAGCTCCCTTACAACCCAGCAATTTTATTTACCCCAAAGCTACAAATGTAGTGATCTGAAGGGGCAACGGCACCCCGAATGTTTAGAGCAACATTGTCCACAATAGCCAAACCGTGGAAGGAACCAAGACATCCATCGACAGATAAATGGATAAAGAAAACATGGTATATACATATACAATGGAATATGACTCAGCCATCAGAAAGGATCAATATTTAGCATATCGATGTGGATGGCACTGGAGGGTATTATGCTGAGCAAAATAAGTCAGTCAGAGAAAAACAATTATTATATGGTTTTACTCATAGGTGGAATAGAAGGAACAGCACAGAGGATCATAGGGGAAGGGAGGGAAAATGAATGCGAAGAAACCAGAGAGGAAGAAAATCCATGACAGGTTCCTAACTATTGGAAACCAACTGAGGGTTGCTGGAGGAAAGGTGGCTGGGGAGATGGGGTAACTGTGTGATGGGCATTAAGGAATGCATGGGATGTGATGAACACTGGGTGTTATACACAACTGATGAATTGTGGAACGCTACATTTGAAACTACTGGTGTACTCTATGTTGGCTAATTCAATTTCAATTTTAAAAAACTCTATTTGGTCTGATATAAGGATTGCTACTCTGACTTCTTTTGACATCCACTTGCATGATTAATGTTTCTCCATCTCTTAATTTCCATCTGCAGGTGTCTTTAGGTGTGAAATCTTTTATACATATATACAAACTCTGTCATGCTCTTTTGCTTGGAGCATTTCGTCCATTTACATTCAAACTAATTATCATTAGACATGTATTTATTGATGTTTTGTTACTTGTTTCAGAGTTTTTTGTGTAGTTTTTCTCTGATCCTTTCTTCTCTTGCTCTCTCTCTCATGGTTTGCTCGTTTTCTTTAATGATATTCTTGGATTTCTTTCCCTTTATCTTTTGCATGTGTATTAGTGCTTTGGGTTTCTGGTGACCCCCTGGATTATATATAGCCTTTTCAGTCTATATTAAGTTGAATGCTGTTTAAGTTCAAACCCACTGTTGACTCCTCCTCATGTGTTAGGGTATATGTTTTCATATTTTACATACTTTTATTTTGTGAATCCCTTAACTGATTTTTACAGAAATACTTAATTTTACTGCTTCCTTGATTCATTATTGTCCTACTCTCACTTACGATTTTTTTCCACTCATAGTGTCCCCTTCAATATTTTTTGTAGTTAATTTAGTGGTCATGAACTCTTTTAGTTTGTGTGGCTAAGAAACTCTTTTTCTCCCCTTCTTTTCTGAAGGATAGGCTTGCTGGATAAATTATTCCTTGCTGCAGGTTTTTCTCATTCAGCACTTTGAATATTTAACGCCACTTTCTTCTGTCCTGCATAGTTTCTGCTGAAAACTCAGCTGATAGCTTTATGGGCTTTCCCTTGCATGTTAACTGTCTTCTTTTATCTTGCTGCTTTAAATGTTTCTTCTTTATCACTACCTTTTCCCATTTGGATTACTATGTGTCTTCATGTCGACCTCCTTCGGTTGATTTTGTGGGAGGGGATCTCTATGCCTTATGGATTTGTATAGGTTTCCTTCACCAGATTAGGTTAAGTTTTCAGCTCTTCTTTGGTCAAATAGATTTTCTGTCCCCTTTTCCCCCTTTTCACCTTCTGGGATCCCTCTAATGTGGGTGTTGTTACACTGGATGGAGTCACTGAATTCCCTAAGTCTCTTCTCATTTTTGCATACTTCTTTTTCCTCTCATTTTTTCCGCTTGATTACTTTCCATTACTGTCTTCTAGTTCATTAATTTGTTCCTCTGCTTCGTCCATCCTGCTAATTATTCTATCTAGTATATTCTTAATTACATTTATTGTGTTCCACATCTCTGATTATTTCTTTCATATCTCTTTGTTAAGAGTCTCAATGATGTTCCCCCTTCTGATGTCCTCCCTCTATTCATTTCCCCAGTGAGTATCTTTATAATTGTTATCTTAAATTTTCTCTCAGGCATGTTCCTTATATCCATTTTGTTTAGGTCTCTTGCTGTGGCTTTGTCCTCTTCTTTCGTTTAGGACATAGTCCTCTGTCTGCTCATTTGGCCTACTTCTCAGAGAATATCTCTCTGTTAGGAAGGTCAGATATATTGCTTGTTCTTGAAAATACTGGGCAGTACATACATTTTTAACGTGGTGATGCTGGTTCTCCTCTGAAGGTAATGCATAGCAACAACAGAGACTGGATCTGGACTGTGTCATTGTGCACAACACATGGGGTGTGCTGTTTTAACAAGACGCATGCGTGTTCTGTAGGTGATGGGGAGACATATTGTTCTCAAGGATTGTGTGGGTCTTATCAGGGAGGGTATCCACAGCACTGGGACTGAAGCAGGTCTGGTAGGTGTGGGGATGGGCCATGGTTTATGCAAGTTAGTGATTGCTAGATTGTGCCTGGTCTTGCAGGTAGGTGTCTGTTTACAATGAGGGGCCGTAGAGGGAAATGGCACCTGCCAGCTCCTTTGTTCCTGGACAAGTCCCTTAGCAAACTCTGAGTTCAGGAACTATGTCTCCCTTGTTTAGTCCTCAAGCACCTTTCAACCTGCTTCACCCAAGCTTCTCCAGACTGTTTGCTCTGCTTTCTCTTTAAGGACAGATCTCAGCTTCCTATCACCTTCTGTGCTCTCTCAGAGCTGAGGCAGCTGATTTTTAAAAGTTCCAAGCTTTAAGTCTGCTGGTTGTAGACACTCACAAATTTCATCCCTTCTGATTTTCAAAGCCATAAGCTATGAGGATGTCTCTACGCTTTAGAGGCTCCCCGGTGTAGTAGTTTGTTTCTGGCCCCTCTGTGACTGTGGTTCCCTCCCTCTGGTGGTCAGAAATATGGGGTTTAGATTCCTACAGAGTCCTTGTCCTTCCTACCATCTTTGATGTGATTTCCTCTCTCCATTTAGTTGTAGAGTTTTGTTGGGAAATTGAAGGTCCATTTCTGGGTGACTCTGGTGTGAGTGTGATCTAGTTGTATCTGTGGGAGGAGGTGAGTTTAGGGTCCTTCTACTCTGCCATCTTCCCCACAATTCAGTTTATTTTGTCTCATAAAAATATTACGACTCCAACTTTCTTTTCACTTCCATTTGCATGATAAATGGTTTTGTTTCCCATTACTTCCAATCTGCTTTTATTTTTAGGTCTGAAGTGATTCTCTGGTAGGCAGCAGAGAGATGGGTCTTGCTTCCTCTTTACACTCTATGTTTTCTGATTGAGTTATTTAGTCCTTTTTTGTTAAAGCAATCATTGATAAAGTATTTGTATCTCTCTAGTTTACTTCACAAGGAAAAGTGTGACAGGCTTCGCTCTGAGAAGGAGGTCTGCGTGGAACGCCTCTTTCAACTCACGGCTTGTTTCTGGCTGACGGAAGGCTTCTCAAGGGTGTGTACGGAAGCCTACGGAAAAAGCGCCTACACTTCACTCTCCGGGGGGAAATAAAAGCAAGAACCCAAAAGCATCGGCGAGAAACCGTCTCTCAACGAACACCTTCTTTCCTGACGAGACAGAAACATGTTCAACTCTGTGTGTGTGTGTGTGTGTGTGTGTGTGTGTGTGTGTGCGCGCGCGCGCGCGCGTGAGGGAATAAGGAATGTGCCATGCACTCACCTGGGAAAAGCAAGTCTGCGTATACGGCAACTCTCCACTAACATATTCAGGTATCCTTGAGAGAGAAGCATTTCCAAAAGTGGTTGTGGAAGCATCATGAATGTGCCGTACGCTTTACTACCTTTCAACACCCAAACTCAACATCCAAAAAACAAATAAGTGAGTCAAGAAATGGGCAGAAGATATGAACAGATATTTCTCCAAAGAAGACACACAAATGGCCAACAGACATAGGACAAACTGCTCAACATCACTTGGCATGGGGAAAAAGAAATCCAAATGACAATGAGATACCACTTCACACCAGTCAGAATTGCCAAAATTAACAAGCGAAGAAATAACAAATGTTGGTGAGGAGAAAGGGGAACTCTCTTACACTTCTAAGTGGGAATGAAAACTGGTACAGCCACTTTGGAAAACAATATGGAGGTTCCTCAAGAACTTAAAACAGAGCTCCCTTACAACCCAGCAATTTTATTTACCCCAAAGCTACAAATGTAGTGATCTGAAGGGGCAACGGCACCCCGAATGTTTAGAGCAACATTGTCCACAATAGCCAAACCGTGGAAGGAACCAAGACATCCATCGACAGATAAATGGATAAAGAAAACATGGTATATACATATACAATGGAATATGACTCAGCCATCAGAAAGGATCAATATTTAGCATATCGATGTGGATGGCACTGGAGGGTATTATGCTGAGCAAAATAAGTCAGTCAGAGAAAAACAATTATTATATGGTTTTACTCATAGGTGGAATAGAAGGAACAGCACAGAGGATCATAGGGGAAGGGAGGGAAAATGAATGCGAAGAAACCAGAGAGGAAGAAAATCCATGACAGGTTCCTAACTATTGGAAACCAACTGAGGGTTGCTGGAGGAAAGGTGGCTGGGGAGATGGGGTAACTGTGTGATGGGCATTAAGGAATGCATGGGATGTGATGAACACTGGGTGTTATACACAACTGATGAATTGTGGAACGCTACATTTGAAACTACTGGTGTACTCTATGTTGGCTAATTCAATTTCAATTTTAAAAAACTCTATTTGGTCTGATATAAGGATTGCTACTCTGACTTCTTTTGACATCCACTTGCATGATTAATGTTTCTCCATCTCTTAATTTCCATCTGCAGGTGTCTTTAGGTGTGAAATCTTTTATACATATATACAAACTCTGTCATGCTCTTTTGCTTGGAGCATTTCGTCCATTTACATTCAAACTAATTATCATTAGACATGTATTTATTGATGTTTTGTTACTTGTTTCAGAGTTTTTTGTGTAGTTTTTCTCTGATCCTTTCTTCTCTTGCTCTCTCTCTCATGGTTTGCTCGTTTTCTTTAATGATATTCTTGGATTTCTTTCCCTTTATCTTTTGCATGTGTATTAGTGCTTTGGGTTTCTGGTGACCCCCTGGATTATATATAGCCTTTTCAGTCTATATTAAGTTGAATGCTGTTTAAGTTCAAACCCACTGTTGACTCCTCCTCATGTGTTAGGGTATATGTTTTCATATTTTACATACTTTTATTTTGTGAATCCCTTAACTGATTTTTACAGAAATACTTAATTTTACTGCTTCCTTGATTCATTATTGTCCTACTCTCACTTACGATTTTTTTCCACTCATAGTGTCCCCTTCAATATTTTTTGTAGTTAATTTAGTGGTCATGAACTCTTTTAGTTTGTGTGGCTAAGAAACTCTTTTTCTCCCCTTCTTTTCTGAAGGATAGGCTTGCTGGATAAATTATTCCTTGCTGCAGGTTTTTCTCATTCAGCACTTTGAATATTTAACGCCACTTTCTTCTGTCCTGCATAGTTTCTGCTGAAAACTCAGCTGATAGCTTTATGGGCTTTCCCTTGCATGTTAACTGTCTTCTTTTATCTTGCTGCTTTAAATGTTTCTTCTTTATCACTACCTTTTCCCATTTGGATTACTATGTGTCTTCATGTCGACCTCCTTCGGTTGATTTTGTGGGAGGGGATCTCTATGCCTTATGGATTTGTATAGGTTTCCTTCACCAGATTAGGTTAAGTTTTCAGCTCTTCTTTGGTCAAATAGATTTTCTGTCCCCTTTTCCCCCTTTTCACCTTCTGGGATCCCTCTAATGTGGGTGTTGTTACACTGGATGGAGTCACTGAATTCCCTAAGTCTCTTCTCATTTTTGCATACTTCTTTTTCCTCTCATTTTTTCCGCTTGATTACTTTCCATTACTGTCTTCTAGTTCATTAATTTGTTCCTCTGCTTCGTCCATCCTGCTAATTATTCTATCTAGTATATTCTTAATTACATTTATTGTGTTCCACATCTCTGATTATTTCTTTCATATCTCTTTGTTAAGAGTCTCAATGATGTTCCCCCTTCTGATGTCCTCCCTCTATTCATTTCCCCAGTGAGTATCTTTATAATTGTTATCTTAAATTTTCTCTCAGGCATGTTCCTTATATCCATTTTGTTTAGGTCTCTTGCTGTGGCTTTGTCCTCTTCTTTCGTTTAGGACATAGTCCTCTGTCTGCTCATTTGGCCTACTTCTCAGAGAATATCTCTCTGTTAGGAAGGTCAGATATATTGCTTGTTCTTGAAAATACTGGGCAGTACATACATTTTTAACGTGGTGATGCTGGTTCTCCTCTGAAGGTAATGCATAGCAACAACAGAGACTGGATCTGGACTGTGTCATTGTGCACAACACATGGGGTGTGCTGTTTTAACAAGACGCATGCGTGTTCTGTAGGTGATGGGGAGACATATTGTTCTCAAGGATTGTGTGGGTCTTATCAGGGAGGGTATCCACAGCACTGGGACTGAAGCAGGTCTGGTAGGTGTGGGGATGGGCCATGGTTTATGCAAGTTAGTGATTGCTAGATTGTGCCTGGTCTTGCAGGTAGGTGTCTGTTTACAATGAGGGGCCGTAGAGGGAAATGGCACCTGCCAGCTCCTTTGTTCCTGGACAAGTCCCTTAGCAAACTCTGAGTTCAGGAACTATGTCTCCCTTGTTTAGTCCTCAAGCACCTTTCAACCTGCTTCACCCAAGCTTCTCCAGACTGTTTGCTCTGCTTTCTCTTTAAGGACAGATCTCAGCTTCCTATCACCTTCTGTGCTCTCTCAGAGCTGAGGCAGCTGATTTTTAAAAGTTCCAAGCTTTAAGTCTGCTGGTTGTAGACACTCACAAATTTCATCCCTTCTGATTTTCAAAGCCATAAGCTATGAGGATGTCTCTACGCTTTAGAGGCTCCCCGGTGTAGTAGTTTGTTTCTGGCCCCTCTGTGACTGTGGTTCCCTCCCTCTGGTGGTCAGAAATATGGGGTTTAGATTCCTACAGAGTCCTTGTCCTTCCTACCATCTTTGATGTGATTTCCTCTCTCCATTTAGTTGTAGAGTTTTGTTGGGAAATTGAAGGTCCATTTCTGGGTGACTCTGGTGTGAGTGTGATCTAGTTGTATCTGTGGGAGGAGGTGAGTTTAGGGTCCTTCTACTCTGCCATCTTCCCCACAATTCAGTTTATTTTGTCTCATAAAAATATTACGACTCCAACTTTCTTTTCACTTCCATTTGCATGATAAATGGTTTTGTTTCCCATTACTTCCAATCTGCTTTTATTTTTAGGTCTGAAGTGATTCTCTGGTAGGCAGCAGAGAGATGGGTCTTGCTTCCTCTTTACACTCTATGTTTTCTGATTGAGTTATTTAGTCCTTTTTTGTTAAAGCAATCATTGATAAAGTATTTGTATCTCTCTAGTTTACTTCACAAGGAAAAGTGTGACAGGCTTCGCTCTGAGAAGGAGGTCTGCGTGGAACGCCTCTTTCAACTCACGGCTTGTTTCTGGCTGACGGAAGGCTTCTCAAGGGTGTGTACGGAAGCCTACGGAAAAAGCGCCTACACTTCACTCTCCGGGGGGAAATAAAAGCAAGAACCCAAAAGCATCGGCGAGAAACCGTCTCTCAACGAACACCTTCTTTCCTGACGAGACAGAAACATGTTCAACTCTGTGTGTGTGTGTGTGTGTGCGCGCACGCGCGCGTGAGGGAATAAGGAATGTGCCATGCACTCACCTGGGAAAAGCAAGTCTGCGTATACGGCAACTCTCCACTAACATATTCAGGTATCCTTGAGAGAGAAGCATTTCCAAAAGTGGTTGTGGAAGCATCATGAATGTGCCGTACGCTTTACTACCTTTCAACACCCAAACTCAACATCCAAAAAACAAATAAGTGAGTCAAGAAATGGGCAGAAGATATGAACAGATATTTCTCCAAAGAAGACACACAAATGGCCAACAGACATAGGACAAACTGCTCAACATCACTTGGCATGGGGAAAAAGAAATCCAAATGACAATGAGATACCAATTCACACCAGTCAGAATTGCCAAAATTAACAAGCGAAGAAATAACAAATGTTGGTGAGGAGAAAGGGGAACTCTCTTACACTTCTAAGTGGGAATGAAAACTGGTACAGCCACTTTGGAAAACAATATGGAGGTTCCTCAAGAACTTAAAACAGAGCTCCCTTACAACCCAGCAATTTTATTTACCCCAAAGCTACAAATGTAGTGATCTGAAGGGGCAACGGCACCCCGAATGTTTAGAGCAACATTGTCCACAATAGCCAAACCGTGGAAGGAACCAAGACATCCATCGACAGATAAATGGATAAAGAAAACATGGTATATACATATACAATGGAATATGACTCAGCCATCAGAAAGGATCAATATTTAGCATATCGATGTGGATGGCACTGGAGGGTATTATGCTGAGCAAAATAAGTCAGTCAGAGAAAAACAATTATTATATGGTTTTACTCATAGGTGGAATAGAAGGAACAGCACAGAGGATCATAGGGGAAGGGAGGGAAAATGAATGCGAAGAAACCAGAGAGGAAGAAAATCCATGACAGGTTCCTAACTATTGGAAACCAACTGAGGGTTGCTGGAGGAAAGGTGGCTGGGGAGATGGGGTAACTGTGTGATGGGCATTAAGGAATGCATGGGATGTGATGAACACTGGGTGTTATACACAACTGATGAATTGTGGAACGCTACATTTGAAACTACTGGTGTACTCTATGTTGGCTAATTCAATTTCAATTTTAAAAAACTCTATTTGGTCTGATATAAGGATTGCTACTCTGACTTCTTTTGACATCCACTTGCATGATTAATGTTTCTCCATCTCTTAATTTCCATCTGCAGGTGTCTTTAGGTGTGAAATCTTTTATACATATATACAAACTCTGTCATGCTCTTTTGCTTGGAGCATTTCGTCCATTTACATTCAAACTAATTATCATTAGACATGTATTTATTGATGTTTTGTTACTTGTTTCAGAGTTTTTTGTGTAGTTTTTCTCTGATCCTTTCTTCTCTTGCTCTCTCTCTCATGGTTTGCTCGTTTTCTTTAATGATATTCTTGGATTTCTTTCCCTTTATCTTTTGCATGTGTATTAGTGCTTTGGGTTTCTGGTGACCCCCTGGATTATATATAGCCTTTTCAGTCTATATTAAGTTGAATGCTGTTTAAGTTCAAACCCACTGTTGACTCCTCCTCATGTGTTAGGGTATATGTTTTCATATTTTACATACTTTTATTTTGTGAATCCCTTAACTGATTTTTACAGAAATACTTAATTTTACTGCTTCCTTGATTCATTATTGTCCTACTCTCACTTACGATTTTTTTCCACTCATAGTGTCCCCTTCAATATTTTTTGTAGTTAATTTAGTGGTCATGAACTCTTTTAGTTTGTGTGGCTAAGAAACTCTTTTTCTCCCCTTCTTTTCTGAAGGATAGGCTTGCTGGATAAATTATTCCTTGCTGCAGGTTTTTCTCATTCAGCACTTTGAATATTTAACGCCACTTTCTTCTGTCCTGCATAGTTTCTGCTGAAAACTCAGCTGATAGCTTTATGGGCTTTCCCTTGCATGTTAACTGTCTTCTTTTATCTTGCTGCTTTAAATGTTTCTTCTTTATCACTACCTTTTCCCATTTGGATTACTATGTGTCTTCATGTCGACCTCCTTCGGTTGATTTTGTGGGAGGGGATCTCTATGCCTTATGGATTTGTATAGGTTTCCTTCACCAGATTAGGTTAAGTTTTCAGCTCTTCTTTGGTCAAATAGATTTTCTGTCCCCTTTTCCCCCTTTTCACCTTCTGGGATCCCTCTAATGTGGGTGTTGTTACACTGGATGGAGTCACTGAATTCCCTAAGTCTCTTCTCATTTTTGCATACTTCTTTTTCCTCTCATTTTTTCCGCTTGATTACTTTCCATTACTGTCTTCTAGTTCATTAATTTGTTCCTCTGCTTCGTCCATCCTGCTAATTATTCTATCTAGTATATTCTTAATTACATTTATTGTGTTCCACATCTCTGATTATTTCTTTCATATCTCTTTGTTAAGAGTCTCAATGATGTTCCCCCTTCTGATGTCCTCCCTCTATTCATTTCCCCAGTGAGTATCTTTATAATTGTTATCTTAAATTTTCTCTCAGGCATGTTCCTTATATCCATTTTGTTTAGGTCTCTTGCTGTGGCTTTGTCCTCTTCTTTCGTTTAGGACATAGTCCTCTGTCTGCTCATTTGGCCTACTTCTCAGAGAATATCTCTCTGTTAGGAAGGTCAGATATATTGCTTGTTCTTGAAAATACTGGGCAGTACATACATTTTTAACGTGGTGATGCTGGTTCTCCTCTGAAGGTAATGCATAGCAACAACAGAGACTGGATCTGGACTGTGTCATTGTGCACAACACATGGGGTGTGCTGTTTTAACAAGACGCATGCGTGTTCTGTAGGTGATGGGGAGACATATTGTTCTCAAGGATTGTGTGGGTCTTATCAGGGAGGGTATCCACAGCACTGGGACTGAAGCAGGTCTGGTAGGTGTGGGGATGGGCCATGGTTTATGCAAGTTAGTGATTGCTAGATTGTGCCTGGTCTTGCAGGTAGGTGTCTGTTTACAATGAGGGGCCGTAGAGGGAAATGGCACCTGCCAGCTCCTTTGTTCCTGGACAAGTCCCTTAGCAAACTCTGAGTTCAGGAACTATGTCTCCCTTGTTTAGTCCTCAAGCACCTTTCAACCTGCTTCACCCAAGCTTCTCCAGACTGTTTGCTCTGCTTTCTCTTTAAGGACAGATCTCAGCTTCCTATCACCTTCTGTGCTCTCTCAGAGCTGAGACAGCTGATTTTTAAAAGTTCCAAGCTTTAAGTCTGCTGGTTGTAGACACTCACAAATTTCATCCCTTCTGATTTTCAAAGCCATAAGCTATGAGGATGTCTCTACGCTTTAGAGGCTCCCCGGTGTAGTAGTTTGTTTCTGGCCCCTCTGTGACTGTGGTTCCCTCCCTCTGGTGGTCAGAAATATGGGGTTTAGATTCCTACAGAGTCCTTGTCCTTCCTACCATCTTTGATGTGATTTCCTCTCTCCATTTAGTTGTAGAGTTTTGTTGGGAAATTGAAGGTCCATTTCTGGGTGACTCTGGTGTGAGTGTGATCTAGTTGTATCTGTGGGAGGAGGTGAGTTTAGGGTCCTTCTACTCTGCCATCTTCCCCACAATTCAGTTTATTTTGTCTCATAAAAATATTACGACTCCAACTTTCTTTTCACTTCCATTTGCATGATAAATGGTTTTGTTTCCCATTACTTCCAATCTGCTTTTATTTTTAGGTCTGAAGTGATTCTCTGGTAGGCAGCAGAGAGATGGGTCTTGCTTCCTCTTTACACTCTATGTTTTCTGATTGAGTTATTTAGTCCTTTTTTGTTAAAGCAATCATTGATAAAGTATTTGTATCTCTCTAGTTTACTTCACAAGGAAAAGTGTGACAGGCTTCGCTCTGAGAAGGAGGTCTGCGTGGAACGCCTCTTTCAACTCACGGCTTGTTTCTGGCTGACGGAAGGCTTCTCAAGGGTGTGTACGGAAGCCTACGGAAAAAGCGCCTACACTTCACTCTCCGGGGGGAAATAAAAGCAAGAACCCAAAAGCATCGGCGAGAAACCGTCTCTCAACGAACACCTTCTTTCCTGACGAGACAGAAACATGTTCAACTCTGTGTGTGTGTGTGTGTGTGTGTGTGTGTGTGTGCGCGCGCGCGCGTGAGGGAATAAGGAATGTGCCATGCACTCACCTGGGAAAAGCAAGTCTGCGTATACGGCAACTCTCCACTAACATATTCAGGTATCCTTGAGAGAGAAGCATTTCCAAAAGTGGTTGTGGAAGCATCATGAATGTGCCGTACGCTTTACTACCTTTCAACACCCAAACTCAACATCCAAAAAACAAATAAGTGAGTCAAGAAATGGGCAGAAGATATGAACAGATATTTCTCCAAAGAAGACACACAAATGGCCAACAGACATAGGACAAACTGCTCAACATCACTTGGCATGGGGAAAAAGAAATCCAAATGACAATGAGATACCACTTCACACCAGTCAGAATTGCCAAAATTAACAAGCGAAGAAATAACAAATGTTGGTGAGGAGAAAGGGGAACTCTCTTACACTTCTAAGTGGGAATGAAAACTGGTACAGCCACTTTGGAAAACAATATGGAGGTTCCTCAAGAACTTAAAACAGAGCTCCCTTACAACCCAGCAATTTTATTTACCCCAAAGCTACAAATGTAGTGATCTGAAGGGGCAACGGCACCCCGAATGTTTAGAGCAACATTGTCCACAATAGCCAAACCGTGGAAGGAACCAAGACATCCATCGACAGATAAATGGATAAAGAAAACATGGTATATACATATACAATGGAATACGACTCAGCCATCAGAAAGGATCAATATTTAGCATATCGATGTGGATGGCACTGGAGGGTATTATGCTGAGCAAAATAAGTCAGTCAGAGAAAAACAATTATTATATGGTTTTACTCATAGGTGGAATAGAAGGAACAGCACAGAGGATCATAGGGGAAGGGAGGGAAAATGAATGCGAAGAAACCAGAGAGGAAGAAAATCCATGACAGGTTCCTAACTATTGGAAACCAACTGAGGGTTGCTGGAGGAAAGGTGGCTGGGGAGATGGGGTAACTGTGTGATGGGCATTAAGGAATGCATGGGATGTGATGAACACTGGGTGTTATACACAACTGATGAATTGTGGAACGCTACATTTGAAACTACTGGTGTACTCTATGTTGGCTAATTCAATTTCAATTTTAAAAAACTCTATTTGGTCTGATATAAGGATTGCTACTCTGACTTCTTTTGACATCCACTTGCATGATTAATGTTTCTCCATCTCTTAATTTCCATCTGCAGGTGTCTTTAGGTGTGAAATCTTTTATACATATATACAAACTGTGTCATGCTCTTTTGCTTGGAGCATTTCGTCCATTTACATTCAAACTGATTATCATTAGACATGTATTTATTGATGTTTTGTTGCTTGTTTCAGAGTTTTTTGTGTAGGTTTTCTCTGATCCTTTCTTCTCTTGCTCTCTCTCTCATGGTTTGCTCGTTTTCTTTAATGATATTCTTGGATTTCTTTCCCTTTATCTTTTGCATGTGTATTAGTGCTTTGGGTTTCTGGTGACCCCCTGGATTATATATAGCCTTTTCAGTCTATATTAAGTTGAATGCTGTTTAAGTTCAAACCCACTGTTGACTCCTCCTCATGTGTTAGGGTATATGTTTTCATATTTTACATACTTTTATTTTGTGAATCCCTTAACTGATTTTTACAGAAATACTTAATTTTACTGCTTCCTTGATTCATTATTGTCCTACTCTCACTTACGATTTTTTTCCACTCATAGTGTCCCCTTCAATATTTTTTGTAGTTAATTTAGTGGTCATGAACTCTTTTAGTTTGTGTGGCTAAGAAACTCTTTTTCTCCCCTTCTTTTCTGAAGGATAGGCTTGCTGGATAAATTATTCCTTGCTGCAGGTTTTTCTCATTCAGCACTTTGAATATTTAACGCCACTTTCTTCTGTCCTGCATAGTTTCTGCTGAAAACTCAGCTGATAGCTTTATGGGCTTTCCCTTGCATGTTAACTGTCTTCTTTTATCTTGCTGCTTTAAATGTTTCTTCTTTATCACTACCTTTTCCCATTTGGATTACTATGTGTCTTCATGTCGACCTCCTTCGGTTGATTTTGTGGGAGGGGATCTCTATGCCTTATGGATTTGTATAGGTTTCCTTCACCAGATTAGGTTAAGTTTTCAGCTCTTCTTTGGTCAAATAGATTTTCTGTCCCCTTTTCCCCCTTTTCACCTTCTGGGATCCCTCTAATGTGGGTGTTGTTACACTGGATGGAGTCACTGAATTCCCTAAGTCTCTTCTCATTTTTGCATACTTCTTTTTCCTCTCATTTTTTCCGCTTGATTACTTTCCATTACTGTCTTCTAGTTCATTAATTTGTTCCTCTGCTTCGTCCATCCTGCTAATTATTCTATCTAGTATATTCTTAATTACATTTATTGTGTTCCACATCTCTGATTATTTCTTTCATATCTCTTTGTTAAGAGTCTCAATGATGTTCCCCCTTCTGATGTCCTCCCTCTATTCATTTCCCCAGTGAGTATCTTTATAATTGTTATCTTAAATTTTCTCTCAGGCATGTTCCTTATATCCATTTTGTTTAGGTCTCTTGCTGTGGCTTTGTCCTCTTCTTTCGTTTAGGACATAGTCCTCTGTCTGCTCATTTGGCCTACTTCTCAGAGAATATCTCTCTGTTAGGAAGGTCAGATATATTGCTTGTTCTTGAAAATACTGGGCAGTACATACATTTTTAACGTGGTGATGCTGGTTCTCCTCTGAAGGTAATGCATAGCAACAACAGAGACTGGATCTGGACTGTGTCATTGTGCACAACACATGGGGTGTGCTGTTTTAACAAGACGCATGCGTGTTCTGTAGGTGATGGGGAGACATATTGTTCTCAAGGATTGTGTGGGTCTTATCAGGGAGGGTATCCACAGCACTGGGACTGAAGCAGGTCTGGTAGGTGTGGGGATGGGCCATGGTTTATGCAAGTTAGTGATTGCTAGATTGTGCCTGGTCTTGCAGGTAGGTGTCTGTTTACAATGAGGGGCCGTAGAGGGAAATGGCACCTGCCAGCTCCTTTGTTCCTGGACAAGTCCCTTAGCAAACTCTGAGTTCAGGAACTATGTCTCCCTTGTTTAGTCCTCAAGCACCTTTCAACCTGCTTCACCCAAGCTTCTCCAGACTGTTTGCTCTGCTTTCTCTTTAAGGACAGATCTCAGCTTCCTATCACCTTCTGTGCTCTCTCAGAGCTGAGGCAGCTGATTTTTAAAAGTTCCAAGCTTTAAGTCTGCTGGTTGTAGACACTCACAAATTTCATCCCTTCTGATTTTCAAAGCCATAAGCTATGAGGATGTCTCTACGCTTTAGAGGCTCCCCGGTGTAGTAGTTTGTTTCTGGCCCCTCTGTGACTGTGGTTCCCTCCCTCTGGTGGTCAGAAATATGGGGTTTAGATTCCTACAGAGTCCTTGTCCTTCCTACCATCTTTGATGTGATTTCCTCTCTCCATTTAGTTGTAGAGTTTTGTTGGGAAATTGAAGGTCCATTTCTGGGTGACTCTGGTGTGAGTGTGATCTAGTTGTATCTGTGGGAGGAGGTGAGTTTAGGGTCCTTCTACTCTGCCATCTTCCCCACAATTCAGTTTATTTTGTCTCATAAAAATATTACGACTCCAACTTTCTTTTCACTTCCATTTGCATGATAAATGGTTTTGTTTCCCATTACTTCCAATCTGCTTTTATTTTTAGGTCTGAAGTGATTCTCTGGTAGGCAGCAGAGAGATGGGTCTTGCTTCCTCTTTACACTCTATGTTTTCTGATTGAGTTATTTAGTCCTTTTTTGTTAAAGCAATCATTGATAAAGTATTTGTATCTCTCTAGTTTACTTCACAAGGAAAAGTGTGACAGGCTTCGCTCTGAGAAGGAGGTCTGCGTGGAACGCCTCTTTCAACTCACGGCTTGTTTCTGGCTGACGGAAGGCTTCTCAAGGGTGTGTACGGAAGCCTACGGAAAAAGCGCCTACACTTCACTCTCCGGGGGGAAATAAAAGCAAGAACCCAAAAGCATCGGCGAGAAACCGTCTCTCAACGAACACCTTCTTTCCTGACGAGACAGAAACATGTTCAACTCTGTGTGTGTGTGTGTGTGTGTGTGTGTGTGTGTGTGTGTGCGCGCGCGCGCGTGAGGGAATAAGGAATGTGCCATGCACTCACCTGGGAAAAGCAAGTCTGCGTATACGGCAACTCTCCACTAACATATTCAGGTATCCTTGAGAGAGAAGCATTTCCAAAAGTGGTTGTGGAAGCATCATGAATGTCCCGTACGCTTTACTACCTTTCAACACCCAAACTCAACATCCAAAAAACAAATAAGTGAGTCAAGAAATGGGCAGAAGATATGAACAGATATTTCTCCAAAGAAGACACACAAATGGCCAACAGACATATGACAAACTGCTCAACATCACTTGGCATGGGGAAAAAGAAATCCAAATGACAATGAGATACCACTTCACACCAGTCAGAATTGCCAAAATTAACAAGCGAAGAAATAACAAATGTTGGTGAGGAGAAAGGGGAACTCTCTTACACTTCTAAGTGGGAATGAAAACTGGTACAGCCACTTTGGAAAACAATATGGAGGTTCCTCAAGAACTTAAAACAGAGCTCCCTTACAACCCAGCAATTTTATTTACCCCAAAGCTACAAATGTAGTGATCTGAAGGGGCAACGGCACCCCGAATGTTTATAGCAACATTGTCCACAATAGCCAAACCGTGGAAGGAACCAAGACATCCATCGACAGATAAATGGATAAAGAAAACATGGTATATACATATACAATGGAATATGACTCAGCCATCAGAAAGGATCAATATTTAGCATATCGATGTGGATGGCACTGGAGGGTGTTATGCTGAGCAAAATAAGTCAGTCAGAGAAAAACAATTATTATATGGTTTTACTCATAGGTGGAATAGAAGGAACAGCACAGAGGATCATAGGGGAAGGGAGGGAAAATGAATGCGAAGAAACCAGAGAGGAAGAAAATCCATGACAGGTTCCTAACTATTGGAAACCAACTGAGGGTTGCTGGAGGAAAGGTGGCTGGGGAGATGGGGTAACTGTGTGATGGGCATTAAGGAATGCATGGGATGTGATGAACACTGGGTGTTATACACAACTGATGAATTGTGGAACGCTACATTTGAAACTACTGGTGTACTCTATGTTGGCTAATTCAATTTCAATTTTAAAAAACTCTATTTGGTCTGATATAAGGATTGCTACTCTGACTTCTTTTGACATCCACTTGCATGATTAATGTTTCTCCATCTCTTAATTTCCATCTGCAGGTGTCTTTAGGTGTGAAATCTTTTATACATATATACAAACTCTGTCATGCTCTTTTGCTTGGAGCATTTCGTCCATTTACATTCAAACTAATTATCATTAGACATGTATTTATTGATGTTTTGTTACTTGTTTCAGAGTTTTTTGTGTAGTTTTTCTCTGATCCTTTCTTCTCTTGCTCTCTCTCTCATGGTTTGCTCGTTTTCTTTAATGATATTCTTGGATTTCTTTCCCTTTATCTTTTGCATGTGTATTAGTGCTTTGGGTTTCTGGTGACCCCCTGGATTATATATAGCCTTTTCAGTCTATATTAAGTTGAATGCTGTTTAAGTTCAAACCCACTGTTGACTCCTCCTCATGTGTTAGGGTATATGTTTTCATATTTTACATACTTTTATTTTGTGAATCCCTTAACTGATTTTTACAGAAATACTTAATTTTACTGCTTCCTTGATTCATTATTGTCCTACTCTCACTTACGATTTTTTTCCACTCATAGTGTCCCCTTCAATATTTTTTGTAGTTAATTTAGTGGTCATGAACTCTTTTAGTTTGTGTGGCTAAGAAACTCTTTTTCTCCCCTTCTTTTCTGAAGGATAGGCTTGCTGGATAAATTATTCCTTGCTGCAGGTTTTTCTCATTCAGCACTTTGAATATTTAACGCCACTTTCTTCTGTCCTGCATAGTTTCTGCTGAAAACTCAGCTGATAGCTTTATGGGCTTTCCCTTGCATGTTAACTGTCTTCTTTTATCTTGCTGCTTTAAATGTTTCTTCTTTATCACTACCTTTTCCCATTTGGATTACTATGTGTCTTCATGTCGACCTCCTTCGGTTGATTTTGTGGGAGGGGATCTCTATGCCTTATGGATTTGTATAGGTTTCCTTCACCAGATTAGGTTAAGTTTTCAGCTCTTCTTTGGTCAAATAGATTTTCTGTCCCCTTTTCCCCCTTTTCACCTTCTGGGATCCCTCTAATGTGGGTGTTGTTACACTGGATGGAGTCACTGAATTCCCTAAGTCTCTTCTCATTTTTGCATACTTCTTTTTCCTCTCATTTTTTCCGCTTGATTACTTTCCATTACTGTCTTCTAGTTCATTAATTTGTTCCTCTGCTTCGTCCATCCTGCTAATTATTCTATCTAGTATATTCTTAATTACATTTATTGTGTTCCACATCTCTGATTATTTCTTTCATATCTCTTTGTTAAGAGTCTCAATGATGTTCCCCCTTCTGATGTCCTCCCTCTATTCATTTCCCCAGTGAGTATCTTTATAATTGTTATCTTAAATTTTCTCTCAGGCATGTTCCTTATATCCATTTTGTTTAGGTCTCTTGCTGTGGCTTTGTCCTCTTCTTTCGTTTAGGACATAGTCCTCTGTCTGCTCATTTGGCCTACTTCTCAGAGAATATCTCTCTGTTAGGAAGGTCAGATATATTGCTTGTTCTTGAAAATACTGGGCAGTACATACATTTTTAACGTGGTGATGCTGGTTCTCCTCTGAAGGTAATGCATAGCAACAACAGAGACTGGATCTGGACTGTGTCATTGTGCACAACACATGGGGTGTGCTGTTTTAACAAGACGCATGCGTGTTCTGTAGGTGATGGGGAGACATATTGTTCTCAAGGATTGTGTGGGTCTTATCAGGGAGGGTATCCACAGCACTGGGACTGAAGCAGGTCTGGTAGGTGTGGGGATGGGCCATGGTTTATGCAAGTTAGTGATTGCTAGATTGTGCCTGGTCTTGCAGGTAGGTGTCTGTTTACAATGAGGGGCCGTAGAGGGAAATGGCACCTGCCAGCTCCTTTGTTCCTGGACAAGTCCCTTAGCAAACTCTGAGTTCAGGAACTATGTCTCCCTTGTTTAGTCCTCAAGCACCTTTCAACCTGCTTCACCCAAGCTTCTCCAGACTGTTTGCTCTGCTTTCTCTTTAAGGACAGATCTCAGCTTCCTATCACCTTCTGTGCTCTCTCAGAGCTGAGGCAGCTGATTTTTAAAAGTTCCAAGCTTTAAGTCTGCTGGTTGTAGACACTCACAAATTTCATCCCTTCTGATTTTCAAAGCCATAAGCTATGAGGATGTCTCTACGCTTTAGAGGCTCCCCGGTGTAGTAGTTTGTTTCTGGCCCCTCTGTGACTGTGGTTCCCTCCCTCTGGTGGTCAGAAATATGGGGTTTAGATTCCTACAGAGTCCTTGTCCTTCCTACCATCTTTGATGTGATTTCCTCTCTCCATTTAGTTGTAGAGTTTTGTTGGGAAATTGAAGGTCCATTTCTGGGTGACTCTGGTGTGAGTGTGATCTAGTTGTATCTGTGGGAGGAGGTGAGTTTAGGGTCCTTCTACTCTGCCATCTTCCCCACAATTCAGTTTATTTTGTCTCATAAAAATATTACGACTCCAACTTTCTTTTCACTTCCATTTGCATGATAAATGGTTTTGTTTCCCATTACTTCCAATCTGCTTTTATTTTTAGGTCTGAAGTGATTCTCTGGTAGGCAGCAGAGAGATGGGTCTTGCTTCCTCTTTACACTCTATGTTTTCTGATTGAGTTATTTAGTCCTTTTTTGTTAAAGCAATCATTGATAAAGTATTTGTATCTCTCTAGTTTACTTCACAAGGAAAAGTGTGACAGGCTTCGCTCTGAGAAGGAGGTCTGCGTGGAACGCCTCTTTCAACTCACGGCTTGTTTCTGGCTGACGGAAGGCTTCTCAAGGGTGTGTACGGAAGCCTACGGAAAAAGCGCCTACACTTCACTCTCCGGGGGGAAATAAAAGCAAGAACCCAAAAGCATCGGCGAGAAACCGTCTCTCAACGAACACCTTCTTTCCTGACGAGACAGAAACATGTTCAACTCTGTGTGTGTGTGTGTGTGTGTGTGTGTGTGTGTGTGCGCGCGCGCGCGTGAGGGAATAAGGAATGTGCCATGCACTCATCTGGGAAAAGCAAGTCTGCGTATACGGCAACTCTCCACTAACATATTCAGGTATCCTTGAGAGAGAAGCATTTCCAAAAGTGGTTGTGGAAGCATCCTGAATGTGCCGTACGCTTTACTACCTTTCAACACCCAAACTCAACATCCAAAAAACAAATAAGTGAGTCAAGAAATGGGCAGAAGATATGAACAGATATTTCTCCAAAGAAGACACACAAATGGCCAACAGACATAGGACAAACTGCTCAACATCACTTGGCATGGGGAAAAAGAAATCCAAATGACAATGAGATACCACTTCACACCAGTCAGAATTGCCAAAATTAACAAGCGAAGAAATAACAAATGTTGGTGAGGAGAAAGGGGAACTCTCTTACACTTCTAAGTGGGAATGAAAACTGGTACAGCCACTTTGGAAAACAATATGGAGGTTCCTCAAGAACTTAAAACAGAGCTCCCTTACAACCCAGCAATTTTATTTACCCCAAAGCTACAAATGTAGTGATCTGAAGGGGCAACGGCACCCCGAATGTTTAGAGCAACATTGTCCACAATAGCCAAACCGTGGAAGGAACCAAGACATCCATCGACAGATAAATGGATAAAGAAAACATGGTATATACATATACAATGGAATATGACTCAGCCATCAGAAAGGATCAATATTTAGCATATCGATGTGGATGGCACTGGAGGGTATTATGCTGAGCAAAATAAGTCAGTCAGAGAAAAACAATTATTATATGGTTTTACTCATAGGTGGAATAGAAGGAACAGCACAGAGGATCATAGGGGAAGGGAGGGAAAATGAATGCGAAGAAACCAGAGAGGAAGAAAATCCATGACAGGTTCCTAACTATTGGAAACCAACTGAGGGTTGCTGGAGGAAAGGTGGCTGGGGAGATGGGGTAACTGTGTGATGGGCATTAAGGAATGCATGGGATGTGATGAACACTGGGTGTTATACACAACTGATGAATTGTGGAACGCTACATTTGAAACTACTGGTGTACTCTATGTTGGCTAATTCAATTTCAATTTTAAAAAACTCTATTTGGTCTGATATAAGGATTGCTACTCTGACTTCTTTTGACATCCACTTGCATGATTAATGTTTCTCCATCTCTTAATTTCCATCTGCAGGTGTCTTTAGGTGTGAAATCTTTTATACATATATACAAACTCTGTCATGCTCTTTTGCTTGGAGCATTTCGTCCATTTACATTCAAACTGATTATCATTAGACATGTATTTATTGATGTTTTGTTACTTGTTTCAGAGTTTTTTGTGTAGGTTTTCTCTGATCCTTTCTTCTCTTGCTCTCTCTCTCATGGTTTGCTCGTTTTCTTTAATGATATTCTTGGATTTCTTTCCCTTTATCTTTTGCATGTGTATTAGTGCTTTGGGTTTCTGGTGACCCCCTGGATTATATATAGCCTTTTCAGTCTATATTAAGTTGAATGCTGTTTAAGTTCAAACCCACTGTTGACTCCTCCTCATGTGTTAGGGTATATGTTTTCATATTTTACATACTTTTATTTTGTGAATCCCTTAACTGATTTTTACAGAAATACTTAATTTTACTGCTTCCTTGATTCATTATTGTCCTACTCTCACTTACGATTTTTTTCCACTCATAGTGTCCCCTTCAATATTTTTTGTAGTTAATTTAGTGGTCATGAACTCTTTTAGTTTGTGTGGCTAAGAAACTCTTTTTCTCCCCTTCTTTTCTGAAGGATAGGCTTGCTGGATAAATTATTCCTTGCTGCAGGTTTTTCTCATTCAGCACTTTGAATATTTAACGCCACTTTCTTCTGTCCTGCATAGTTTCTGCTGAAAACTCAGCTGATAGCTTTATGGGCTTTCCCTTGCATGTTAACTGTCTTCTTTTATCTTGCTGCTTTAAATGTTTCTTCTTTATCACTACCTTTTCCCATTTGGATTACTATGTGTCTTCATGTCGACCTCCTTCGGTTGATTTTGTGGGAGGGGATCTCTATGCCTTATGGATTTGTATAGGTTTCCTTCACCAGATTAGGTTAAGTTTTCAGCTCTTCTTTGGTCAAATAGATTTTCTGTCCCCTTTTCCCCCTTTTCACCTTCTGGGATCCCTCTAATGTGGGTGTTGTTACACTGGATGGAGTCACTGAATTCCCTAAGTCTCTTCTCATTTTTGCATACTTCTTTTTCCTCTCATTTTTTCCGCTTGATTACTTTCCATTACTGTCTTCTAGTTCATTAATTTGTTCCTCTGCTTCGTCCATCCTGCTAATTATTCTATCTAGTATATTCTTAATTACATTTATTGTGTTCCACATCTCTGATTATTTCTTTCATATCTCTTTGTTAAGAGTCTCAATGATGTTCCCCCTTCTGATGTCCTCCCTCTATTCATTTCCCCAGTGAGTATCTTTATAATTGTTATCTTAAATTTTCTCTCAGGCATGTTCCTTATATCCATTTTGTTTAGGTCTCTTGCTGTGGCTTTGTCCTCTTCTTTCGTTTAGGACATAGTCCTCTGTCTGCTCATTTGGCCTACTTCTCAGAGAATATCTCTCTGTTAGGAAGGTCAGATATATTGCTTGTTCTTGAAAATACTGGGCAGTACATACATTTTTAACGTGGTGATGCTGGTTCTCCTCTGAAGGTAATGCATAGCAACAACAGAGACTGGATCTGGACTGTGTCATTGTGCACAACACATGGGGTGTGCTGTTTTAACAAGACGCATGCGTGTTGTGTAGGTGATGGGGAGACATATTGTTCTCAAGGATTGTGTGGGTCTTATCAGGGAGGGTATCCACAGCACTGGGACTGAAGCAGGTCTGGTAGGTGTGGGGATGGGCCATGGTTTATGCAAGTTAGTGATTGCTAGATTGTGCCTGGTCTTGCAGGTAGGTGTCTGTTTACAATGAGGGGCCGTAGAGGGAAATGGCACCTGCCAGCTCCTTTGTTCCTGGACAAGTCCCTTAGCAAACTCTGAGTTCAGGAACTATGTCTCCCTTGTTTAGTCCTCAAGCACCTTTCAACCTGCTTCACCCAAGCTTCTCCAGACTGTTTGCTCTGCTTTCTCTTTAAGGACAGATCTCAGCTTCCTATCACCTTCTGTGCTCTCTCAGAGCTGAGGCAGCTGATTTTTAAAAGTTCCAAGCTTTAAGTCTGCTGGTTGTAGACACTCACAAATTTCATCCCTTCTGATTTTCAAAGCCATAAGCTATGAGGATGTCTCTACGCTTTAGAGGCTCCCCGGTGTAGTAGTTTGTTTCTGGCCCCTCTGTGACTGTGGTTCCCTCCCTCTGGTGGTCAGAAATATGGGGTTTAGATTCCTACAGAGTCCTTGTCCTTCCTACCATCTTTGATGTGATTTCCTCTCTCCATTTAGTTGTAGAGTTTTGTTGGGAAATTGAAGGTCCATTTCTGGGTGACTCTGGTGTGAGTGTGATCTAGTTGTATCTGTGGGAGGAGGTGAGTTTAGGGTCCTTCTACTCTGCCATCTTCCCCACAATTCAGTTTATTTTGTCTCATAAAAATATTACGACTCCAACTTTCTTTTCACTTCCATTTGCATGATAAATGGTTTTGTTTCCCATTACTTCCAATCTGCTTTTATTTTTAGGTCTGAAGTGATCCTCTGGTAGGCAGCAGAGAGATGGGTCTTGCTTCCTCTTTACACTCTATGTTTTCTGATTGAGTTATTTAGTCCTTTTTTGTTAAAGCAATCATTGATAAAGTATTTGTATCTCTCTAGTTTACTTCACAAGGAAAAGTGTGACAGGCTTCGCTCTGAGAAGGAGGTCTGCGTGGAACGCCTCTTTCAACTCACGGCTTGTTTCTGGCTGACGGAAGGCTTCTCAAGGGTGTGTACGGAAGCCTACGGAAAAAGCGCCTACACTTCACTCTCCGGGGGGAAATAAAAGCAAGAACCCAAAAGCATCGGCGAGAAACCGTCTCTCAACGAACACCTTCTTTCCTGACGAGACAGAAACATGTTCAACTCTGTGTGTGTGTGTGTGTGTGTGTGTGTGTGTGTGTGCGCGCGCGCGCGTGAGGGAATAAGGAATGTGCCATGCACTCATCTGGGAAAAGCAAGTCTGCGTATACGGCAACTCTCCACTAACATATTCAGGTATCCTTGAGAGAGAAGCATTTCCAAAAGTGGTTGTGGAAGCATCATGAATGTGCCGTACGCTTTACTACCTTTCAACACCCAAACTCAACATCCAAAAAACAAATAAGTGAGTCAAGAAATGGGCAGAAGATATGAACAGATATTTCTCCAAAGAAGACACACAAATGGCCAACAGACATAGGACAAACTGCTCAACATCACTTGGCATGGGGAAAAAGAAATCCAAATGACAATGAGATACCACTTCACACCAGTCAGAATTGCCAAAATTAACAAGCGAAGAAATAACAAATGTTGGTGAGGAGAAAGGGGAACTCTCTTACACTTCTAAGTGGGAATGAAAACTGGTACAGCCACTTTGGAAAACAATATGGAGGTTCCTCAAGAACTTAAAACAGAGCTCCCTTACAACCCAGCAATTTTATTTACCCCAAAGCTACAAATGTAGTGATCTGAAGGGGCAACGGCACCCCGAATGTTTAGAGCAACATTGTCCACAATAGCCAAACCGTGGAAGGAACCAAGACATCCATCGACAGATAAATGGATAAAGAAAACATGGTATATACATATACAATGGAATATGACTCAGCCATCAGAAAGGATCAATATTTAGCATATCGATGTGGATGGCACTGGAGGGTATTATGCTGAGCAAAATAAGTCAGTCAGAGAAAAACAATTATTATATGGTTTTACTCATAGGTGGAATAGAAGGAACAGCACAGAGGATCATAGGGGAAGGGAGGGAAAATGAATGCGAAGAAACCAGAGAGGAAGAAAATCCATGACAGGTTCCTAACTATTGGAAACCAACTGAGGGTTGCTGGAGGAAAGGTGGCTGGGGAGATGGGGTAACTGTGTGATGGGCATTAAGGAATGCATGGGATGTGATGAACACTGGGTGTTATACACAACTGATGAATTGTGGAACGCTACATTTGAAACTACTGGTGTACTCTATGTTGGCTAATTCAATTTCAATTTTAAAAAACTCTATTTGGTCTGATATAAGGATTGCTACTCTGACTTCTTTTGACATCCACTTGCATGATTAATGTTTCTCCATCTCTTAATTTCCATCTGCAGGTGTCTTTAGGTGTGAAATCTTTTATACATATATACAAACTCTGTCATGCTCTTTTGCTTGGAGCATTTCGTCCATTTACATTCAAACTAATTATCATTAGACATGTATTTATTGATGTTTTGTTACTTGTTTCAGAGTTTTTTGTGTAGTTTTTCTCTGATCCTTTCTTCTCTTGCTCTCTCTCTCATGGTTTGCTCGTTTTCTTTAATGATATTCTTGGATTTCTTTCCCTTTATCTTTTGCATGTGTATTAGTGCTTTGGGTTTCTGGTGACCCCCTGGATTATATATAGCCTTTTCAGTCTATATTAAGTTGAATGCTGTTTAAGTTCAAACCCACTGTTGACTCCTCCTCATGTGTTAGGGTATATGTTTTCATATTTTACATACTTTTATTTTGTGAATCCCTTAACTGATTTTTACAGAAATACTTAATTTTACTGCTTCCTTGATTCATTATTGTCCTACTCTCACTTACGATTTTTTTCCACTCATAGTGTCCCCTTCAATATTTTTTGTAGTTAATTTAGTGGTCATGAACTCTTTTAGATTGTGTGGCTAAGAAACTCTTTTTCTCCCCTTCTTTTCTGAAGGATAGGCTTGCTGGATAAATTATTCCTTGCTGCAGGTTTTTCTCATTCAGCACTTTGAATATTTAACGCCACTTTCTTCTGTCCTGCATAGTTTCTGCTGAAAACTCAGCTGATAGCTTTATGGGCTTTCCCTTGCATGTTAACTGTCTTCTTTTATCTTGCTGCTTTAAATGTTTCTTCTTTATCACTACCTTTTCCCATTTGGATTACTATGTGTCTTCATGTCGACCTCCTTCGGTTGATTTTGTGGGAGGGGATCTCTATGCCTTATGGATTTGTATAGGTTTCCTTCACCAGATTAGGTTAAGTTTTCAGCTCTTCTTTGGTCAAATAGATTTTCTGTCCCCTTTTCCCCCTTTTCACCTTCTGGGATCCCTCTAATGTGGGTGTTGTTACACTGGATGGAGTCACTGAATTCCCTAAGTCTCTTCTCATTTTTGCATACTTCTTTTTCCTCTCATTTTTTCCGCTTGATTACTTTCCATTACTGTCTTCTAGTTCATTAATTTGTTCCTCTGCTTCGTCCATCCTGCTAATTATTCTATCTAGTATATTCTTAATTACATTTATTGTGTTCCACATCTCTGATTATTTCTTTCATATCTCTTTGTTAAGAGTCTCAATGATGTTCCCCCTTCTGATGTCCTCCCTCTATTCATTTCCCCAGTGAGTATCTTTATAATTGTTATCTTAAATTTTCTCTCAGGCATGTTCCTTATATCCATTTTGTTTAGGTCTCTTGCTGTGGCTTTGTCCTCTTCTTTCGTTTAGGACATAGTCCTCTGTCTGCTCATTTGGCCTACTTCTCAGAGAATATCTCTCTGTTAGGAAGGTCAGATATATTGCTTGTTCTTGAAAATACTGGGCAGTACATACATTTTTAACGTGGTGATGCTGGTTCTCCTCTGAAGGTAATGCATAGCAACAACAGAGACTGGATCTGGACTGTGTCATTGTGCACAACACATGGGGTGTGCTGTTTTAACAAGACGCATGCGTGTTCTGTAGGTGATGGGGAGACATATTGTTCTCAAGGATTGTGTGGGTCTTATCAGGGAGGGTATCCACAGCACTGGGACTGAAGCAGGTCTGGTAGGTGTGGGGATGGGCCATGGTTTATGCAAGTTAGTGATTGCTAGATTGTGCCTGGTCTTGCAGGTAGGTGTCTGTTTACAATGAGGGGCCGTAGAGGGAAATGGCACCTGCCAGCTCCTTTGTTCCTGGACAAGTCCCTTAGCAAACTCTGAGTTCAGGAACTATGTCTCCCTTGTTTAGTCCTCAAGCACCTTTCAACCTGCTTCACCCAAGCTTCTCCAGACTGTTTGCTCTGCTTTCTCTTTAAGGACAGATCTCAGCTTCCTATCACCTTCTGTGCTCTCTCAGAGCTGAGACA
The DNA here is from genome assembly GCF_037043125.1 of Eumetopias jubatus. Lineage (NCBI taxonomy): Eukaryota > Metazoa > Chordata > Mammalia > Carnivora > Otariidae > Eumetopias > Eumetopias jubatus. The sequence continues at coordinate 60,801 of NW_028274891.1, forward strand.
GCTGATTTTTAAAAGTTCCAAGCTTTAAGTCTGCTGGTTGTAGACACTCACAAATTTCATCCCTTCTGATTTTCAAAGCCATAAGCTATGAGGATGTCTCTACGCTTTAGAGGCTCCCCGGTGTAGTAGTTTGTTTCTGGCCCCTCTGTGACTGTGGTTCCCTCCCTCTGGTGGTCAGAAATATGGGGTTTAGATTCCTACAGAGTCCTTGTCCTTCCTACCATCTTTGATGTGATTTCCTCTCTCCATTTAGTTGTAGAGTTTTGTTGGGAAATTGAAGGTCCATTTCTGGGTGACTCTGGTGTGAGTGTGATCTAGTTGTATCTGTGGGAGGAGGTGAGTTTAGGGTCCTTCTACTCTGCCATCTTCCCCACAATTCAGTTTATTTTGTCTCATAAAAATATTACGACTCCAACTTTCTTTTCACTTCCATTTGCATGATAAATGGTTTTGTTTCCCATTACTTCCAATCTGCTTTTATTTTTAGGTCTGAAGTGATTCTCTGGTAGGCAGCAGAGAGATGGGTCTTGCTTCCTCTTTACACTCTATGTTTTCTGATTGAGTTATTTAGTCCTTTTTTGTTAAAGCAATCATTGATAAAGTATTTGTATCTCTCTAGTTTACTTCACAAGGAAAAGTGTGACAGGCTTCGCTCTGAGAAGGAGGTCTGCGTGGAACGCCTCTTTCAACTCACGGCTTGTTTCTGGCTGACGGAAGGCTTCTCAAGGGTGTGTACGGAAGCCTACGGAAAAAGCGCCTACACTTCACTCTCCGGGGGGAAATAAAAGCAAGAACCCAAAAGCATCGGCGAGAAACCGTCTCTCAACGAACACCTTCTTTCCTGACGAGACAGAAACATGTTCAACTCTGTGTGTGTGTGTGTGTGTGTGTGTGTGTGTGTGTGTGCGCGCGCGCGCGCGTGAGGGAATAAGGAATGTGCCATGCACTCACCTGGGAAAAGCAAGTCTGCGTATACGGCAACTCTCCACTAACATATTCAGGTATCCTTGAGAGAGAAGCATTTCCAAAAGTGGTTGTGGATGCATCATGAATGTGCCGTACGCTTTACTACCTTTCAACACCCAAACTCAACATCCAAAAAACAAATAAGTGAGTCAAGAAATGGGCAGAAGATATGAACAGATATTTCTCCAAAGAAGACACACAAATGGCCAACAGACATAGGACAAACTGCTCAACATCACTTGGCATGGGGAAAAAGAAATCCAAATGACAATGAGATACCACTTCACACCAGTCAGAATTGCCAAAATTAACAAGCGAAGAAATAAGAAATGTTGGTGAGGAGAAAGGGGAACTCTCTTACACTTCTAAGTGGGAATGAAAACTGGTACAGCCACTTTGGAAAACAATATGGAGGTTCCTCAAGAACTTAAAACAGAGCTCCCTTACAACCCAGCAATTTTATTTACCCCAAAGCTACAAATGTAGTGATCTGAAGGGGCAACGGCACCCCGAATGTTTAGAGCAACATTGTCCACAATAGCCAAACCGTGGAAGGAACCAAGACATCCATCGACAGATAAATGGATAAAGAAAACATGGTATATACATATACAATGGAATATGACTCAGCCATCAGAAAGGATCAATATTTAGCATATCGATGTGGATGGCACTGGAGGGTATTATGCTGAGCAAAATAAGTCAGTCAGAGAAAAACAATTATTATATGGTTTTACTCATAGGTGGAATAGAAGGAACAGCACAGAGGATCATAGGGGAAGGGAGGGAAAATGAATGCGAAGAAACCAGAGAGGAAGAAAATCCATGACAGGTTCCTAACTATTGGAAACCAACTGAGGGTTGCTGGAGGAAAGGTGGCTGGGGAGATGGGGTAACTGTGTGATGGGCATTAAGGAATGCATGGGATGTGATGAACACTGGGTGTTATACACAACTGATGAATTGTGGAACGCTACATTTGAAACTACTGGTGTACTCTATGTTGGCTAATTCAATTTCAATTTTAAAAAACTCTATTTGGTCTGATATAAGGATTGCTACTCTGACTTCTTTTGACATCCACTTGCATGATTAATGTTTCTCCATCTCTTAATTTCCATCTGCAGGTGTCTTTAGGTGTGAAATCTTTTATACATATATACAAACTCTGTCATGCTCTTTTGCTTGGAGCATTTCGTCCATTTACATTCAAACTAATTATCATTAGACATGTATTTATTGATGTTTTGTTGCTTGTTTCAGAGTTTTTTGTGTAGTTTTTCTCTGATCCTTTCTTCTCTTGCTCTCTCTCTCATGGTTTGCTCGTTTTCTTTAATGATATTCTTGGATTTCTTTCCCTTTATCTTTTGCATGTGTATTAGTGCTTTGGGTTTCTGGTGACCCCCTGGATTATATATAGCCTTTTCAGTCTATATTAAGTTGAATGCTGTTTAAGTTCAAACCCACTGTTGACTCCTCCTCATGTGTTAGGGTATATGTTTTCATATTTTACATACTTTTATTTTGTGAATCCCTTAACTGATTTTTACAGAAATACTTAATTTTACTGCTTCCTTGATTCATTATTGTCCTACTCTCACTTACGATTTTTTTCCACTCATAGTGTCCCCTTCAATATTTTTTGTAGTTAATTTAGTGGTCATGAACTCTTTTAGTTTGTGTGGCTAAGAAACTCTTTTTCTCCCCTTCTTTTCTGAAGGATAGGCTTGCTGGATAAATTATTCCTTGCTGCAGGTTTTTCTCATTCAGCACTTTGAATATTTAACGCCACTTTCTTCTGTCCTGCATAGTTTCTGCTGAAAACTCAGCTGATAGCTTTATGGGCTTTCCCTTGCATGTTAACTGTCTTCTTTTATCTTGCTGCTTTAAATGTTTCTTCTTTATCACTACCTTTTCCCATTTGGATTACTATGTGTCTTCATGTCGACCTCCTTCGGTTGATTTTGTGGGCGGGGATCTCTATGCCTTATGGATTTGTATAGGTTTCCTTCACCAGATTAGGTTAAGTTTTCAGCTCTTCTTTGGTCAAATAGATTTTCTGTCCCCTTTTCCCCCTTTTCACCTTCTGGGATCCCTCTAATGTGGGTGTTGTTACACTGGATGGAGTCACTGAATTCCCTAAGTCTCTTCTCATTTTTGCATACTTCTTTTTCCTCTCATTTTTTCCGCTTGATTACTTTCCATTACTGTCTTCTAGTTCATTAATTTGTTCCTCTGCTTCGTCCATCCTGCTAATTATTCTATCTAGTATATTCTTAATTACATTTATTGTGTTCCACATCTCTGATTATTTCTTTCATATCTCTTTGTTAAGAGTCTCAATGATGTTCCCCCTTCTGATGTCCTCCCTCTATTCATTTCCCCAGTGAGTATCTTTATAATTGTTATCTTAAATTTTCTCTCAGGCATGTTCCTTATATCCATTTTGTTTAGGTCTCTTGCTGTGGCTTTGTCCTCTTCTTTCGTTTAGGACATAGTCCTCTGTCTGCTCATTTGGCCTACTTCTCAGAGAATATCTCTCTGTTAGGAAGGTCAGATATATTGCTTGTTCTTGAAAATACTGGGTAGTACATACATTTTTAACGTGGTGATGCTGGTTCTCCTCTGAAGGTAATGCATAGCAACAACAGAGACTGGATCTGGACTGTGTCATTGTGCACAACACATGGGGTGTGCTGTTTTAACAAGACGCATGCGTGTTCTGTAGGTGATGGGGAGACATATTGTTCTCAAGGATTGTGTGGGTCTTATCAGGGAGGGTATCCACAGCACTGGGACTGAAGCAGGTCTGGTAGGTGTGGGGATGGGCCATGGTTTATGCAAGTTAGTGATTGCTAGATTGTGCCTGGTCTTGCAGGTAGGTGTCTGTTTACAATGAGGGGCCGTAGAGGGAAATGGCACCTGCCAGCTCCTTTGTTCCTGGACAAGTCCCTTAGCAAACTCTGAGTTCAGGAACTATGTCTCCCTTGTTTAGTCCTCAAGCACCTTTCAACCTGCTTCACCCAAGCTTCTCCAGACTGTTTGCTCTGCTTTCTCTTTAAGGACAGATCTCAGCTTCCTATCACCTTCTGTGCTCTCTCAGAGCTGAGACAGCTGATTTTTAAAAGTTCCAAGCTTTAAGTCTGCTGGTTGTAGACACTCACAAATTTCATCCCTTCTGATTTTCAAAGCCATAAGCTATGAGGATGTCTCTACGCTTTAGAGGCTCCCCGGTGTAGTAGTTTGTTTCTGGCCCCTCTGTGACTGTGGTTCCCTCCCTCTGGTGGTCAGAAATATGGGGTTTAGATTCCTACAGAGTCCTTGTCCTTCCTACCATCTTTGATGTGATTTCCTCTCTCCATTTAGTTGTAGAGTTTTGTTGGGAAATTGAAGGTCCATTTCTGGGTGACTCTGGTGTGAGTGTGATCTAGTTGTATCTGTGGGAGGAGGTGAGTTTAGGGTCCTTCTACTCTGCCATCTTCCCCACAATTCAGTTTATTTTGTCTCATAAAAATATTACGACTCCAACTTTCTTTTCACTTCCATTTGCATGATAAATGGTTTTGTTTCCCATTACTTCCAATCTGCTTTTATTTTTAGGTCTGAAGTGATTCTCTGGTAGGCAGCAGAGAGATGGGTCTTGCTTCCTCTTTACACTCTATGTTTTCTGATTGAGTTATTTAGTCCTTTTTTGTTAAAGCAATCATTGATAAAGTATTTGTATCTCTCTAGTTTACTTCACAAGGAAAAGTGTGACAGGCTTCGCTCTGAGAAGGAGGTCTGCGTGGAACGCCTCTTTCAACTCACGGCTTGTTTCTGGCTGACGGAAGGCTTCTCAAGGGTGTGTACGGAAGCCTACGGAAAAAGCGCCTACACTTCACTCTCCGGGGGGAAATAAAAGCAAGAACCCAAAAGCATCGGCGAGAAACCGTCTCTCAACGAACACCTTCTTTCCTGACGAGACAGAAACATGTTCAACTCTGTGTGTGTGTGTGTGTGTGTGTGTGTGTGTGTGCGCGCGCGCGCGTGAGGGAATAAGGAATGTGCCATGCACTCACCTGGGAAAAGCAAGTCTGCGTATACGGCAACTCTCCACTAACATATTCAGGTATCCTTGAGAGAGAAGCATTTCCAAAAGTGGTTGTGGAAGCATCATGAATGTGCCGTACGCTTTACTACCTTTCAACACCCAAACTCAACATCCAAAAAACAAATAAGTGAGTCAAGATATGGGCAGAAGATATGAACAGATATTTCTCCAAAGAAGACACACAAATGGCCTACAGACATAGGACAAACTGCTCAACATCACTTGGCATGGGGAAAAAGAAATCCAAATGACAATGAGATACCACTTCACACCAGTCAGAATTGCCAAAATTAACAAGCGAAGAAATAACAAATGTTGGTGAGGAGAAAGGGGAACTCTCTTACACTTCTAAGTGGGAATGAAAACTGGTACAGCCACTTTGGAAAACAATATGGAGGTTCCTCAAGAACTTAAAACAGAGCTCCCTTACAACCCAGCAATTTTATTTACCCCAAAGCTACAAATGTAGTGATCTGAAGGGGCAACGGCACCCCGAATGTTTAGAGCAACATTGTCCACAATAGCCAAACCGTGGAAGGAACCAAGACATCCATCGACAGATAAATGGATAAAGAAAACATGGTATATACATATACAATGGAATATGACTCAGCCATCAGAAAGGATCAATATTTAGCATATCGATGTGGATGGCACTGGAGGGTATTATGCTGAGCAAAATAAGTCAGTCAGAGAAAAACAATTATTATATGGTTTTACTCATAGGTGGAATAGAAGGAACAGCACAGAGGATCATAGGGGAAGGGAGGGAAAATGAATGCGAAGAAACCAGAGAGGAAGAAAATCCATGACAGGTTCCTAACTATTGGAAACCAACTGAGGGTTGCTGGAGGAAAGGTGGCTGGGGAGATGGGGTAACTGTGTGATGGGCATGAAGGAATGCATGGGATGTGATGAACACTGGGTGTTATACACAACTGATGAATTGTGGAACGCTACATTTGAAACTACTGGTGTACTCTATGTGGGCTAATTCAATTTCAATTTTAAAAAACTCTATTTGGTCTGATATAAGGATTGCTACTCTGACTTCTTTTGACATCCACTTGCATGATTAATGTTTCTCCATCTCTTAATTTCCATCTGCAGGTGTCTTTAGGTGTGAAATCTTTTATACATATATACAAACTCTGTCATGCTCTTTTGCTTGGAGCATTTCGTCCATTTACATTCAAACTAATTATCATTAGACATGTATTTATTGATGTTTTGTTGCTTGTTTCAGAGTTTTTTGTGTAGTTTTTCTCTGATCCTTTCTTCTCTTGCTCTCTCTCTCATGGTTTGCTCGTTTTCTTTAATGATATTCTTGGATTTCTTTCCCTTTATCTTTTGCATGTGTATTAGTGCTTTGGGTTTCTGGTGACCCCCTGGATTATATATAGCCTTTTCAGTCTATATTAAGTTGAATGCTGTTTAAGTTCAAACCCACTGTTGACTCCTCCTCATGTGTTAGGGTATATGTTTTCATATTTTACATACTTTTATTTTGTGAATCCCTTAACTGATTTTTACAGAAATACTTAATTTTACTGCTTCCTTGATTCATTATTGTCCTACTCTCACTTACGATTTTTTTCCACTCATAGTGTCCCCTTCAATATTTTTTGTAGTTAATTTAGTGGTCATGAACTCTTTTAGTTTGTGTGGCTAAGAAACTCTTTTTCTCCCCTTCTTTTCTGAAGGATAGGCTTGCTGGATAAATTATTCCTTGCTGCAGGTTTTTCTCATTCAGCACTTTGAATATTTAACGCCACTTTCTTCTGTCCTGCATAGTTTCTGCTGAAAACTCAGCTGATAGCTTTATGGGCTTTCCCTTGCATGTTAACTGTCTTCTTTTATCTTGCTGCTTTAAATGTTTCTTCTTTATCACTACCTTTTCCCATTTGGATTACTATGTGTCTTCATGTCGACCTCCTTCGGTTGATTTTGTGGGAGGGGATCTCTATGCCTTATGGATTTGTATAGGTTTCCTTCACCAGATTAGGTTAAGTTTTCAGCTCTTCTTTGGTCAAATAGATTTTCTGTCCCCTTTTCCCCCTTTTCACCTTCTGGGATCCCTCTAATGTGGGTGTTGTTACACTGGATGGAGTCACTGAATTCCCTAAGTCTCTTCTCATTTTTGCATACTTCTTTTTCCTCTCATTTTTTCCGCTTGATTACTTTCCATTACTGTCTTCTAGTTCATTAATTTGTTCCTCTGCTTCGTCCATCCTGCTAATTATTCTATCTAGTATATTCTTAATTACATTTATTGTGTTCCACATCTCTGATTATTTCTTTCATATCTCTTTGTTAAGAGTCTCAATGATGTTCCCCCTTCTGATGTCCTCCCTCTATTCATTTCCCCAGTGAGTATCTTTATAATTGTTATCTTAAATTTTCTCTCAGGCATGTTCCTTATATCCATTTTGTTTAGGTCTCTTGCTGTGGCTTTGTCCTCTTCTTTCGTTTAGGACATAGTCCTCTGTCTGCTCATTTGGCCTACTTCTCAGAGAATATCTCTCTGTTAGGAAGGTCAGATATATTGCTTGTTCTTGAAAATACTGGGCAGTACATACATTTTTAACGTGGTGATGCTGGTTCTCCTCTGAAGGTAATGCATAGCAACAACAGAGACTGGATCTGGACTGTGTCATTGTGCACAACACATGGGGTGTGCTGTTTTAACAAGACGCATGCGTGTTGTGTAGGTGATGGGGAGACATATTGTTCTCAAGGATTGTGTGGGTCTTATCAGGGAGGGTATCCACAGCACTGGGACTGAAGCAGGTCTGGTAGGTGTGGGGATGGGCCATGGTTTATGCAAGTTAGTGATTGCTAGATTGTGCCTGGTCTTGCAGGTAGGTGTCTGTTTACAATGAGGGGCCGTAGAGGGAAATGGCACCTGCCAGCTCCTTTGTTCCTGGACAAGTCCCTTAGCAAACTCTGAGTTCAGGAACTATGTCTCCCTTGTTTAGTCCTCAAGCACCTTTCAACCTGCTTCACCCAAGCTTCTCCAGACTGTTTGCTCTGCTTTCTCTTTAAGGACAGATCTCAGCTTCCTATCACCTTCTGTGCTCTCTCAGAGCTGAGACAGCTGATTTTTAAAAGTTCCAAGCTTTAAGTCTGCTGGTTGTAGACACTCACAAATTTCATCCCTTCTGATTTTCAAAGCCATAAGCTATGAGGATGTCTCTACGCTTTAGAGGCTCCCCGGTGTAGTAGTTTGTTTCTGGCCCCTCTGTGACTGTGGTTCCCTCCCTCTGGTGGTCAGAAATATGGGGTTTAGATTCCTACAGAGTCCTTGTCCTTCCTACCATCTTTGATGTGATTTCCTCTCTCCATTTAGTTGTAGAGTTTTGTTGGGAAATTGAAGGTCCATTTCTGGGTGACTCTGGTGTGAGTGTGATCTAGTTGTATCTGTGGGAGGAGGTGAGTTTAGGGTCCTTCTACTCTGCCATCTTCCCCACAATTCAGTTTATTTTGTCTCATAAAAATATTACGACTCCAACTTTCTTTTCACTTCCATTTGCATGATAAATGGTTTTGTTTCCCATTACTTCCAATCTGCTTTTATTTTTAGGTCTGAAGTGATTCTCTGGTAGGCAGCAGAGAGATGGGTCTTGCTTCCTCTTTACACTCTATGTTTTCTGATTGAGTTATTTAGTCCTTTTTTGTTAAAGCAATCATTGATAAAGTATTTGTATCTCTCTAGTTTACTTCACAAGGAAAAGTGTGACAGGCTTCGCTCTGAGAAGGAGGTCTGCGTGGAACGCCTCTTTCAACTCACGGCTTGTTTCTGGCTGACGGAAGGCTTCTCAAGGGTGTGTACGGAAGCCTATGGAAAAAGCGCCTACACTTCACTCTCCGGGGGGAAATAAAAGCAAGAACCCAAAAGCATCGGCGAGAAACCGTCTCTCAACGAACACCTTCTTTCCTGACGAGACAGAAACATGTTCAACTCTGTGTGTGTGTGTGTGTGTGTGTGTGTGTGTGTGTGCGCGCGCGCGCGTGAGGGAATAAGGAATGTGCCATGCACTCACCTGGGAAAAGCAAGTCTGCGTATACGGCAACTCTCCACTAACATATTCAGGTATCCTTGAGAGAGAAGCATTTCCAAAAGTGGTTGTGGAAGCATCATGAATGTGCCGTACGCTTTACTACCTTTCAACACCCAAACTCAACATCCAAAAAACAAATAAGTGAGTCAAGAAATGGGCAGAAGATATGAACAGATATTTCTCCAAAGAAGACACACAAATGGCCAACAGACATAGGACAAACTGCTCAACATCACTTGGCATGGGGAAAAAGAAATCCAAATGACAATGAGATACCACTTCACACCAGTCAGAATTGCCAAAATTAACAAGCGAAGAAATAACAAATGTTGGTGAGGAGAAAGGGGAACTCTCTTACACTTCTAAGTGGGAATGAAAACTGGTACAGCCACTTTGGAAAACAATATGGAGGTTCCTCAAGAACTTAAAACAGAGCTCCCTTACAACCCAGCAATTTTATTTACCCCAAAGCTACAAATGTAGTGATCTGAAGGGGCAACGGCACCCCGAATGTTTAGAGCAACATTGTCCACAATAGCCAAACCGTGGAAGGAACCAAGACATCCATCGACAGATAAATGGATAAAGAAAACATGGTATATACATATACAATGGAATATGACTCAGCCATCAGAAAGGATCAATATTTAGCATATCGATGTGGATGGCACTGGAGGGTATTATGCTGAGCAAAATAAGTCAGTCAGAGAAAAACAATTATTATATGGTTTTACTCATAGGTGGAATAGAAGGAACAGCACAGAGGATCATAGGGGAAGGGAGGGAAAATGAATGCGAAGAAACCAGAGAGGAAGAAAATCCATGACAGGTTCCTAACTATTGGAAACCAACTGAGGGTTGCTGGAGGAAAGGTGGCTGGGGAGATGGGGTAACTGTGTGATGGGCATGAAGGAATGCATGGGATGTGATGAACACTGGGTGTTATACACAACTGATGAATTGTGGAACGCTACATTTGAAACTACTGGTGTACTCTATGTGGGCTAATTCAATTTCAATTTTAAAAAACTCTATTTGGTCTGATATAAGGATTGCTACTCTGACTTCTTTTGACATCCACTTGCATGATTAATGTTTCTCCATCTCTTAATTTCCATCTGCAGGTGTCTTTAGGTGTGAAATCTTTTATACATATATACAAACTCTGTCATGCTCTTTTGCTTGGAGCATTTCGTCCATTTACATTCAAACTAATTATCATTAGACATGTATTTATTGATGTTTTGTTACTTGTTTCAGAGTTTTTTGTGTAGTTTTTCTCTGATCCTTTCTTCTCTTGCTCTCTCTCTCATGGTTTGCTCGTTTTCTTTAATGATATTCTTGGATTTCTTTCCCTTTATCTTTTGCATGTGTATTAGTGCTTTGGGTTTCTGGTGACCCCCTGGATTATATATAGCCTTTTCAGTCTATATTAAGTTGAATGCTGTTTAAGTTCAAACCCACTGTTGACTCCTCCTCATGTGTTAGGGTATATGTTTTCATATTTTACATACTTTTATTTTGTGAATCCCTTAACTGATTTTTACAGAAATACTTAATTTTACTGCTTCCTTGATTCATTATTGTCCTACTCTCACTTACGATTTTTTTCCACTCATAGTGTCCCCTTCAATATTTTTTGTAGTTAATTTAGTGGTCATGAACTCTTTTAGTTTGTGTGGCTAAGAAACTCTTTTTCTCCCCTTCTTTTCTGAAGGATAGGCTTGCTGGATAAATTATTCCTTGCTGCAGGTTTTTCTCATTCAGCACTTTGAATATTTAACGCCACTTTCTTCTGTCCTGCATAGTTTCTGCTGAAAACTCAGCTGATAGCTTTATGGGCTTTCCCTTGCATGTTAACTGTCTTCTTTTATCTTGCTGCTTTAAATGTTTCTTCTTTATCACTACCTTTTCCCATTTGGATTACTATGTGTCTTCATGTCGACCTCCTTCGGTTGATTTTGTGGGAGGGGATCTCTATGCCTTATGGATTTTTATAGGTTTCCTTCACCAGATTAGGTTAAGTTTTCAGCTCTTCTTTGGTCAAATAGATTTTCTGTCCCCTTTTCCCCCTTTTCACCTTCTGGGATCCCTCTAATGTGGGTGTTGTTACACTGGATGGAGTCACTGAATTCCCTAAGTCTCTTCTCATTTTTGCATACTTCTTTTTCCTCTCATTTTTTCCGCTTGATTACTTTCCATTACTGTCTTCTAGTTCATTAATTTGTTCCTCTGCTTCGTCCATCCTGCTAATTATTCTATCTAGTATATTCTTAATTACATTTATTGTGTTCCACATCTCTGATTATTTCTTTCATATCTCTTTGTTAAGAGTCTCAATGATGTTCCCCCTTCTGATGTCCTCCCTCTATTCATTTCCCCAGTGAGTATCTTTATAATTGTTATCTTAAATTTTCTCTCAGGCATGTTCCTTATATCCATTTTGTTTAGGTCTCTTGCTGTGGCTTTGTCCTCTTCTTTCGTTTAGGACATAGTCCTCTGTCTGCTCATTTGGCCTACTTCTCAGAGAATATCTCTCTGTTAGGAAGGTCAGATATATTGCTTGTTCTTGAAAATACTGGGCAGTACATACATTTTTAACGTGGTGATGCTGGTTCTCCTCTGAAGGTAATGCATAGCAACAACAGAGACTGGATCTGGACTGTGTCATTGTGCACAACACATGGGGTGTGCTGTTTTAACAAGACGCATGCGTGTTGTGTAGGTGATGGGGAGACATATTGTTCTCAAGGATTGTGTGGGTCTTATCAGGGAGGGTATCCACAGCACTGGGACTGAAGCAGGTCTGGTAGGTGTGGGGATGGGCCATGGTTTATGCAAGTTAGTGATTGCTAGATTGTGCCTGGTCTTGCAGGTAGGTGTCTGTTTACAATGAGGGGCCGTAGAGGGAAATGGCACCTGCCAGCTCCTTTGTTCCTGGACAAGTCCCTTAGCAAACTCTGAGTTCAGGAACTATGTCTCCCTTGTTTAGTCCTCAAGCACCTTTCAACCTGCTTCACCCAAGCTTCTCCAGACTGTTTGCTCTGCTTTCTCTTTAAGGACAGATCTCAGCTTCCTATCACCTTCTGTGCTCTCTCAGAGCTGAGACAGCTGATTTTTAAAAGTTCCAAGCTTTAAGTCTGCTGGTTGTAGACACTCACAAATTTCATCCCTTCTGATTTTCAAAGCCATAAGCTATGAGGATGTCTCTACGCTTTAGAGGCTCCCCGGTGTAGTAGTTTGTTTCTGGCCCCTCTGTGACTGTGGTTCCCTCCCTCTGGTGGTCAGAAATATGGGGTTTAGATTCCTACAGAGTCCTTGTCCTTCCTACCATCTTTGATGTGATTTCCTCTCTCCATTTAGTTGTAGAGTTTTGTTGGGAAATTGAAGGTCCATTTCTGGGTGACTCTGGTGTGAGTGTGATCTAGTTGTATCTGTGGGAGGAGGTGAGTTTAGGGTCCTTCTACTCTGCCATCTTCCCCACAATTCAGTTTATTTTGTCTCATAAAAATATTACGACTCCAACTTTCTTTTCACTTCCATTTGCATGATAAATGGTTTTGTTTCCCATTACTTCCAATCTGCTTTTATTTTTAGGTCTGAAGTGATTCTCTGGTAGGCAGCAGAGAGATGGGTCTTGCTTCCTCTTTACACTCTATGTTTTCTGATTGAGTTATTTAGTCCTTTTTTGTTAAAGCAATCATTGATAAAGTATTTGTATCTCTCTAGTTTACTTCACAAGGAAAAGTGTGACAGGCTTCGCTCTGAGAAGGAGGTCTGCGTGGAACGCCTCTTTCAACTCACGGCTTGTTTCTGGCTGACGGAAGGCTTCTCAAGGGTGTGTACGGAAGCCTACGGAAAAAGCGCCTACACTTCACTCTCCGGGGGGAAATAAAAGCAAGAACCCAAAAGCATCGGCGAGAAACCGTCTCTCAACGAACACCTTCTTTCCTGACGAGACAGAAACATGTTCAACTCTGTGTGTGTGTGTGTGTGTGTGTGTGTGTGTGTGTGCGCGCGCGCGCGTGAGGGAATAAGGAATGTGCCATGCACTCACCTGGGAAAAGCAAGTCTGCGTATACGGCAACTCTCCACTAACATATTCAGGTATCCTTGAGAGAGAAGCATTTCCAAAAGTGGTTGTGGAAGCATCATGAATGTGCCGTACGCTTTACTACCTTTCAACACCCAAACTCAACATCCAAAAAACAAATAAGTGAGTCAAGAAATGGGCAGAAGATATGAACAGATATTTCTCCAAAGAAGACACACAAATGGCCAACAGACATAGGACAAACTGCTCAACATCACTTGGCATGGGGAAAAAGAAATCCAAATGACAATGAGATACCACTTCACACCAGTCAGAATTGCCAAAATTAACAAGCGAAGAAATAACAAATGTTGGTGAGGAGAAAGGGGAACTCTCTTACACTTCTAAGTGGGAATGAAAACTGGTACAGCCACTTTGGAAAACAATATGGAGGTTCCTCAAGAACTTAAAACAGAGCTCCCTTACAACCCAGCAATTTTATTTACCCCAAAGCTACAAATGTAGTGATCTGAAGGGGCAACGGCACCCCGAATGTTTAGAGCAACATTGTCCACAATAGCCAAACCGTGGAAGGAACCAAGACATCCATCGACAGATAAATGGATAAAGAAAACATGGTATATACATATACAATGGAATATGACTCAGCCATCAGAAAGGATCAATATTTAGCATATCGATGTGGATGGCACTGGAGGTTATTATGCTGAGCAAAATAAGTCAGTCAGAGAAAAACAATTATTATATGGTTTTACTCATAGGTGGAATAGAAGGAACAGCACAGAGGATCATAGGGGAAGGGAGGGAAAATGAATGCGAAGAAACCAGAGAGGAAGAAAATCCATGACAGGTTCCTAACTATTGGAAACCAACTGAGGGTTGCTGGAGGAAAGGTGGCTGGGGAGATGGGGTAACTGTGTGATGGGCATGAAGGAATGCATGGGATGTGATGAACACTGGGTGTTATACACAACTGATGAATTGTGGAACGCTACATTTGAAACTACTGGTGTACTCTATGTGGGCTAATTCAATTTCAATTTTAAAAAACTCTATTTGGTCTGATATAAGGATTGCTACTCTGACTTCTTTTGACATCCACTTGCATGATTAATGTTTCTCCATCTCTTAATTTCCATCTGCAGGTGTCTTTAGGTGTGAAATCTTTTATACATATATACAAACTCTGTCATGCTCTTTTGCTTGGAGCATTTCGTCCATTTACATTCAAACTAATTATCATTAGACATGTATTTATTGATGTTTTGTTACTTGTTTCAGAGTTTTTTGTGTAGTTTTTCTCTGATCCTTTCTTCTCTTGCTCTCTCTCTCATGGTTTGCTCGTTTTCTTTAATGATATTCTTGGATTTCTTTCCCTTTATCTTTTGCATGTGTATTAGTGCTTTGGGTTTCTGGTGACCCCCTGGATTATATATAGCCTTTTCAGTCTATATTAAGTTGAATGCTGTTTAAGTTCAAACCCACTGTTGACTCCTCCTCATGTGTTAGGGTATATGTTTTCATATTTTACATACTTTTATTTTGTGAATCCCTTAACTGATTTTTACAGAAATACTTAATTTTACTGCTTCCTTGATTCATTATTGTCCTACTCTCACTTACGATTTTTTTCCACTCATAGTGTCCCCTTCAATATTTTTTGTAGTTAATTTAGTGGTCATGAACTCTTTTAGTTTGTGTGGCTAAGAAACTCTTTTTCTCCCCTTCTTTTCTGAAGGATAGGCTTGCTGGATAAATTATTCCTTGCTGCAGGTTTTTCTCATTCAGCACTTTGAATATTTAACGCCACTTTCTTCTGTCCTGCATAGTTTCTGCTGAAAACTCAGCTGATAGCTTTATGGGCTTTCCCTTGCATGTTAACTGTCTTCTTTTATCTTGCTGCTTTAAATGTTTCTTCTTTATCACTACCTTTTCCCATTTGGATTACTATGTGTCTTCATGTCGACCTCCTTCGGTTGATTTTGTGGGAGGGGATCTCTATGCCTTATGGATTTGTATAGGTTTCCTTCACCAGATTAGGTTAAGTTTTCAGCTCTTCTTTGGTCAAATAGATTTTCTGTCCCCTTTTCCCCCTTTTCACCTTCTGGGATCCCTCTAATGTGGGTGTTGTTACACTGGATGGAGTCACTGAATTCCCTAAGTCTCTTCTCATTTTTGCATACTTCTTTTTCCTCTCATTTTTTCCGCTTGATTACTTTCCATTACTGTCTTCTAGTTCATTAATTTGTTCCTCTGCTTCGTCCATCCTGCTAATTATTCTATCTAGTATATTCTTAATTACATTTATTGTGTTCCACATCTCTGATTATTTCTTTCATATCTCTTTGTTAAGAGTCTCAATGATGTTCCCCCTTCTGATGTCCTCCCTCTATTCATTTCCCCAGTGAGTATCTTTATAATTGTTATCTTAAATTTTCTCTCAGGCATGTTCCTTATATCCATTTTGTTTAGGTCTCTTGCTGTGGCTTTGTCCTCTTCTTTCGTTTAGGACATAGTCCTCTGTCTGCTCATTTGGCCTACTTCTCAGAGAATATCTCTCTGTTAGGAAGGTCAGATATATTGCTTGTTCTTGAAAATACTGGGCAGTACATACATTTTTAACGTGGTGATGCTGGTTCTCCTCTGAAGGTAATGCATAGCAACAACAGAGACTGGATCTGGACTGTGTCATTGTGCACAACACATGGGGTGTGCTGTTTTAACAAGACGCATGCGTGTTCTGTAGGTGATGGGGAGACATATTGTTCTCAAGGATTGTGTGGGTCTTATCAGGGAGGGTATCCACAGCACTGGGACTGAAGCAGGTCTGGTAGGTGTGGGGATGGGCCATGGTTTATGCAAGTTAGTGATTGCTAGATTGTGCCTGGTCTTGCAGGTAGGTGTCTGTTTACAATGAGGGGCCGTAGAGGGAAATGGCACCTGCCAGCTCCTTTGTTCCTGGACAAGTCCCTTAGCAAACTCTGAGTTCAGGAACTATGTCTCCCTTGTTTAGTCCTCAAGCACCTTTCAACCTGCTTCACCCAAGCTTCTCCAGACTGTTTGCTCTGCTTTCTCTTTAAGGACAGATCTCAGCTTCCTATCACCTTCTGTGCTCTCTCAGAGCTGAGACAGCTGATTTTTAAAAGTTCCAAGCTTTAAGTCTGCTGGTTGTAGACACTCACAAATTTCATCCCTTCTGATTTTCAAAGCCATAAGCTATGAGGATGTCTCTACGCTTTAGAGGCTCCCCGGTGTAGTAGTTTGTTTCTGGCCCCTCTGTGACTGTGGTTCCCTCCCTCTGGTGGTCAGAAATATGGGGTTTAGATTCCTACAGAGTCCTTGTCCTTCCTACCATCTTTGATGTGATTTCCTCTCTCCATTTAGTTGTAGAGTTTTGTTGGGAAATTGAAGGTCCATTTCTGGGTGACTCTGGTGTGAGTGTGATCTAGTTGTATCTGTGGGAGGAGGTGAGTTTAGGGTCCTTCTACTCTGCCATCTTCCCCACAATTCAGTTTATTTTGTCTCATAAAAATATTACGACTCCAACTTTCTTTTCACTTCCATTTGCATGATAAATGGTTTTGTTTCCCATTACTTCCAATCTGCTTTTATTTTTAGGTCTGAAGTGATTCTCTGGTAGGCAGCAGAGAGATGGGTCTTGCTTCCTCTTTACACTCTATGTTTTCTGATTGAGTTATTTAGTCCTTTTTTGTTAAAGCAATCATTGATAAAGTATTTGTATCTCTCTAGTTTACTTCACAAGGAAAAGTGTGACAGGCTTCGCTCTGAGAAGGAGGTCTGCGTGGAACGCCTCTTTCAACTCACGGCTTGTTTCTGGCTGACGGAAGGCTTCTCAAGGGTGTGTACGGAAGCCTACGGAAAAAGCGCCTACACTTCACTCTCCGGGGGGAAATAAAAGCAAGAACCCAAAAGCATCGGCGAGAAACCGTCTCTCAACGAACACCTTCTTTCCTGACGAGACAGAAACATGTTCAACTCTGTGTGTGTGTGTGTGTGTGTGTGTGTGTGTGTGTGTGTGTGCGCGCGCGCGCGTGAGGGAATAAGGAATGTGCAATGCACTCACCTGGGAAAAGCAAGTCTGCGTATACGGCAACTCTCCACTAACATATTCAGGTATCCTTGAGAGAGAAGCATTTCCAAAAGTGGTTGTGGAAGCATCATGAATGTGCCGTACGCTTTACTACCTTTCAACACCCAAACTCAACATCCAAAAAACAAATAAGTGAGTCAAGAAATGGGCAGAAGATATGAACAGATATTTCTCCAAAGAAGACACACAAATGGCCAACAGACATAGGACAAACTGCTCAACATCACTTGGCATGGGGAAAAAGAAATCCAAATGACAATGAGATACCACTTCACACCAGTCAGAATTGCCAAAATTAACAAGCGAAGAAATAACAAATGTTGGTGAGGAGAAAGGGGAACTCTCTTACACTTCTAAGTGGGAATGAAAACTGGTACAGCCACTTTGGAAAACAATATGGAGGTTCCTCAAGAACTTAAAACAGAGCTCCCTTACAACCCAGCAATTTTATTTACCCCAAAGCTACAAATGTAGTGATCTGAAGGGGCAACGGCACCCCGAATGTTTAGAGCAACATTGTCCACAATAGCCAAACCGTGGAAGGAACCAAGACATCCATCGACAGATAAATGGATAAAGAAAACATGGTATATACATATACAATGGAATATGACTCAGCCATCAGAAAGGATCAATATTTAGCATATCGATGTGGATGGCACTGGAGGGTATTATGCTGAGCAAAATAAGTCAGTCAGAGAAAAACAATTATTATATGGTTTTACTCATAGGTGGAATAGAAGGAACAGCACAGAGGATCATAGGGGAAGGGAGGGAAAATGAATGCGAAGAAACCAGAGAGGAAGAAAATCCATGACAGGTTCCTAACTATTGGAAACCAACTGAGGGTTGCTGGAGGAAAGGTGGCTGGGGAGATGGGGTAACTGTGTGATGGGCATTAAGGAATGCATGGGATGTGATGAACACTGGGTGTTATACACAACTGATGAATTGTGGAACGCTACATTTGAAACTACTGGTGTACTCTATGTTGGCTAATTCAATTTCAATTTTAAAAAACTCTATTTGGTCTGATATAAGGATTGCTACTCTGACTTCTTTTGACATCCACTTGCATGATTAATGTTTCTCCATCTCTTAATTTCCATCTGCAGGTGTCTTTAGGTGTGAAATCTTTTATACATATATACAAACTCTGTCATGCTCTTTTGCTTGGAGCATTTCGTCCATTTACATTCAAACTAATTATCATTAGACATGTATTTATTGATGTTTTGTTACTTGTTTCAGAGTTTTTTGTGTAGTTTTTCTCTGATCCTTTCTTCTCTTGCTCTCTCTCTCATGGTTTGCTCGTTTTCTTTAATGATATTCTTGGATTTCTTTCCCTTTAACTTTTGCATGTGTATTAGTGCTTTGGGTTTCTGGTGACCCCCTGGATTATATATAGCCTTTTCAGTCTATATTAAGTTGAATGCTGTTTAAGTTCAAACCCACTGTTGACTCCTCCTCATGTGTTAGGGTATATGTTTTCATATTTTACATACTTTTATTTTGTGAATCCCTTAACTGATTTTTACAGAAATACTTAATTTTACTGCTTCCTTGATTCATTATTGTCCTACTCTCACTTACGATTTTTTTCCACTCATAGTGTCCCCTTCAATATTTTTTGTAGTTAATTTAGTGGTCATGAACTCTTTTAGTTTGTGTGGCTAAGAAACTCTTTTTCTCCCCTTCTTTTCTGAAGGATAGGCTTGCTGGATAAATTATTCCTTGCTGCAGGTTTTTCTCATTCAGCACTTTGAATATTTAACGCCACTTTCTTCTGTCCTGCATAGTTTCTGCTGAAAACTCAGCTGATAGCTTTATGGGCTTTCCCTTGCATGTTAACTGTCTTCTTTTATCTTGCTGCTTTAAATGTTTCTTCTTTATCACTACCTTTTCCCATTTGGATTACTATGTGTCTTCATGTCGACCTCCTTCGGTTGATTTTGTGGGAGGGGATCTCTATGCCTTATGGATTTTTATAGGTTTCCTTCACCAGATTAGGTTAAGTTTTCAGCTCTTCTTTGGTCAAATAGATTTTCTGTCCCCTTTTCCCCCTTTTCACCTTCTGGGATCCCTCTAATGTGGGTGTTGTTACACTGGATGGAGTCACTGAATTCCCTAAGTCTCTTCTCATTTTTGCATACTTCTTTTTCCTCTCATTTTTTCCGCTTGATTACTTTCCATTACTGTCTTCTAGTTCATTAATTTGTTCCTCTGCTTCGTCCATCCTGCTAATTATTCTATCTAGTATATTCTTAATTACATTTATTGTGTTCCACATCTCTGATTATTTCTTTCATATCTCTTTGTTAAGAGTCTCAATGATGTTCCCCCTTCTGATGTCCTCCCTCTATTCATTTCCCCAGTGAGTATCTTTATAATTGTTATCTTAAATTTTCTCTCAGGCATGTTCCTTATATCCATTTTGTTTAGGTCTCTTGCTGTGGCTTTGTCCTCTTCTTTCGTTTAGGACATAGTCCTCTGTCTGCTCATTTGGCCTACTTCTCAGAGAATATCTCTCTGTTAGGAAGGTCAGATATATTGCTTGTTCTTGAAAATACTGGGCAGTACATACATTTTTAACGTGGTGATGCTGGTTCTCCTCTGAAGGTAATGCATAGCAACAACAGAGACTGGATCTGGACTGTGTCATTGTGCACAACACATGGGGTGTGCTGTTTTAACAAGACGCATGCGTGTTCTGTAGGTGATGGGGAGACATATTGTTCTCAAGGATTGTGTGGGTCTTATCAGGGAGGGTATCCACAGCACTGGGACTGAAGCAGGTCTGGTAGGTGTGGGGATGGGCCATGGTTTATGCAAGTTAGTGATTGCTAGATTGTGCCTGGTCTTGCAGGTAGGTGTCTGTTTAAAATGAGGGGCCGTAGAGGGAAATGGCACCTGCCAGCTCCTTTGTTCCTGGACAAGTCCCTTAGCAAACTCTGAGTTCAGGAACTATGTCTCCCTTGTTTAGTCCTCAAGCACCTTTCAACCTGCTTCACCCAAGCTTCTCCAGACTGTTTGCTCTGCTTTCTCTTTAAGGACAGATCTCAGCTTCCTATCACCTTCTGTGCTCTCTCAGAGCTGAGACAGCTGATTTTTAAAAGTTCCAAGCTTTAAGTCTGCTGGTTGTAGACACTCACAAATTTCATCCCTTCTGATTTTCAAAGCCATAAGCTATGAGGATGTCTCTACGCTTTAGAGGCTCCCCGGTGTAGTAGTTTGTTTCTGGCCCCTCTGTGACTGTGGTTCCCTCCCTCTGGTGGTCAGAAATATGGGGTTTAGATTCCTACAGAGTCCTTGTCCTTCCTACCATCTTTGATGTGATTTCCTCTCTCCATTTAGTTGTAGAGTTTTGTTGGGAAATTGAAGGTCCATTTCTGGGTGACTCTGGTGTGAGTGTGATCTAGTTGTATCTGTGGGAGGAGGTGAGTTTAGGGTCCTTCTACTCTGCCATCTTCCCCACAATTCAGTTTATTTTGTCTCATAAAAATATTACGACTCCAACTTTCTTTTCACTTCCATTTGCATGATAAATGGTTTTGTTTCCCATTACTTCCAATCTGCTTTTATTTTTAGGTCTGAAGTGATTCTCTGGTAGGCAGCAGAGAGATGGGTCTTGCTTCCTCTTTACACTCTATGTTTTCTGATTGAGTTATTTAGTCCTTTTTTGTTAAAGCAATCATTGATAAAGTATTTGTATCTCTCTAGTTTACTTCACAAGGAAAAGTGTGACAGGCTTCGCTCTGAGAAGGAGGTCTGCGTGGAACGCCTCTTTCAACTCACGGCTTGTTTCTGGCTGACGGAAGGCTTCTCAAGGGTGTGTACGGAAGCCTACGGAAAAAGCGCCTACACTTCACTCTCCGGGGGGAAAAAAAAGCAAGAACCCAAAAGCATCGGCGAGAAACCGTCTCTCAACGAACACCTTCTTTCCTGACGAGACAGAAACATGTTCAACTCTGTGTGTGTGTGTGTGTGTGTGTGTGTGTGTGTGTGCGCGCGCGCGCGTGAGGGAATAAGGAATGTGCCATGCACTCACATGGGAAAAGCAAGTCTGCGTATACGGCAACTCTCCACTAACATATTCAGGTATCCTTGAGAGAGAAGCATTTCCAAAAGTGGTTGTGGATGCATCATGAATGTGCCGTACGCTTTACTACCTTTCAACACCCAAACTCAACATCCAAAAAACAAATAAGTGAGTCAAGAAATGGGCAGAAGATATGAACAGATATTTCTCCAAAGAAGACACACAAATGGCCAACAGACATAGGACAAACTGCTCAACATCACTTGGCATGGGGAAAAAGAAATCCAAATGACAATGAGATACCACTTCACACCAGTCAGAATTGCCAAAATTAACAAGCGAAGAACTAACAAATGTTGGTGAGGAGAAAGGGGAACTCTCTTACACTTCTAAGTGGGAATGAAAACTGGTACAGCCACTTTGGAAAACAATATGGAGGTTCCTCAAGAACTTAAAACAGAGCTCCCTTACAACCCAGCAATTTTATTTACCCCAAAGCTACAAATGTAGTGATCTGAAGGGGCAACGGCACCCCGAATGTTTAGAGCAACATTGTCCACAATAGCCAAACCGTGGAAGGAACCAAGACATCCATCGACAGATAAATGGATAAAGAAAACATGGTATATACATATACAATGGAATATGACTCAGCCATCAGAAAGGATCAATATTTAGCATATCGATGTGGATGGCACTGGAGGGTATTATGCTGAGCAAAATAAGTCAGTCAGAGAAAAACAATTATTATATGGTTTTACTCATAGGTGGAATAGAAGGAACAGCACAGAGGATCATAGGGGAAGGGAGGGAAAATGAATGCGAAGAAACCAGAGAGGAAGAAAATCCATGACAGGTTCCTAACTATTGGAAACCAACTGAGGGTTGCTTGAGGAAAGGTGGCTGGGGAGATGGGGTAACTGTGTGATGGGCATGAAGGAATGCATGGGATGTGATGAACACTGGGTGTTATACACAACTGATGAATTGTGGAACGCTACATTTGAAACTACTGGTGTACTCTATGTGGGCTAATTCAATTTCAATTTTAAAAAACTCTATTTGGTCTGATATAAGGATTGCTACTCTGACTTCTTTTGACATCCACTTGCATGATTAATGTTTCTCCATCTCTTAATTTCCATCTGCAGGTGTCTTTAGGTGTGAAATCTTTTATACATATATACAAACTCTGTCATGCTCTTTTGCTTGGAGCATTTCGTCCATTTACATTCAAACTAATTATCATTAGACATGTATTTATTGATGTTTTGTTGCTTGTTTCAGAGTTTTTTGTGTAGGTTTTCTCTGATCCTTTCTTCTCTTGCTCTCTCTCTCATGGTTTGCTCGTTTTCTTTAATGATATTCTTGGATTTCTTTCCCTTTATCTTTTGCATGTGTATTAGTGCTTTGGGTTTCTGGTGACCCCCTGGATTATATATAGCCTTTTCAGTCTATATTAAGTTGAATGCTGTTTAAGTTCAAACCCACTGTTGACTCCTCCTCATGTGTTAGGGTATATGTTTTCATATTTTACATACTTTTATTTTGTGAATCCCTTAACTGATTTTTACAGAAATACTTAATTTTACTGCTTCCTTGATTCATTATTGTCCTACTCTCACTTACGATTTTTTTCCACTCATAGTGTCCCCTTCAATATTTTTTGTAGTTAATTTAGTGGTCATGAACTCTTTTAGTTTGTGTGGCTAAGAAACTCTTTTTCTCCCCTTCTTTTCTGAAGGATAGGCTTGCTGGATAAATTATTCCTTGCTGCAGGTTTTTCTCATTCAGCACTTTGAATATTTAACGCCACTTTCTTCTGTCCTGCATAGTTTCTGCTGAAAACTCAGCTGATAGCTTTATGGGCTTTCCCTTGCATGTTAACTGTCTTCTTTTATCTTGCTGCTTTAAATGTTTCTTCTTTATCACTACCTTTTCCCATTTGGATTACTATGTGTCTTCATGTCGACCTCCTTCGGTTGATTTTGTGGGAGGGGATCTCTATGCCTTATGGATTTGTATAGGTTTCCTTCACCAGATTAGGTTAAGTTTTCAGCTCTTCTTTGGTCAAATAGATTTTCTGTCCCCTTTTCCCCCTTTTCACCTTCTGGGATCCCTCTAATGTGGGTGTTGTTACACTGGATGGAGTCACTGAATTCCCTAAGTCTCTTCTCATTTTTGCATACTTCTTTTTCCTCTCATTTTTTCCGCTTGATTACTTTCCATTACTGTCTTCTAGTTCATTAATTTGTTCCTCTGCTTCGTCCATCCTGCTAATTATTCTATCTAGTATATTCTTAATTACATTTATTGTGTTCCACATCTCTGATTATTTCTTTCATATCTCTTTGTTAAGAGTCTCAATGATGTTCCCCCTTCTGATGTCCTCCCTCTATTCATTTCCCCAGTGAGTATCTTTATAATTGTTATCTTAAATTTTCTCTCAGGCATGTTCCTTATATCCATTTTGTTTAGGTCTCTTGCTGTGGCTTTGTCCTCTTCTTTCGTTTAGGACATAGTCCTCTGTCTGCTCATTTGGCCTACTTCTCAGAGAATATCTCTCTGTTAGGAAGGTCAGATATATTGCTTGTTCTTGAAAATACTGGGTAGTACATACATTTTTAACGTGGTGATGCTGGTTCTCCTCTGAAGGTAATGCATAGCAACAACAGAGACTGGATCTGGACTGTGTCATTGTGCACAACACATGGGGTGTGCTGTTTTAACAAGACGCATGCGTGTTCTGTAGGTGATGGGGAGACATATTGTTCTCAAGGATTGTGTGGGTCTTATCAGGGAGGGTATCCACAGCACTGGGACTGAAGCAGGTCTGGTAGGTGTGGGGATGGGCCATGGTTTATGCAAGTTAGTGATTGCTAGATTGTGCCTGGTCTTGCAGGTAGGTGTCTGTTTACAATGAGGGGCCGTAGAGGGAAATGGCACCTGCCAGCTCCTTTGTTCCTGGACAAGTCCCTTAGCAAACTCTGAGTTCAGGAACTATGTCTCCCTTGTTTAGTCCTCAAGCACCTTTCAACCTGCTTCACCCAAGCTTCTCCAGACTGTTTGCTCTGCTTTCTCTTTAAGGACAGATCTCAGCTTCCTATCACCTTCTGTGCTCTCTCAGAGCTGAGACAGCTGATTTTTAAAAGTTCCAAGCTTTAAGTCTGCTGGTTGTAGACACTCACAAATTTCATCCCTTCTGATTTTCAAAGCCATAAGCTATGAGGATGTCTCTACGCTTTAGAGGCTCCCCGGTGTAGTAGTTTGTTTCTGGCCCCTCTGTGACTGTGGTTCCCTCCCTCTGGTGGTCAGAAATATGGGGTTTAGATTCCTACAGAGTCCTTGTCCTTCCTACCATCTTTGATGTGATTTCCTCTCTCCATTTAGTTGTAGAGTTTTGTTGGGAAATTGAAGGTCCATTTCTGGGTGACTCTGGTGTGAGTGTGATCTAGTTGTATCTGTGGGAGGAGGTGAGTTTAGGGTCCTTCTACTCTGCCATCTTCCCCACAATTCAGTTTATTTTGTCTCATAAAAATATTACGACTCCAACTTTCTTTTCACTTCCATTTGCATGATAAATGGTTTTGATTCCCATTACTTCCAATCTGCTTTTATTTTTAGGTCTGAAGTGATTCTCTGGTAGGCAGCAGAGAGATGGGTCTTGCTTCCTCTTTACACTCTATGTTTTCTGATTGAGTTATTTAGTCCTTTTTTGTTAAAGCAATCATTGATAAAGTATTTGTATCTCTCTAGTTTACTTCACAAGGAAAAGTGTGACAGGCTTCGCTCTGAGAAGGAGGTCTGCGTGGAACGCCTCTTTCAACTCACGGCTTGTTTCTGGCTGACGGAAGGCTTCTCAAGGGTGTGTACGGAAGCCTACGGAAAAAGCGCCTACACTTCACTCTCCGGGGGGAAATAAAAGCAAGAACCCAAAAGCATCGGCGAGAAACCGTCTCTCAACGAACACCTTCTTTCCTGACGAGACAGAAACATGTTCAACTCTGTGTGTGTGTGTGTGTGTGTGTGTGTGTGTGTGTGTGCGCGCGCGCGCGTGAGGGAATAAGGAATGTGCCATGCACTCACCTGGGAAAAGCAAGTCTGCGTATACGGCAACTCTCCACTAACATATTCAGGTATCCTTGAGAGAGAAGCATTTCCAAAAGTGGTTGTGGAAGCATCCTGAATGTGCCGTACGCTTTACTACCTTTCAACACCCAAACTCAACATCCAAAAAACAAATAAGTGAGTCAAGAAATGGGCAGAAGATATGAACAGATATTTCTCCAAAGAAGACACACAAATGGCCAACAGACATAGGACAAACTGCTCAACATCACTTGGCATGGGGAAAAAGAAATCCAAATGACAATGAGATACCACTTCACACCAGTCAGAATTGCCAAAATTAACAAGCGAAGAAATAACAAATGTTGGTGAGGAGAAAGGGGAACTCTCTTACACTTCTAAGTGGGAATGAAAACTGGTACAGCCACTTTGGAAAACAATATGGAGGTTCCTCAAGAACTTAAAACAGAGCTCCCTTACAACCCAGCAATTTTATTTACCCCAAAGCTACAAATGTAGTGATCTGAAGGGGCAACGGCACCCCGAATGTTTAGAGCAACATTGTCCACAATAGCCAAACCGTGGAAGGAACCAAGACATCCATCGACAGATAAATGGATAAAGAAAACATGGTATATACATATACAATGGAATATGACTCAGCCATCAGAAAGGATCAATATTTAGCATATCGATGTGGATGGCACTGGAGGGTATTATGCTGAGCAAAATAAGTCAGTCAGAGAAAAACAATTATTATATGGTTTTACTCATAGGTGGAATAGAAGGAACAGCACAGAGGATCATAGGGGAAGGGAGGGAAAATGAATGCGAAGAAACCAGAGAGGAAGAAAATCCATGACAGGTTCCTAACTATTGGAAACCAACTGAGGGTTGCTGGAGGAAAGGTGGCTGGGGAGATGGGGTAACTGTGTGATGGGCATGAAGGAATGCATGGGATGTGATGAACACTGGGTGTTATACACAACTGATGAATTGTGGAACGCTACATTTGAAACTACTGGTGTACTCTATGTTGGCTAATTCAATTTCAATTTTAAAAAACTCTATTTGGTCTGATATAAGGATTGCTACTCTGACTTCTTTTGACATCCACTTGCATGATTAATGTTTCTCCATCTCTTAATTTCCATCTGCAGGTGTCTTTAGGTGTGAAATCTTTTATACATATATACAAACTCTGTCATGCTCTTTTGCTTGGAGCATTTCGTCCATTTACATTCAAACTAATTATCATTAGACATGTATTTATTGATGTTTTGTTGCTTGTTTCAGAGTTTTTTGTGTAGTTTTTCTCTGATCCTTTCTTCTCTTGCTCTCTCTCTCATGGTTTGCTCGTTTTCTTTAATGATATTCTTGGATTTCTTTCCCTTTATCTTTTGCATGTGTATTAGTGCTTTGGATTTCTGGTGACCCCCTGGATTATATATAGCCTTTTCAGTCTATATTAAGTTGAATGCTGTTTAAGTTCAAACCCACTGTTGACTCCTCCTCATGTGTTAGGGTATATGTTTTCATATTTTACATACTTTTATTTTGTGAATCCCTTAACTGATTTTTACAGAAATACTTAATTTTACTGCTTCCTTGATTCATTATTGTCCTACTCTCACTTACGATTTTTTTCCACTCATAGTGTCCCCTTCAATATTTTTTGTAGTTAATTTAGTGGTCATGAACTCTTTTAGTTTGTGTGGCTAAGAAACTCTTTTTCTCCCCTTCTTTTCTGAAGGATAGGCTTGCTGGATAAATTATTCCTTGCTGCAGGTTTTTCTCATTCAGCACTTTGAATATTTAACGCCACTTTCTTCTGTCCTGCATAGTTTCTGCTGAAAACTCAGCTGATAGCTTTATGGGCTTTCCCTTGCATGTTAACTGTCTTCTTTTATCTTGCTGCTTTAAATGTTTCTTCTTTATCACTACCTTTTCCCATTTGGATTACTATGTGTCTTCATGTCGACCTCCTTCGGTTGATTTTGTGGGAGGGGATCTCTATGCCTTATGGATTTGTATAGGTTTCCTTCACCAGATTAGGTTAAGTTTTCAGCTCTTCTTTGGTCAAATAGATTTTCTGTCCCCTTTTCCCCCTTTTCACCTTCTGGGATCCCTCTAATGTGGGTGTTGTTACACTGGATGGAGTCACTGAATTCCCTAAGTCTCTTCTCATTTTTGCATACTTCTTTTTCCTCTCATTTTTTCCGCTTGATTACTTTCCATTACTGTCTTCTAGTTCATTAATTTGTTCCTCTGCTTCGTCCATCCTGCTAATTATTCTATCTAGTATATTCTTAATTACATTTATTGTGTTCCACATCTCTGATTATTTCTTTCATATCTCTTTGTTAAGAGTCTCAATGATGTTCCCCCTTCTGATGTCCTCCCTCTATTCATTTCCCCAGTGAGTATCTTTATAATTGTTATCTTAAATTTTCTCTCAGGCATGTTCCTTATATCCATTTTGTTTAGGTCTCTTGCTGTGGCTTTGTCCTCTTCTTTCGTTTAGGACATAGTCCTCTGTCTGCTCATTTGGCCTACTTCTCAGAGAATATCTCTCTGTTAGGAAGGTCAGATATATTGCTTGTTCTTGAAAATACTGGGCAGTACATACATTTTTAACGTGGTGATGCTGGTTCTCCTCTGAAGGTAATGCATAGCAACAACAGAGACTGGATCTGGACTGTGTCATTGTGCACAACACATGGGGTGTGCTGTTTTAAGAAGACTCATGCGTGTTCTGTAGGTGATGGGGAGACATATTGTTCTCAAGGATTGTGTGGGTCTTATCAGGGAGGGTATCCACAGCACTGGGACTGAAGCAGGTCTGGTAGGTGTGGGGATGGGCCATGGTTTATGCAAGTTAGTGATTGCTAGATTGTGCCTGGTCTTGCAGGTAGGTGTCTGTTTACAATGAGGGGCCGTAGATGGAAATGGCACCTGCCAGCTCCTTTGTTCCTGGACAAGTCCCTTAGCAAACTCTGAGTTCAGGAACTATGTCTCCCTTGTTTAGTCCTCAAGCACCTTTCAACCTGCTTCACCCAAGCTTCTCCAGACTGTTTGCTCTGCTTTCTCTTTAAGGACAGATCTCAGCTTCCTATCACCTTCTGTGCTCTCTCAGAGCTGAGACAGCTGATTTTTAAAAGTTCCAAGCTTTAAGTCTGCTGGTTGTAGACACTCACAAATTTCATCCCTTCTGATTTTCAAAGCCATAAGCTATGAGGATGTCTCTACGCTTTAGAGGCTCCCCGGTGTAGTAGTTTGTTTCTGGCCCCTCTGTGACTGTGGTTCCCTCCCTCTGGTGGTCAGAAATATGGGGTTTAGATTCCTACAGAGTCCTTGTCCTTCCTACCATCTTTGATGTGATTTCCTCTCTCCATTTAGTTGTAGAGTTTTGTTGGGAAATTGAAGGTCCATTTCTGGGTGACTCTGGTGTGAGTGTGATCTAGTTGTATCTGTGGGAGGAGGTGAGTTTAGGGTCCTTCTACTCTGCCATCTTCCCCACAATTCAGTTTATTTTGTCTCATAAAAATATTACGACTCCAACTTTCTTTTCACTTCCATTTGCATGATAAATGGTTTTGTTTCCCATTACTTCCAATCTGCTTTTATTTTTAGGTCTGAAGTGATTCTCTGGTAGGCAGCAGAGAGATGGGTCTTGCTTCCTCTTTACACTCTATGTTTTCTGATTGAGTTATTTAGTCCTTTTTTGTTAAAGCAATCATTGATAAAGTATTTGTATCTCTCTAGTTTACTTCACAAGGAAAAGTGTGACAGGCTTCGCTCTGAGAAGGAGGTCTGCGTGGAACGCCTCTTTCAACTCACGGCTTGTTTCTGGCTGACGGAAGGCTTCTCAAGGGTGTGTACGGAAGCCTACGGAAAAAGCGCCTACACTTCACTCTCCGGGGGGAAATAAAAGCAAGAACCCAAAAGCATCGGCGAGAAACCGTCTCTCAACGAACACCTTCTTTCCTGACGAGACAGAAACATGTTCAACTCTGTGTGTGTGTGTGTGTGTGTGTGTGTGTGTGTGTGTGCGCGCGCGCGCGTGAGGGAATAAGGAATGTGCCATGCACTCACCTGGGAAAAGCAAGTCTGCGTATACGGCAACTCTCCACTAACATATTCAGGTATCCTTGAGAGAGAAGCATTTCCAAAAGTGGTTGTGGAAGCATCATGAATGTGCCGTACGCTTTACTACCTTTCAACACCCAAACTCAACATCCAAAAAACAAATAAGTGAGTCAAGAAATGGGCAGAAGATATGAACAGATATTTCTCCAAAGAAGACACACAAATGGCCAACAGACATAGGACAAACTGCTCAACATCACTTGGCATGGGGAAAAAGAAATCCAAATGACAATGAGATACCACTTCACACCAGTCAGAATTGCCAAAATTAACAAGCGAAGAAATAACAAATGTTGGTGAGGAGAAAGGGGAACTCTCTTACACTTCTAAGTGGGAATGAAAACTGGTACAGCCACTTTGGAAAACAATATGGAGGTTCCTCAAGAACTTAAAACAGAGCTCCCTTACAACCCAGCAATTTTATTTACCCCAAAGCTACAAATGTAGTGATCTGAAGGGGCAACGGCACCCCGAATGTTTAGAGCAACATTGTCCACAATAGCCAAACCGTGGAAGGAACCAAGACATCCATCGACAGATAAATGGATAAAGAAAACATGGTATATACATATACAATGGAATATGACTCAGCCATCAGAAAGGATCAATATTTAGCATATCGATGTGGATGGCACTGGAGGGTATTATGCTGAGCAAAATAAGTCAGTCAGAGAAAAACAATTATTATATGGTTTTACTCATAGGTGGAATAGAAGGAACAGCACAGAGGATCATAGGGGAAGGGAGGGAAAATGAATGCGAAGAAACCAGAGAGGAAGAAAATCCATGACAGGTTCCTAACTATTGGAAACCAACTGAGGGTTGCTGGAGGAAAGGTGGCTGGGGAGATGGGGTAACTGTGTGATGGGCATGAAGGAATGCATGGGATGTGATGAACACTGGGTGTTATACACAACTGATGAATTGTGGAACGCTACATTTGAAACTACTGGTGTACTCTATGTGGGCTAATTCAATTTCAATTTTAAAAAACTCTATTTGGTCTGATATAAGGATTGCTACTCTGACTTCTTTTGACATCCACTTGCATGATTAATGTTTCTCCATCTCTTAATTTCCATCTGCAGGTGTCTTTAGGTGTGAAATCTTTTATACATATATACAAACTCTGTCATGCTCTTTTGCTTGGAGCATTTCGTCCATTTACATTCAAACTAATTATCATTAGACATGTATTTATTGATGTTTTGTTGCTTGTTTCAGAGTTTTTTGTGTAGTTTTTCTCTGATCCTTTCTTCTCTTGCTCTCTCTCTCATGGTTTGCTCGTTTTCTTTAATGATATTCTTGGATTTCTTTCCCTTTATCTTTTGCATGTGTATTAGTGCTTTGGGTTTCTGGTGACCCCCTGGATTATATATAGCCTTTTCAGTCTATATTAAGTTGAATGCTGTTTAAGTTCAAACCCACTGTTGACTCCTCCTCATGTGTTAGGGTATATGTTTTCATATTTTACATACTTTTATTTTGTGAATCCCTTAACTGATTTTTACAGAAATACTTAATTTTACTGCTTCCTTGATTCATTATTGTCCTACTCTCACTTACGATTTTTTTCCACTCATAGTGTCCCCTTCAATATTTTTTGTAGTTAATTTAGTGGTCATGAACTCTTTTAGTTTGTGTGGCTAAGAAACTCTTTTTCTCCCCTTCTTTTCTGAAGGATAGGCTTGCTGGATAAATTATTCCTTGCTGCAGGTTTTTCTCATTCAGCACTTTGAATATTTAACGCCACTTTCTTCTGTCCTGCATAGTTTCTGCTGAAAACTCAGCTGATAGCTTTATGGGCTTTCCCTTGCATGTTAACTGTCTTCTTTTATCTTGCTGCTTTAAATGTTTCTTCTTTATCACTACCTTTTCCCATTTGGATTACTATGTGTCTTCATGTCGACCTCCTTCGGTTGATTTTGTGGGAGGGGATCTCTATGCCTTATGGATTTGTATAGGTTTCCTTCACCAGATTAGGTTAAGTTTTCAGCTCTTCTTTGGTCAAATAGATTTTCTGTCCCCTTTTCCCCCTTTTCACCTTCTGGGATCCCTCTAATGTGGGTGTTGTTACACTGGATGGAGTCACTGAATTCCCTAAGTCTCTTCTCATTTTTGCATACTTCTTTTTCCTCTCATTTTTTCCGCTTGATTACTTTCCATTACTGTCTTCTAGTTCATTAATTTGTTCCTCTGCTTCGTCCATCCTGCTAATTATTCTATCTAGTATATTCTTAATTACATTTATTGTGTTCCACATCTCTGATTATTTCTTTCATATCTCTTTGTTAAGAGTCTCAATGATGTTCCCCCTTCTGATGTCCTCCCTCTATTCATTTCCCCAGTGAGTATCTTTATAATTGTTATCTTAAATTTTCTCTCAGGCATGTTCCTTATATCCATTTTGTTTAGGTCTCTTGCTGTGGCTTTGTCCTCTTCTTTCGTTTAGGACATAGTCCTCTGTCTGCTCATTTGGCCTACTTCTCAGAGAATATCTCTCTGTTAGGAAGGTCAGATATATTGCTTGTTCTTGAAAATACTGGGTAGTACATACATTTTTAACGTGGTGATGCTGGTTCTCCTCTGAAGGTAATGCATAGCAACAACAGAGACTGGATCTGGACTGTGTCATTGTGCACAACACATGGGGTGTGCTGTTTTAACAAGACGCATGCGTGTTGTGTAGGTGATGGGGAGACATATTGTTCTCAAGGATTGTGTGGGTCTTATCAGGGAGGGTATCCACAGCACTGGGACTGAAGCAGGTCTGGTAGGTGTGGGGATGGGCCATGGTTTATGCAAGTTAGTGATTGCTAGATTGTGCCTGGTCTTGCAGGTAGGTGTCTGTTTACAATGAGGGGCCGTAGAGGGAAATGGCACCTGCCAGCTCCTTTGTTCCTGGACAAGTCCCTTAGCAAACTCTGAGTTCAGGAACTATGTCTCCCTTGTTTAGTCCTCAAGCACCTTTCAACCTGCTTCACCCAAGCTTCTCCAGACTGTTTGCTCTGCTTTCTCTTTAAGGACAGATCTCAGCTTCCTATCACCTTCTGTGCTCTCTCAGAGCTGAGACAGCTGATTTTTAAAAGTTCCAAGCTTTAAGTCTGCTGGTTGTAGACACTCACAAATTTCATCCCTTCTGATTTTCAAAGCCATAAGCTATGAGGATGTCTCTACGCTTTAGAGGCTCCCCGGTGTAGTAGTTTGTTTCTGGCCCCTCTGTGACTGTGGTTCCCTCCCTCTGGTGGTCAGAAATATGGGGTTTAGATTCCTACAGAGTCCTTGTCCTTCCTACCATCTTTGATGTGATTTCCTCTCTCCATTTAGTTGTAGAGTTTTGTTGGGAAATTGAAGGTCCATTTCTGGGTGACTCTGGTGTGAGTGTGATCTAGTTGTATCTGTGGGAGGAGGTGAGTTTAGGGTCCTTCTACTCTGCCATCTTCCCCACAATTCAGTTTATTTTGTCTCATAAAAATATTACGACTCCAACTTTCTTTTCACTTCCATTTGCATGATAAATGGTTTTGTTTCCCATTACTTCCAATCTGCTTTTATTTTTAGGTCTGAAGTGATTCTCTGGTAGGCAGCAGAGAGATGGGTCTTGCTTCCTCTTTACACTCTATGTTTTCTGATTGAGTTATTTAGTCCTTTTTTGTTAAAGCAATCATTGATAAAGTATTTGTATCTCTCTAGTTTACTTCACAAGGAAAAGTGTGACAGGCTTCGCTCTGAGAAGGAGGTCTGCGTGGAACGCCTCTTTCAACTCACGGCTTGTTTCTGGCTGACGGAAGGCTTCTCAAGGGTGTGTACGGAAGCCTACGGAAAAAGCGCCTACACTTCACTCTCCGGGGGGAAATAAAAGCAAGAACCCAAAAGCATCGGCGAGAAACCGTCTCTCAACGAACACCTTCTTTCCTGACGAGACAGAAACATGTTCAACTCTGTGTGTGTGTGTGTGTGTGTGTGTGTGTGTGTGTGTGTGCGCGCGCGCGCGTGAGGGAATAAGGAATGTGCCATGCACTCACCTGGGAAAAGCAAGTCTGCGTATACGGCAACTCTCCACTAACATATTCAGGTATCCTTGAGAGAGAAGCATTTCCAAAAGTGGTTGTGGAAGCATCCTGAATGTGCCGTACGCTTTACTACCTTTCAACACCCAAACTCAACATCCAAAAAACAAATAAGTGAGTCAAGAAATGGGCAGAAGATATGAACAGATATTTCTCCAAAGAAGACACACAAATGGCCAACAGACATAGGACAAACTGCTCAACATCACTTGGCATGGGGAAAAAGAAATCCAAATGACAATGAGATACCACTTCACACCAGTCAGAATTGCCAAAATTAACAAGCGAAGAAATAACAAATGTTGGTGAGGAGAAAGGGGAACTCTCTTACACTTCTAAGTGGGAATGAAAACTGGTACAGCCACTTTGGAAAACAATATGGAGGTTCCTCAAGAACTTAAAACAGAGCTCCCTTACAACCCAGCAATTTTATTTACCCCAAAGCTACAAATGTAGTGATCTGAAGGGGCAACGGCACCCCGAATGTTTAGAGCAACATTGTCCACAATAGCCAAACCGTGGAAGGAACCAAGACATCCATCGACAGATAAATGGATAAAGAAAACATGGTATATACATATACAATGGAATATGACTCAGCCATCAGAAAGGATCAATATTTAGCATATCGATGTGGATGGCACTGGAGGGTATTATGCTGAGCAAAATAAGTCAGTCAGAGAAAAACAATTATTATATGGTTTTACTCATAGGTGGAATAGAAGGAACAGCACAGAGGATCATAGGGGAAGGGAGGGAAAATGAATGCGAAGAAACCAGAGAGGAAGAAAATCCATGACAGGTTCCTAACTATTGGAAACCAACTGAGGGTTGCTGGAGGAAAGGTGGCTGGGGAGATGGGGTAACTGTGTGATGGGCATTAAGGAATGCATGGGATGTGATGAACACTGGGTGTTATACACAACTGATGAATTGTGGAACGCTACATTTGAAACTACTGGTGTACTCTATGTTGGCTAATTCAATTTCAATTTTAAAAAACTCTATTTGGTCTGATATAAGGATTGCTACTCTGACTTCTTTTGACATCCACTTGCATGATTAATGTTTCTCCATCTCTTAATTTCCATCTGCAGGTGTCTTTAGGTGTGAAATCTTTTATACATATATACAAACTCTGTCATGGTCTTTTGCTTGGAGCATTTCGTCCATTTACATTCAAACTAATTATCATTAGACATGTATTTATTGATGTTTTGTTGCTTGTTTCAGAGTTTTTTGTGTAGTTTTTCTCTGATCCTTTCTTCTCTTGCTCTCTCTCTCATGGTTTGCTCGTTTTCTTTAATGATATTCTTGGATTTCTTTCCCTTTATCTTTTGCATGTGTATTAGTGCTTTGGGTTTCTGGTGACCCCCTGGATTATATATAGCCTTTTCAGTCTATATTAAGTTGAATGCTGTTTAAGTTCAAACCCACTGTTGACTCCTCCTCATGTGTTAGGGTATATGTTTTCATATTTTACATACTTTTATTTTGTGAATCCCTTAACTGATTTTTACAGAAATACTTAATTTTACTGCTTCCTTGATTCATTATTGTCCTACTCTCACTTACGATTTTTTTCCACTCATAGTGTCCCCTTCAATATTTTTTGTAGTTAATTTAGTGGTCATGAACTCTTTTAGTTTGTGTGGCTAAGAAACTCTTTTTCTCCCCTTCTTTTCTGAAGGATAGGCTTGCTGGATAAATTATTCCTTGCTGCAGGTTTTTCTCATTCAGCACTTTGAATATTTAACGCCACTTTCTTCTGTCCTGCATAGTTTCTGCTGAAAACTCAGCTGATAGCTTTATGGGCTTTCCCTTGCATGTTAACTGTCTTCTTTTATCTTGCTGCTTTAAATGTTTCTTCTTTATCACTACCTTTTCCCATTTGGATTACTATGTGTCTTCATGTCGACCTCCTTCGGTTGATTTTGTGGGAGGGGATCTCTATGCCTTATGGATTTGTATAGGTTTCCTTCACCAGATTAGGTTAAGTTTTCAGCTCTTCTTTGGTCAAATAGATTTTCTGTCCCCTTTTCCCCCTTTTCACCTTCTGGGATCCCTCTAATGTGGGTGTTGTTACACTGGATGGAGTCACTGAATTCCCTAAGTCTCTTCTCATTTTTGCATACTTCTTTTTCCTCTCATTTTTTCCGCTTGATTACTTTCCATTACTGTCTTCTAGTTCATTAATTTGTTCCTCTGCTTCGTCCATCCTGCTAATTATTCTATCTAGTATATTCTTAATTACATTTATTGTGTTCCACATCTCTGATTATTTCTTTCATATCTCTTTGTTAAGAGTCTCAATGATGTTCCCCCTTCTGATGTCCTCCCTCTATTCATTTCCCCAGTGAGTATCTTTATAATTGTTATCTTAAATTTTCTCTCAGGCATGTTCCTTATATCCATTTTGTTTAGGTCTCTTGCTGTGGCTTTGTCCTCTTCTTTCGTTTAGGACATAGTCCTCTGTCTGCTCATTTGGCCTACTTCTCAGAGAATATCTCTCTGTTAGGAAGGTCAGATATATTGCTTGTTCTTGAAAATACTGGGCAGTACATACATTTTTAACGTGGTGATGCTGGTTCTCCTCTGAAGGTAATGCATAGCAACAACAGAGACTGGATCTGGACTGTGTCATTGTGCACAACACATGGGGTGTGCTGTTTTAACAAGACTCATGCGTGTTCTGTAGGTGATGGGGAGACATATTGTTCTCAAGGATTGTGTGGGTCTTATCAGGGAGGGTATCCACAGCACTGGGACTGAAGCAGGTCTGGTAGGTGTGGGGATGGGCCATGGTTTATGCAAGTTAGTGATTGCTAGATTGTGCCTGGTCTTGCAGGTAGGTGTCTGTTTACAATGAGGGGCCGTAGAGGGAAATGGCACCTGCCAGCTCCTTTGTTCCTGGACAAGTCCCTTAGCAAACTCTGAGTTCAGGAACTATGTCTCCCTTGTTTAGTCCTCAAGCACCTTTC
Source organism: Eumetopias jubatus (assembly GCF_037043125.1). Classification (NCBI taxonomy): domain Eukaryota; kingdom Metazoa; phylum Chordata; class Mammalia; order Carnivora; family Otariidae; genus Eumetopias; species Eumetopias jubatus. The sequence continues at coordinate 97,390 of NW_028274891.1, forward strand.
AACCTGCTTCACCCAAGCTTCTCCAGACTGTTTGCTCTGCTTTCTCTTTAAGGACAGATCTCAGCTTCCTATCACCTTCTGTGCTCTCTCAGAGCTGAGACAGCTGATTTTTAAAAGTTCCAAGCTTTAAGTCTGCTGGTTGTAGACACTCACAAATTTCATCCCTTCTGATTTTCAAAGCCATAAGCTATGAGGATGTCTCTACGCTTTAGAGGCTCCCCGGTGTAGTAGTTTGTTTCTGGCCCCTCTGTGACTGTGGTTCCCTCCCTCTGGTGGTCAGAAATATGGGGTTTAGATTCCTACAGAGTCCTTGTCCTTCCTACCATCTTTGATGTGATTTCCTCTCTCCATTTAGTTGTAGAGTTTTGTTGGGAAATTGAAGGTCCATTTCTGGGTGACTCTGGTGTGAGTGTGATCTAGTTGTATCTGTGGGAGGAGGTGAGTTTAGGGTCCTTCTACTCTGCCATCTTCCCCACAATTCAGTTTATTTTGTCTCATAAAAATATTACGACTCCAACTTTCTTTTCACTTCCATTTGCATGATAAATGGTTTTGTTTCCCATTACTTCCAATCTGCTTTTATTTTTAGGTCTGAAGTGATTCTCTGGTAGGCAGCAGAGAGATGGGTCTTGCTTCCTCTTTACACTCTATGTTTTCTGATTGAGTTATTTAGTCCTTTTTTGTTAAAGCAATCATTGATAAAGTATTTGTATCTCTCTAGTTTACTTCACAAGGAAAAGTGTGACAGGCTTCGCTCTGAGAAGGAGGTCTGCGTGGAACGCCTCTTTCAACTCACGGCTTGTTTCTGGCTGACGGAAGGCTTCTCAAGGGTGTGTACGGAAGCCTACGGAAAAAGCGCCTACACTTCACTCTCCGGGGGGAAATAAAAGCAAGAACCCAAAAGCATCGGCGAGAAACCGTCTCTCAACGAACACCTTCTTTCCTGACGAGACAGAAACATGTTCAACTCTGTGTGTGTGTGTGTGTGTGTGTGTGTGTGTGTGTGTGCGCGCGCGCGCGTGAGGGAATAAGGAATGTGCCATGCACTCACCTGGGAAAAGCAAGTCTGCGTATACGGCAACTCTCCACTAACATATTCAGGTATCCTTGAGAGAGAAGCATTTCCAAAAGTGGTTGTGGAAGCATCATGAATGTGCCGTACGCTTTACTACCTTTCAACACCCAAACTCAACATCCAAAAAACAAATAAGTGAGTCAAGAAATGGGCAGAAGATATGAACAGATATTTCTCCAAAGAAGACACACAAATGGCCAACAGACATAGGACAAACTGCTCAACATCACTTGGCATGGGGAAAAAGAAATCCAAATGACAATGAGATACCACTTCACACCAGTCAGAATTGCCAAAATTAACAAGCGAAGAAATAAGAAATGTTGGTGAGGAGAAAGGGGAACTCTCTTACACTTCTAAGTGGGAATGAAAACTGGTACAGCCACTTTGGAAAACAATATGGAGGTTCCTCAAGAACTTAAAACAGAGCTCCCTTACAACCCAGCAATTTTATTTACCCCAAAGCTACAAATGTAGTGATCTGAAGGGGCAACGGCACCCCGAATGTTTAGAGCAACATTGTCCACAATAGCCAAACCGTGGAAGGAACCAAGACATCCATCGACAGATAAATGGATAAAGAAAACATGGTATATACATATACAATGGAATATGACTCAGCCATCAGAAAGGATCAATATTTAGCATATCGATGTGGATGGCACTGGAGGGTATTATGCTGAGCAAAATAAGTCAGTCAGAGAAAAACAATTATTATATGGTTTTACTCATAGGTGGAATAGAAGGAACAGCACAGAGGATCATAGGGGAAGGGAGGGAAAATGAATGCGAAGAAACCAGAGAGGAAGAAAATCCATGACAGGTTCCTAACTATTGGAAACCAACTGAGGGTTGCTGGAGGAAAGGTGGCTGGGGAGATGGGGTAACTGTGTGATGGGCATGAAGGAATGCATGGGATGTGATGAACACTGGGTGTTATACACAACTGATGAATTGTGGAACGCTACATTTGAAACTACTGGTGTACTCTATGTGGGCTAATTCAATTTCAATTTTAAAAAACTCTATTTGGTCTGATATAAGGATTGCTACTCTGACTTCTTTTGACATCCACTTGCATGATTAATGTTTCTCCATCTCTTAATTTCCATCTGCAGGTGTCTTTAGGTGTGAAATCTTTTATACATATATACAAACTCTGTCATGCTCTTTTGCTTGGAGCATTTCGTCCATTTACATTCAAACTAATTATCATTAGACATGTATTTATTGATGTTTTGTTACTTGTTTCAGAGTTTTTTGTGTAGTTTTTCTCTGATCCTTTCTTCTCTTGCTCTCTCTCTCATGGTTTGCTCGTTTTCTTTAATGATATTCTTGGATTTCTTTCCCTTTATCTTTTGCATGTGTATTAGTGCTTTGGGTTTCTGGTGACCCCCTGGATTATATATAGCCTTTTCAGTCTATATTAAGTTGAATGCTGTTTAAGTTCAAACCCACTGTTGACTCCTCCTCATGTGTTAGGGTATATGTTTTCATATTTTACATACTTTTATTTTGTGAATCCCTTAACTGATTTTTACAGAAATACTTAATTTTACTGCTTCCTTGATTCATTATTGTCCTACTCTCACTTACGATTTTTTTCCACTCATAGTGTCCCCTTCAATATTTTTTGTAGTTAATTTAGTGGTCATGAACTCTTTTAGTTTGTGTGGCTAAGAAACTCTTTTTCTCCCCTTCTTTTCTGAAGGATAGGCTTGCTGGATAAATTATTCCTTGCTGCAGGTTTTTCTCATTCAGCACTTTGAATATTTAACGCCACTTTCTTCTGTCCTGCATAGTTTCTGCTGAAAACTCAGCTGATAGCTTTATGGGCTTTCCCTTGCATGTTAACTGTCTTCTTTTATCTTGCTGCTTTAAATGTTTCTTCTTTATCACTACCTTTTCCCATTTGGATTACTATGTGTCTTCATGTCGACCTCCTTCGGTTGATTTTGTGGGAGGGGATCTCTATGCCTTATGGATTTGTATAGGTTTCCTTCACCAGATTAGGTTAAGTTTTCAGCTCTTCTTTGGTCAAATAGATTTTCTGTCCCCTTTTCCCCCTTTTCACCTTCTGGGATCCCTCTAATGTGGGTGTTGTTACACTGGATGGAGTCACTGAATTCCCTAAGTCTCTTCTCATTTTTGCATACTTCTTTTTCCTCTCATTTTTTCCACTTGATTACTTTCCATTACTGTCTTCTAGTTCATTAATTTGTTCCTCTGCTTCGTCCATCCTGCTAATTATTCTATCTAGTATATTCTTAATTACATTTATTGTGTTCCACATCTCTGATTATTTCTTTCATATCTCTTTGTTAAGAGTCTCAATGATGTTCCCCCTTCTGATGTCCTCCCTCTATTCATTTCCCCAGTGAGTATCTTTATAATTGTTATCTTAAATTTTCTCTCAGGCATGTTCCTTATATCCATTTTGTTTAGGTCTCTTGCTGTGGCTTTGTCCTCTTCTTTCGTTTAGGACATAGTCCTCTGTCTGCTCATTTGGCCTACTTCTCAGAGAATATCTCTCTGTTAGGAAGGTCAGATATATTGCTTGTTCTTGAAAATACTGGGCAGTACATACATTTTTAACGTGGTGATGCTGGTTCTCCTCTGAAGGTAATGCATAGCAACAACAGAGACTGGATCTGGACTGTGTCATTGTGCACAACACATGGGGTGTGCTGTTTTAACAAGACGCATGCGTGTTGTGTAGGTGATGGGGAGACATATTGTTCTCAAGGATTGTGTGGGTCTTATCAGGGAGGGTATCCACAGCACTGGGACTGAAGCAGGTCTGGTAGGTGTGGGGATGGGCCATGGTTTATGCAAGTTAGTGATTGCTAGATTGTGCCTGGTCTTGCAGGTAGGTGTCTGTTTACAATGAGGGGCCGTAGAGGGAAATGGCACCTGCCAGCTCCTTTGTTCCTGGACAAGTCCCTTAGCAAACTCTGAGTTCAGGAACTATGTCTCCCTTGTTTAGTCCTCAAGCACCTTTCAACCTGCTTCACCCAAGCTTCTCCAGACTGTTTGCTCTGCTTTCTCTTTAAGGACAGATCTCAGCTTCCTATCACCTTCTGTGCTCTCTCAGAGCTGAGACAGCTGATTTTTAAAAGTTCCAAGCTTTAAGTCTGCTGGTTGTAGACACTCACAAATTTCATCCCTTCTGATTTTCAAAGCCATAAGCTATGAGGATGTCTCTACGCTTTAGAGGCTCCCCGGTGTAGTAGTTTGTTTCTGGCCCCTCTGTGACTGTGGTTCCCTCCCTCTGGTGGTCAGAAATATGGGGTTTAGATTCCTACAGAGTCCTTGTCCTTCCTACCATCTTTGATGTGATTTTCTCTCTCCATTTAGTTGTAGAGTTTTGTTGGGAAATTGAAGGTCCATTTCTGGGTGACTCTGGTGTGAGTGTGATCTAGTTGTATCTGTGGGAGGAGGTGAGTTTAGGGTCCTTCTACTCTGCCATCTTCCCCACAATTCAGTTTATTTTGTCTCATAAAAATATTACGACTCCAACTTTCTTTTCACTTCCATTTGCATGATAAATGGTTTTGTTTCCCATTACTTCCAATCTGCTTTTATTTTTAGGTCTGAAGTGATTCTCTGGTAGGCAGCAGAGAGATGGGTCTTGCTTCCTCTTTACACTCTATGTTTTCTGATTGAGTTATTTAGTCCTTTTTTGTTAAAGCAATCATTGATAAAGTATTTGTATCTCTCTAGTTTACTTCACAAGGAAAAGTGTGACAGGCTTCGCTCTGAGAAGGAGGTCTGCGTGGAACGCCTCTTTCAACTCACGGCTTGTTTCTGGCTGACGGAAGGCTTCTCAAGGGTGTGTACGGAAGCCTACGGAAAAAGCGCCTACACTTCACTCTCCGGGGGGAAATAAAAGCAAGAACCCAAAAGCATCGGCGAGAAACCGTCTCTCAACGAACACCTTCTTTCCTGACGAGACAGAAACATGTTCAACTCTGTGTGTGTGTGTGTGTGTGTGTGTGTGTGTGTGCGCGCGCGCGCGTGAGGGAATAAGGAATGTGCCATGCACTCACCTGGGAAAAGCAAGTCTGCGTATACGGCAACTCTCCACTAACATATTCAGGTATCCTTGAGAGAGAAGCATTTCCAAAAGTGGTTGTGGAAGCATCATGAATGTGCCGTACGCTTTACTACCTTTCAACACCCAAACTCAACATCCAAAAAACAAATAAGTGAGTCAAGAAATGGGCAGAAGATATGAACAGATATTTCTCCAAAGAAGACACACAAATGGCCAACAGACATAGGACAAACTGCTCAACATCACTTGGCATGGGGAAAAAGAAATCCAAATGACAATGAGATACCACTTCACACCAGTCAGAATTGCCAAAATTAACAAGCGAAGAAATAACAAATGTTGGTGAGGAGAAAGGGGAACTCTCTTACACTTCTAAGTGGGAATGAAAACTGGTACAGCCACTTTGGAAAACAATATGGAGGTTCCTCAAGAACTTAAAACAGAGCTCCCTTACAACCCAGCAATTTTATTTACCCCAAAGCTACAAATGTAGTGATCTGAAGGGGCAACGGCACCCCGAATGTTTATAGCAACATTGTCCACAATAGCCAAACCGTGGAAGGAACCAAGACATCCATCGACAGATAAATGGATAAAGAAAACATGGTATATACATATACAATGGAATATGACTCAGCCATCAGAAAGGATCAATATTTAGCATATCGATGTGGATGGCACTGGAGGGTATTATGCTGAGCAAAATAAGTCAGTCAGAGAAAAACAATTATTATATGGTTTTACTCATAGGTGGAATAGAAGGAACAGCACAGAGGATCATAGGGGAAGGGAGGGAAAATGAATGCGAAGAAACCAGAGAGGAAGAAAATCCATGACAGGTTCCTAACTATTGGAAACCACCTGAGGGTTGCTGGAGGAAAGTTGGCTGGGGAGATGGGGTAACTGTGTGATGGGCATTAAGGAATGCATGGGATGTGATGAACACTGGGTGTTATACACAACTGATGAATTGTGGAACGCTACATTTGAAACTACTGGTGTACTCTATGTTGGCTAATTCAATTTCAATTTTAAAAAACTCTATTTGGTCTGATATAAGGATTGCTACTCTGACTTCTTTTGACATCCACTTGCATGATTAATGTTTCTCCATCTCTTAATTTCCATCTGCAGGTGTCTTTAGGTGTGAAATCTTTTATACATATATACAAACCTGTCATGCTCTTTTGCTTGGAGCATTTCGTCCATTTACATTCAAACTAATCAATATTAGACATGTATTTATTCATGTTTTGTTACTTGTTTCAGAGTTTTTTGTGTAGTTTTTCTCTGATCCTTTCTTCTCTTGCTCTCTCTCTCATGGTTTGCTCGTTTTCTTTAATGATATTCTTGGATTTCTTTCCCTTTATCTTTTGCATGTGTATTAGTGCTTTGGGTTTCTGGTGACCCCCTGGATTATATATAGCCTTTTCAGTCTATATTAAGTTGAATGCTGTTTAAGTTCAAACCCACTGTTGACTCCTCCTCATGTGTTAGGGTATATGTTTTCATATTTTACATACTTTTATTTTGTGAATCCCTTAACTGATTTTTACAGAAATACTTAATTTTACTGCTTCCTTGATTCATTATTGTCCTACTCTCACTTACGATTTTTTTCCACTCATAGTGTCCCCTTCAATATTTTTTGTAGTTAATTTAGTGGTCATGAACTCTTTTAGTTTGTGTGGCTAAGAAACTCTTTTTCTCCCCTTCTTTTCTGAAGGATAGGCTTGCTGGATAAATTATTCCTTGCTGCAGGTTTTTCTCATTCAGCACTTTGAATATTTAACGCCACTTTCTTCTGTCCTGCATAGTTTCTGCTGAAAACTCAGCTGATAGCTTTATGGGCTTTCCCTTGCATGTTAACTGTCTTCTTTTATCTTGCTGCTTTAAATGTTTCTTCTTTATCACTACCTTTTCCCATTTGGATTACTATGTGTCTTCATGTCGACCTCCTTCGGTTGATTTTGTGGGAGGGGATCTCTATGCCTTATGGATTTGTATAGGTTTCCTTCACCAGATTAGGTTAAGTTTTCAGCTCTTCTTTGGTCAAATAGATTTTCTGTCCCCTTTTCCCCCTTTTCACCTTCTGGGATCCCTCTAATGTGGGTGTTGTTACACTGGATGGAGTCACTGAATTCCCTAAGTCTCTTCTCATTTTTGCATACTTCTTTTTCCTCTCATTTTTTCCGCTTGATTACTTTCCATTACTGTCTTCTAGTTCATTAATTTGTTCCTCTGCTTCGTCCATCCTGCTAATTATTCTATCTAGTATATTCTTAATTACATTTATTGTGTTCCACATCTCTGATTATTTCTTTCATATCTCTTTGTTAAGAGTCTCAATGATGTTCCCCCTTCTGATGTCCTCCCTCTATTCATTTCCCCAGTGAGTATCTTTATAATTGTTATCTTAAATTTTCTCTCAGGCATGTTCCTTATATCCATTTTGTTTAGGTCTCTTGCTGTGGCTTTGTCCTCTTCTTTCGTTTAGGACATAGTCCTCTGTCTGCTCATTTGGCCTACTTCTCAGAGAATATCTCTCTGTTAGGAAGGTCAGATATATTGCTTGTTCTTGAAAATACTGGGCAGTACATACATTTTTAACGTGGTGATGCTGGTTCTCCTCTGAAGGTAATGCATAGCAACAACAGAGACTGGATCTGGACTGTGTCATTGTGCACAACACATGGGGTGTGCTGTTTTAACAAGACGCATGCGTGTTGTGTAGGTGATGGGGAGACATATTGTTCTCAAGGATTGTGTGGGTCTTATCAGGGAGGGTATCCACAGCACTGGGACTGAAGCAGGTCTGGTAGGTGTGGGGATGGGCCATGGTTTATGCAAGTTAGTGATTGCTAGATTGTGCCTGGTCTTGCAGGTAGGTGTCTGTTTACAATGAGGGGCCGTAGAGGGAAATGGCACCTGCCAGCTCCTTTGTTCCTGGACAAGTCCCTTAGCAAACTCTGAGTTCAGGAACTATGTCTCCCTTGTTTAGTCCTCAAGCACCTTTCAACCTGCTTCACCCAAGCTTCTCCAGACTGTTTGCTCTGCTTTCTCTTTAAGGACAGATCTCAGCTTCCTATCACCTTCTGTGCTCTCTCAGAGCTGAGACAGCTGATTTTTAAAAGTTCCAAGCTTTAAGTCTGCTGGTTGTAGACACTCACAAATTTCATCCCTTCTGATTTTCAAAGCCATAAGCTATGAGGATGTCTCTACGCTTTAGAGGCTCCCCGGTGTAGTAGTTTGTTTCTGGCCCCTCTGTGACTGTGGTTCCCTCCCTCTGGTGGTCAGAAATATGGGGTTTAGATTCCTACAGAGTCCTTGTCCTTCCTACCATCTTTGATGTGATTTCCTCTCTCCATTTAGTTGTAGAGTTTTGTTGGGAAATTGAAGGTCCATTTCTGGGTGACTCTGGTGTGAGTGTGATCTAGTTGTATCTGTGGGAGGAGGTGAGTTTAGGGTCCTTCTACTCTGCCATCTTCCCCACAATTCAGTTTATTTTGTCTCATAAAAATATTACGACTCCAACTTTCTTTTCACTTCCATTTGCATGATAAATGGTTTTGTTTCCCATTACTTCCAATCTGCTTTTATTTTTAGGTCTGAAGTGATTCTCTGGTAGGCAGCAGAGAGATGGGTCTTGCTTCCTCTTTACACTCTATGTTTTCTGATTGAGTTATTTAGTCCTTTTTTGTTAAAGCAATCATTGATAAAGTATTTGTATCTCTCTAGTTTACTTCACAAGGAAAAGTGTGACAGGCTTCGCTCTGAGAAGGAGGTCTGCGTGGAACGCCTCTTTCAACTCACGGCTTGTTTCTGGCTGACGGAAGGCTTCTCAAGGGTGTGTACGGAAGCCTACGGAAAAAGCGCCTACACTTCACTCTCCGGGGGGAAATAAAAGCAAGAACCCAAAAGCATCGGCGAGAAACCGTCTCTCAACGAACACCTTCTTTCCTGACGAGACAGAAACATGTTCAACTCTGTGTGTGTGTGTGTGTGTGTGTGTGTGTGTGTGTGTGTGTGCGCGCGCGCGCGTGAGGGAATAAGGAATGTGCCATGCACTCACCTGGGAAAAGCAAGTCTGCGTATACGGCAACTCTCCACTAACATATTCAGGTATCCTTGAGAGAGAAGCATTTCCAAAAGTGGTTGTGGAAGCATCATGAATGTGCCGTACGCTTTACTACCTTTCAACACCCAAACTCAACATCCAAAAAACAAATAAGTGAGTCAAGAAATGGGCAGAAGATATGAACAGATATTTCTCCAAAGAAGACACACAAATGGCCAACAGACATAGGACAAACTGCTCAACATCACTTGGCATGGGGAAAAAGAAATCCAAATGACAATGAGATACCACTTCACACCAGTCAGAATTGCCAAAATTAACAAGCGAAGAAATAACAAATGTTGGTGAGGAGAAAGGGGAACTCTCTTACACTTCTAAGTGGGAATGAAAACTGGTACAGCCACTTTGGAAAACAATATGGAGGTTCCTCAAGAACTTAAAACAGAGCTCCCTTACAACCCAGCAATTTTATTTACCCCAAAGCTACAAATGTAGTGATCTGAAGGGGCAACGGCACCCCGAATGTTTAGAGCAACATTGTCCACAATAGCCAAACCGTGGAAGGAACCAAGACATCCATCGACAGATAAATGGATAAAGAAAACATGGTATATACATATACAATGGAATATGACTCAGCCATCAGAAAGGATCAATATTTAGCATATCGATGTGGATGGCACTGGAGGGTATTATGCTGAGCAAAATAAGTCAGTCAGAGAAAAACAATTATTATATGGTTTTACTCATAGGTGGAATAGAAGGAACAGCACAGAGGATCATAGGGGAAGGGAGGGAAAATGAATGCGAAGAAACCAGAGAGGAAGAAAATCCATGACAGGTTCCTAACTATTGGAAACCAACTGAGGGTTGCTGGAGGAAAGGTGGCTGGGGAGATGGGGTAACTGTGTGATGGGCATTAAGGAATGCATGGGATGTGATGAACACTGGGTGTTATACACAACTGATGAATTGTGGAACGCTACATTTGAAACTACTGGTGTACTCTATGTTGGCTAATTCAATTTCAATTTTAAAAAACTCTATTTGGTCTGATATAAGGATTGCTACTCTGACTTCTTTTGACATCCACTTGCATGATTAATGTTTCTCCATCTCTTAATTTCCATCTGCAGGTGTCTTTAGGTGTGAAATCTTTTATACATATATACAAACTCTGTCATGGTCTTTTGCTTGGAGCATTTCGTCCATTTACATTCAAACTAATTATCATTAGACATGTATTTATTGATGTTTTGTTACTTGTTTCAGAGTTTTTTGTGTAGTTTTTCTCTGATCCTTTCTTCTCTTGCTCTCTCTCTCATGGTTTGCTCGTTTTCTTTAATGATATTCTTGGATTTCTTTCCCTTTATCTTTTGCATGTGTATTAGTGCTTTGGGTTTCTGGTGACCCCCTGGATTATATATAGCCTTTTCAGTCTATATTAAGTTGAATGCTGTTTAAGTTCAAACCCACTGTTGACTCCTCCTCATGTGTTAGGGTATATGTTTTCATATTTTACATACTTTTATTTTGTGAATCCCTTAACTGATTTTTACAGAAATACTTAATTTTACTGCTTCCTTGATTCATTATTGTCCTACTCTCACTTACGATTTTTTTCCACTCATAGTGTCCCCTTCAATATTTTTTGTAGTTAATTTAGTGGTCATGAACTCTTTTAGTTTGTGTGGCTAAGAAACTCTTTTTCTCCCCTTCTTTTCTGAAGGATAGGCTTGCTGGATAAATTATTCCTTGCTGCAGGTTTTTCTCATTCAGCACTTTGAATATTTAACGCCACTTTCTTCTGTCCTGCATAGTTTCTGCTGAAAACTCAGCTGATAGCTTTATGGGCTTTCCCTTGCATGTTAACTGTCTTCTTTTATCTTGCTGCTTTAAATGTTTCTTCTTTATCACTACCTTTTCCCATTTGGATTACTATGTGTCTTCATGTCGACCTCCTTCGGTTGATTTTGTGGGAGGGGATCTCTATGCCTTATGGATTTGTATAGGTTTCCTTCACCAGATTAGGTTAAGTTTTCAGCTCTTCTTTGGTCAAATAGATTTTCTGTCCCCTTTTCCCCCTTTTCACCTTCTGGGATCCCTCTAATGTGGGTGTTGTTACACTGGATGGAGTCACTGAATTCCCTAAGTCTCTTCTCATTTTTGCATACTTCTTTTTCCTCTCATTTTTTCCGCTTGATTACTTTCCATTACTGTCTTCTAGTTCATTAATTTGTTCCTCTGCTTCGTCCATCCTGCTAATTATTCTATCTAGTATATTCTTAATTACATTTATTGTGTTCCACATCTCTGATTATTTCTTTCATATCTCTTTGTTAAGAGTCTCAATGATGTTCCCCCTTCTGATGTCCTCCCTCTATTCATTTCCCCAGTGAGTATCTTTATAATTGTTATCTTAAATTTTCTCTCAGGCATGTTCCTTATATCCATTTTGTTTAGGTCTCTTGCTGTGGCTTTGTCCTCTTCTTTCGTTTAGGACATAGTCCTCTGTCTGCTCATTTGGCCTACTTCTCAGAGAATATCTCTCTGTTAGGAAGGTCAGATATATTGCTTGTTCTTGAAAATACTGGGCAGTACATACATTTTTAACGTGGTGATGCTGGTTCTCCTCTGAAGGTAATGCATAGCAACAACAGAGACTGGATCTGGACTGTGTCATTGTGCACAACACATGGGGTGTGCTGTTTTAACAAGACGCATGCGTGTTGTGTAGGTGATGGGGAGACATATTGTTCTCAAGGATTGTGTGGGTCTTATCAGGGAGGGTATCCACAGCACTGGGACTGAAGCAGGTCTGGTAGGTGTGGGGATGGGCCATGGTTTATGCAAGTTAGTGATTGCTAGATTGTGCCTGGTCTTGCAGGTAGGTGTCTGTTTACAATGAGGGGCCGTAGAGGGAAATGGCACCTGCCAGCTCCTTTGTTCCTGGACAAGTCCCTTAGCAAACTCTGAGTTCAGGAACTATGTCTCCCTTGTTTAGTCCTCAAGCACCTTTCAACCTGCTTCACCCAAGCTTCTCCAGACTGTTTGCTCTGCTTTCTCTTTAAGGACAGATCTCAGCTTCCTATCACCTTCTGTGCTCTCTCAGAGCTGAGACAGCTGATTTTTAAAAGTTCCAAGCTTTAAGTCTGCTGGTTGTAGACACTCACAAATTTCATCCCTTCTGATTTTCAAAGCCATAAGCTATGAGGATGTCTCTACGCTTTAGAGGCTCCCCGGTGTAGTAGTTTGTTTCTGGCCCCTCTGTGACTGTGGTTCCCTCCCTCTGGTGGTCAGAAATATGGGGTTTAGATTCCTACAGAGTCCTTGTCCTTCCTACCATCTTTGATGTGATTTCCTCTCTCCATTTAGTTGTAGAGTTTTGTTGGGAAATTGAAGGTCCATTTCTGGGTGACTCTGGTGTGAGTGTGATCTAGTTGTATCTGTGGGAGGAGGTGAGTTTAGGGTCCTTCTACTCTGCCATCTTCCCCACAATTCAGTTTATTTTGTCTCATAAAAATATTACGACTCCAACTTTCTTTTCACTTCCATTTGCATGATAAATGGTTTTGTTTCCCATTACTTCCAATCTGCTTTTATTTTTAGGTCTGAAGTGATTCTCTGGTAGGCAGCAGAGAGATGGGTCTTGCTTCCTCTTTACACTCTATGTTTTCTGATTGAGTTATTTAGTCCTTTTTTGTTAAAGCAATCATTGATAAAGTATTTGTATCTCTCTAGTTTACTTCACAAGGAAAAGTGTGACAGGCTTCGCTCTGAGAAGGAGGTCTGCGTGGAACGCCTCTTTCAACTCACGGCTTGTTTCTGGCTGACGGAAGGCTTCTCAAGGGTGTGTACGGAAGCCTACGGAAAAAGCGCCTACACTTCACTCTCCGGGGGGAAATAAAAGCAAGAACCCAAAAGCATCGGCGAGAAACCGTCTCTCAACGAACACCTTCTTTCCTGACGAGACAGAAACATGTTCAACTCTGTGTGTGTGTGTGTGTGTGCGCGCGCGCGCGCGTGAGGGAATAAGGAATGTGCCATGCACTCACCTGGGAAAAGCAAGTCTGCGTATACGGCAACTCTCCACTAACATATTCAGGTATCCTTGAGAGAGAAGCATTTCCAAAAGTGGTTGTGGAAGCATCCTGAATGTGCCGTACGCTTTACTACCTTTCAACACCCAAACTCAACATCCAAAAAACAAATAAGTGAGTCAAGAAATGGGCAGAAGATATGAACAGATATTTCTCCAAAGAAGACACACAAATGGCCAACAGACATAGGACAAACTGCTCAACATCACTTGGCATGGGGAAAAAGAAATCCAAATGACAATGAGATACCACTTCACACCAGTCAGAATTGCCAAAATTAACAAGCGAAGAAATAACAAATGTTGGTGAGGAGAAAGGGGAACTCTCTTACACTTCTAAGTGGGAATGAAAACTGGTACAGCCACTTTGGAAAACAATATGGAGGTTCCTCAAGAACTTAAAACAGAGCTCCCTTACAACCCAGCAATTTTATTTACCCCAAAGCTACAAATGTAGTGATCTGAAGGGGCAACGGCACCCCGAATGTTTAGAGCAACATTGTCCACAATAGCCAAACCGTGGAAGGAACCAAGACATCCATCGACAGATAAATGGATAAAGAAAACATGGTATATACATATACAATGGAATATGACTCAGCCATCAGAAAGGATCAATATTTAGCATATCGATGTGGATGGCACTGGAGGGTATTATGCTGAGCAAAATAAGTCAGTCAGAGAAAAACAATTATTATATGGTTTTACTCATAGGTGGAATAGAAGGAACAGCACAGAGGATCATAGGGGAAGGGAGGGAAAATGAATGCGAAGAAACCAGAGAGGAAGAAAATCCATGACAGGTTCCTAACTATTGGAAACCAACTGAGGGTTGCTGGAGGAAAGGTGGCTGGGGAGATGGGGTAACTGTGTGATGGGCATTAAGGAATGCATGGGATGTGATGAACACTGGGTGTTATACACAACTGATGAATTGTGGAACGCTACATTTGAAACTACTGGTGTACTCTATGTTGGCTAATTCAATTTCAATTTTAAAAAACTCTATTTGGTCTGATATAAGGATTGCTACTCTGACTTCTTTTGACATCCACTTGCATGATTAATGTTTCTCCATCTCTTAATTTCCATCTGCAGGTGTCTTTAGGTGTGAAATCTTTTATACATATATACAAACTCTGTCATGGTCTTTTGCTTGGAGCATTTCGTCCATTTACATTCAAACTAATTATCATTAGACATGTATTTATTGATGTTTTGTTACTTGTTTCAGAGTTTTTTGTGTAGTTTTTCTCTGATCCTTTCTTCTCTTGCTCTCTCTCTCATGGTTTGCTCGTTTTCTTTAATGATATTCTTGGATTTCTTTCCCTTTATCTTTTGCATGTGTATTAGTGCTTTGGGTTTCTGGTGACCCCCTGGATTATATATAGCCTTTTCAGTCTATATTAAGTTGAATGCTGTTTAAGTTCAAACCCACTGTTGACTCCTCCTCATGTGTTAGGGTATATGTTTTCATATTTTACATACTTTTATTTTGTGAATCCCTTAACTGATTTTTACAGAAATACTTAATTTTACTGCTTCCTTGATTCATTATTGTCCTACTCTCACTTACGATTTTTTTCCACTCATAGTGTCCCCTTCAATATTTTTTGTAGTTAATTTAGTGGTCATGAACTCTTTTAGTTTGTGTGGCTAAGAAACTCTTTTTCTCCCTTTCTTTTCTGAAGGATAGGCTTGCTGGATAAATTATTCCTTGCTGCAGGTTTTTCTCATTCAGCACTTTGAATATTTAACGCCACTTTCTTCTGTCCTGCATAGTTTCTGCTGAAAACTCAGCTGATAGCTTTATGGGCTTTCCCTTGCATGTTAACTGTCTTCTTTTATCTTGCTGCTTTAAATGTTTCTTCTTTATCACTACCTTTTCCCATTTGGATTACTATGTGTCTTCATGTCGACCTCCTTCGGTTGATTTTGTGGGAGGGGATCTCTATGCCTTATGGATTTGTATAGGTTTCCTTCACCAGATTAGGTTAAGTTTTCAGCTCTTCTTTGGTCAAATAGATTTTCTGTCCCCTTTTCCCCCTTTTCACCTTCTGGGATCCCTCTAATGTGGGTGTTGTTACACTGGATGGAGTCACTGAATTCCCTAAGTCTCTTCTCATTTTTGCATACTTCTTTTTCCTCTCATTTTTTCCGCTTGATTACTTTCCATTACTGTCTTCTAGTTCATTAATTTGTTCCTCTGCTTCGTCCATCCTGCTAATTATTCTATCTAGTATATTCTTAATTACATTTATTGTGTTCCACATCTCTGATTATTTCTTTCATATCTCTTTGTTAAGAGTCTCAATGATGTTCCCCCTTCTGATGTCCTCCCTCTATTCATTTCCCCAGTGAGTATCTTTATAATTGTTATCTTAAATTTTCTCTCAGGCATGTTCCTTATATCCATTTTGTTTAGGTCTCTTGCTGTGGCTTTGTCCTCTTCTTTCGTTTAGGACATAGTCCTCTGTCTGCTCATTTGGCCTACTTCTCAGAGAATATCTCTCTGTTAGGAAGGTCAGATATATTGCTTGTTCTTGAAAATACTGGGCAGTACATACATTTTTAACGTGGTGATGCTGGTTCTCCTCTGAAGGTAATGCATAGCAACAACAGAGACTGGATCTGGACTGTGTCATTGTGCACAACACATGGGGTGTGCTGTTTTAACAAGACGCATGCGTGTTGTGTAGGTGATGGGGAGACATATTGTTCTCAAGGATTGTGTGGGTCTTATCAGGGAGGGTATCCACAGCACTGGGACTGAAGCAGGTCTGGTAGGTGTGGGGATGGGCCATGGTTTATGCAAGTTAGTGATTGCTAGATTGTGCCTGGTCTTGCAGGTAGGTGTCTGTTTACAATGAGGGGCCGTAGAGGGAAATGGCACCTGCCAGCTCCTTTGTTCCTGGACAAGTCCCTTAGCAAACTCTGAGTTCAGGAACTATGTCTCCCTTGTTTAGTCCTCAAGCACCTTTCAACCTGCTTCACCCAAGCTTCTCCAGACTGTTTGCTCTGCTTTCTCTTTAAGGACAGATCTCAGCTTCCTATCACCTTCTGTGCTCTCTCAGAGCTGAGACAGCTGATTTTTAAAAGTTCCAAGCTTTAAGTCTGCTGGTTGTAGACACTCACAAATTTCATCCCTTCTGATTTTCAAAGCCATAAGCTATGAGGATGTCTCTACGCTTTAGAGGCTCCCCGGTGTAGTAGTTTGTTTCTGGCCCCTCTGTGACTGTGGTTCCCTCCCTCTGGTGGTCAGAAATATGGGGTTTAGATTCCTACAGAGTCCTTGTCCTTCCTACCATCTTTGATGTGATTTCCTCTCTCCATTTAGTTGTAGAGTTTTGTTGGGAAATTGAAGGTCCATTTCTGGGTGACTCTGGTGTGAGTGTGATCTAGTTGTATCTGTGGGAGGAGGTGAGTTTAGGGTCCTTCTACTCTGCCATCTTCCCCACAATTCAGTTTATTTTGTCTCATAAAAATATTACGACTCCAACTTTCTTTTCACTTCCATTTGCATGATAAATGGTTTTGTTTCCCATTACTTCCAATCTGCTTTTATTTTTAGGTCTGAAGTGATTCTCTGGTAGGCAGCAGAGAGATGGGTCTTGCTTCCTCTTTACACTCTATGTTTTCTGATTGAGTTATTTAGTCCTTTTTTGTTAAAGCAATCATTGATAAAGTATTTGTATCTCTCTAGTTTACTTCACAAGGAAAAGTGTGACAGGCTTCGCTCTGAGAAGGAGGTCTGCGTGGAACGCCTCTTTCAACTCACGGCTTGTTTCTGGCTGACGGAAGGCTTCTCAAGGGTGTGTACGGAAGCCTACGGAAAAAGCGCCTACACTTCACTCTCCGGGGGGAAATAAAAGCAAGAACCCAAAAGCATCGGCGAGAAACCGTCTCTCAACGAACACCTTCTTTCCTGACGAGACAGAAACATGTTCAACTCTGTGTGTGTGTGTGTGTGTGTGTGTGTGTGTGTGTGTGTGCGTGCGCACGCGCGCGCGTGAGGGAATAAGGAATGTGCCATGCACTCACCTGGGAAAAGCAAGTCTGCGTATACGGCAACTCTCCACTAACATATTCAGGTATCCTTGAGAGAGAAGCATTTCCAAAAGTGGTTGTGGAAGCATCATGAATGTGCCGTACGCTTTACTACCTTTCAACACCCAAACTCAACATCCAAAAAACAAATAAGTGAGTCAAGAAATGGGCAGAAGATATGAACAGATATTTCTCCAAAGAAGACACACAAATGGCCAACAGACATAGGACAAACTGCTCAACATCACTTGGCATGGGGAAAAAGAAATCCAAATGACAATGAGATACCACTTCACACCAGTCAGAATTGCCAAAATTAACAAGCGAAGAAATAACAAATGTTGGTGAGGAGAAAGGGGAACTCTCTTACACTTCTAAGTGGGAATGAAAACTGGTACAGCCACTTTGGAAAACAATATGGAGGTTCCTCAAGAACTTAAAACAGAGCTCCCTTACAACCCAGCAATTTTATTTACCCCAAAGCTACAAATGTAGTGATCTGAAGGGGCAACGGCACCCCGAATGTTTAGAGCAACATTGTCCACAATAGCCAAACCGTGGAAGGAACCAAGACATCCATCGACAGATAAATGGATAAAGAAAACATGGTATATACATATACAATGGAATATGACTCAGCCATCAGAAAGGATCAATATTTAGCATATCGATGTGGATGGCACTGGAGGGTATTATGCTGAGCAAAATAAGTCAGTCAGAGAAAAACAATTATTATATGGTTTTACTCATAGGTGGAATAGAAGGAACAGCACAGAGGATCATAGGGGAAGGGAGGGAAAATGAATGCGAAGAAACCAGAGAGGAAGAAAATCCATGACAGGTTCCTAACTATTGGAAACCAACTGAGGGTTGCTGGAGGAAAGGTGGCTGGGGAGATGGGGTAACTGTGTGATGGGCATTAAGGAATGCATGGGATGTGATGAACACTGGGTGTTATACACAACTGATGAATTGTGGAACGCTACATTTGAAACTACTGGTGTACTCTATGTTGGCTAATTCAATTTCAATTTTAAAAAACTCTATTTGGTCTGATATAAGGATTGCTACTCTGACTTCTTTTGACATCCACTTGCATGATTAATGTTTCTCCATCTCTTAATTTCCATCTGCAGGTGTCTTTAGGTGTGAAATCTTTTATACATATATACAAACTCTGTCATGCTCTTTTGCTTGGAGCATTTCGTCCATTTACATTCAAATTAATTATCATTAGACATGTATTTATTGATGTTTTGTTACTTGTTTCAGAGTTTTTTGTGTAGTTTTTCTCTGATCCTTTCTTCTCTTGCTCTCTCTCTCATGGTTTGCTCGTTTTCTTTAATGATATTCTTGGATTTCTTTCCCTTTATCTTTTGCATGTGTATTAGTGCTTTGGGTTTCTGGTGACCCCCTGGATTATATATAGCCTTTTCAGTCTATATTAAGTTGAATGCTGTTTAAGTTCAAACCCACTGTTGACTCCTCCTCATGTGTTAGGGTATATGTTTTCATATTTTACATACTTTTATTTTGTGAATCCCTTAACTGATTTTTACAGAAATACTTAATTTTACTGCTTCCTTGATTCATTATTGTCCTACTCTCACTTACGATTTTTTTCCACTCATAGTGTCCCCTTCAATATTTTTTGTAGTTAATTTAGTGGTCATGAACTCTTTTAGTTTGTGTGGCTAAGAAACTCTTTTTCTCCCCTTCTTTTCTGAAGGATAGGCTTGCTGGATAAATTATTCCTTGCTGCAGGTTTTTCTCATTCAGCACTTTGAATATTTAACGCCACTTTCTTCTGTCCTGCATAGTTTCTGCTGAAAACTCAGCTGATAGCTTTATGGGCTTTCCCTTGCATGTTAACTGTCTTCTTTTATCTTGCTGCTTTAAATGTTTCTTCTTTATCACTACCTTTTCCCATTTGGATTACTATGTGTCTTCATGTCGACCTCCTTCGGTTGATTTTGTGGGAGGGGATCTCTATGCCTTATGGATTTGTATAGGTTTCCTTCACCAGATTAGGTTAAGTTTTCAGCTCTTCTTTGGTCAAATAGATTTTCTGTCCCCTTTTCCCCCTTTTCACCTTCTGGGATCCCTCTAATGTGGGTGTTGTTACACTGGATGGAGTCACTGAATTCCCTAAGTCTCTTCTCATTTTTGCATACTTCTTTTTCCTCTCATTTTTTCCGCTTGATTACTTTCCATTACTGTCTTCTAGTTCATTAATTTGTTCCTCTGCTTCGTCCATCCTGCTAATTATTCTATCTAGTATATTCTTAATTACATTTATTGTGTTCCACATCTCTGATTATTTCTTTCATATCTCTTTGTTAAGAGTCTCAATGATGTTCCCCCTTCTGATGTCCTCCCTCTATTCATTTCCCCAGTGAGTATCTTTATAATTGTTATCTTAAATTTTCTCTCAGGCATGTTCCTTATATCCATTTTGTTTAGGTCTCTTGCTGTGGCTTTGTCCTCTTCTTTCGTTTAGGACATAGTCCTCTGTCTGCTCATTTGGCCTACTTCTCAGAGAATATCTCTCTGTTAGGAAGGTCAGATATATTGCTTGTTCTTGAAAATACTGGGCAGTACATACATTTTTAACGTGGTGATGCTGGTTCTCCTCTGAAGGTAATGCATAGCAACAACAGAGACTGGATCTGGACTGTGTCATTGTGCACAACACATGGGGTGTGCTGTTTTAACAAGACGCATGCGTGTTGTGTAGGTGATGGGGAGACATATTGTTCTCAAGGATTGTGTGGGTCTTATCAGGGAGGGTATCCACAGCACTGGGACTGAAGCAGGTCTGGTAGGTGTGGGGATGGGCCATGGTTTATGCAAGTTAGTGATTGCTAGATTGTGCCTGGTCTTGCAGGTAGGTGTCTGTTTACAATGAGGGGCCGTAGAGGGAAATGGCACCTGCCAGCTCCTTTGTTCCTGGACAAGTCCCTTAGCAAACTCTGAGTTCAGGAACTATGTCTCCCTTGTTTAGTCCTCAAGCACCTTTCAACCTGCTTCACCCAAGCTTCTCCAGACTGTTTGCTCTGCTTTCTCTTTAAGGACAGATCTCAGCTTCCTATCACCTTCTGTGCTCTCTCAGAGCTGAGACAGCTGATTTTTAAAAGTTCCAAGCTTTAAGTCTGCTGGTTGTAGACACTCACAAATTTCATCCCTTCTGATTTTCAAAGCCATAAGCTATGAGGATGTCTCTACGCTTTAGAGGCTCCCCGGTGTAGTAGTTTGTTTCTGGCCCCTCTGTGACTGTGGTTCCCTCCCTCTGGTGGTCAGAAATATGGGGTTTAGATTCCTACAGAGTCCTTGTCCTTCCTACCATCTTTGATGTGATTTCCTCTCTCCATTTAGTTGTAGAGTTTTGTTGGGAAATTGAAGGTCCATTTCTGGGTGACTCTGGTGTGAGTGTGATCTAGTTGTATCTGTGGGAGGAGGTGAGTTTAGGGTCCTTCTACTCTGCCATCTTCCCCACAATTCAGTTTATTTTGTCTCATAAAAATATTACGACTCCAACTTTCTTTTCACTTCCATTTGCATGATAAATGGTTTTGTTTCCCATTACTTCCAATCTGCTTTTATTTTTAGGTCTGAAGTGATTCTCTGGTAGGCAGCAGAGAGATGGGTCTTGCTTCCTCTTTACACTCTATGTTTTCTGATTGAGTTATTTAGTCCTTTTTTGTTAAAGCAATCATTGATAAAGTATTTGTATCTCTCTAGTTTACTTCACAAGGAAAAGTGTGACAGGCTTCGCTCTGAGAAGGAGGTCTGCGTGGAACGCCTCTTTCAACTCACGGCTTGTTTCTGGCTGACGGAAGGCTTCTCAAGGGTGTGTACGGAAGCCTACGGAAAAAGCGCCTACACTTCACTCTCCGGGGGGAAATAAAAGCAAGAACCCAAAAGCATCGGCGAGAAACCGTCTCTCAACGAACACCTTCTTTCCTGACGAGACAGAAACATGTTCAACTCTGTGTGTGTGTGTGTGTGTGCGCGCGCGCGCGCGTGAGGGAATAAGGAATGTGCCATGCACTCACCTGGGAAAAGCAAGTCTGCGTATACGGCAACTCTCCACTAACATATTCAGGTATCCTTGAGAGAGAAGCATTTCCAAAAGTGGTTGTGGAAGCATCCTGAATGTGCCGTACGCTTTACTACCTTTCAACACCCAAACTCAACATCCAAAAAACAAATAAGTGAGTCAAGAAATGGGCAGAAGATATGAACAGATATTTCTCCAAAGAAGACACACAAATGGCCAACAGACATAGGACAAACTGCTCAACATCACTTGGCATGGGGAAAAAGAAATCCAAATGACAATGAGATACCACTTCACACCAGTCAGAATTGCCAAAATTAACAAGCGAAGAAATAACAAATGTTGGTGAGGAGAAAGGGGAACTCTCTTACACTTCTAAGTGGGAATGAAAACTGGTACAGCCACTTTGGAAAACAATATGGAGGTTCCTCAAGAACTTAAAACAGAGCTCCCTTACAACCCAGCAATTTTATTTACCCCAAAGCTACAAATGTAGTGATCTGAAGGGGCAACGGCACCCCGAATGTTTAGAGCAACATTGTCCACAATAGCCAAACCGTGGAAGGAACCAAGACATCCATCGACAGATAAATGGATAAAGAAAACATGGTATATACATATACAATGGAATATGACTCAGCCATCAGAAAGGATCAATATTTAGCATATCGATGTGGATGGCACTGGAGGGTATTATGCTGAGCAAAATAAGTCAGTCAGAGAAAAACAATTATTATATGGTTTTACTCATAGGTGGAATAGAAGGAACAGCACAGAGGATCATAGGGGAAGGGAGGGAAAATGAATGCGAAGAAACCAGAGAGGAAGAAAATCCATGACAGGTTCCTAACTATTGGAAACCAACTGAGGGTTGCTGGAGGAAAGGTGGCTGGGGAGATGGGGTAACTGTGTGATGGGCATTAAGGAATGCATGGGATGTGATGAACACTGGGTGTTATACACAACTGATGAATTGTGGAACGCTACATTTGAAACTACTGGTGTACTCTATGTTGGCTAATTCAATTTCAATTTTAAAAAACTCTATTTGGTCTGATATAAGGATTGCTACTCTGACTTCTTTTGACATCCACTTGCATGATTAATGTTTCTCCATCTCTTAATTTCCATCTGCAGGTGTCTTTAGGTGTGAAATCTTTTATACATATATACAAACTCTGTCATGGTCTTTTGCTTGGAGCATTTCGTCCATTTACATTCAAACTAATTATCATTAGACATGTATTTATTGATGTTTTGTTACTTGTTTCAGAGTTTTTTGTGTAGTTTTTCTCTGATCCTTTCTTCTCTTGCTCTCTCTCTCATGGTTTGCTCGTTTTCTTTAATGATATTCTTGGATTTCTTTCCCTTTATCTTTTGCATGTGTATTAGTGCTTTGGGTTTCTGGTGACCCCCTGGATTATATATAGCCTTTTCAGTCTATATTAAGTTGAATGCTGTTTAAGTTCAAACCCACTGTTGACTCCTCCTCATGTGTTAGGGTATATGTTTTCATATTTTACATACTTTTATTTTGTGAATCCCTTAACTGATTTTTACAGAAATACTTAATTTTACTGCTTCCTTGATTCATTATTGTCCTACTCTCACTTACGATTTTTTTCCACTCATAGTGTCCCCTTCAATATTTTTTGTAGTTAATTTAGTGGTCATGAACTCTTTTAGTTTGTGTGGCTAAGAAACTCTTTTTCTCCCTTTCTTTTCTGAAGGATAGGCTTGCTGGATAAATTATTCCTTGCTGCAGGTTTTTCTCATTCAGCACTTTGAATATTTAACGCCACTTTCTTCTGTCCTGCATAGTTTCTGCTGAAAACTCAGCTGATAGCTTTATGGGCTTTCCCTTGCATGTTAACTGTCTTCTTTTATCTTGCTGCTTTAAATGTTTCTTCTTTATCACTACCTTTTCCCATTTGGATTACTATGTGTCTTCATGTCGACCTCCTTCGGTTGATTTTGTGGGAGGGGATCTCTATGCCTTATGGATTTGTATAGGTTTCCTTCACCAGATTAGGTTAAGTTTTCAGCTCTTCTTTGGTCAAATAGATTTTCTGTCCCCTTTTCCCCCTTTTCACCTTCTGGGATCCCTCTAATGTGGGTGTTGTTACACTGGATGGAGTCACTGAATTCCCTAAGTCTCTTCTCATTTTTGCATACTTCTTTTTCCTCTCATTTTTTCCGCTTGATTACTTTCCATTACTGTCTTCTAGTTCATTAATTTGTTCCTCTGCTTCGTCCATCCTGCTAATTATTCTATCTAGTATATTCTTAATTACATTTATTGTGTTCCACATCTCTGATTATTTCTTTCATATCTCTTTGTTAAGAGTCTCAATGATGTTCCCCCTTCTGATGTCCTCCCTCTATTCATTTCCCCAGTGAGTATCTTTATAATTGTTATCTTAAATTTTCTCTCAGGCATGTTCCTTATATCCATTTTGTTTAGGTCTCTTGCTGTGGCTTTGTCCTCTTCTTTCGTTTAGGACATAGTCCTCTGTCTGCTCATTTGGCCTACTTCTCAGAGAATATCTCTCTGTTAGGAAGGTCAGATATATTGCTTGTTCTTGAAAATACTGGGCAGTACATACATTTTTAACGTGGTGATGCTGGTTCTCCTCTGAAGGTAATGCATAGCAACAACAGAGACTGGATCTGGACTGTGTCATTGTGCACAACACATGGGGTGTGCTGTTTTAACAAGACGCATGCGTGTTCTGTAGGTGATGGGGAGACATATTGTTCTCAAGGATTGTGTGGGTCTTATCAGGGAGGGTATCCACAGCACTGGGACTGAAGCAGGTCTGGTAGGTGTGGGGATGGGCCATGGTTTATGCAAGTTAGTGATTGCTAGATTGTGCCTGGTCTTGCAGGTAGGTGTCTGTTTACAATGAGGGGCCGTAGAGGGAAATGGCACCTGCCAGCTCCTTTGTTCCTGGACAAGTCCCTTAGCAAACTCTGAGTTCAGGAACTATGTCTCCCTTGTTTAGTCCTCAAGCACCTTTCAACCTGCTTCACCCAAGCTTCTCCAGACTGTTTGCTCTGCTTTCTCTTTAAGGACAGATCTCAGCTTCCTATCACCTTCTGTGCTCTCTCAGAGCTGAGACAGCTGATTTTTAAAAGTTCCAAGCTTTAAGTCTGCTGGTTGTAGACACTCACAAATTTCATCCCTTCTGATTTTCAAAGCCATAAGCTATGAGGATGTCTCTACGCTTTAGAGGCTCCCCGGTGTAGTAGTTTGTTTCTGGCCCCTCTG
Organism: Eumetopias jubatus; assembly: GCF_037043125.1. Lineage (NCBI taxonomy): Eukaryota > Metazoa > Chordata > Mammalia > Carnivora > Otariidae > Eumetopias > Eumetopias jubatus. The sequence continues at coordinate 122,077 of NW_028274891.1, forward strand.
TGACTGTGGTTCCCTCCCTCTGGTGGTCAGAAATATGGGGTTTAGATTCCTACAGAGTCCTTGTCCTTCCTACCATCTTTGATGTGATTTCCTCTCTCCATTTAGTTGTAGAGTTTTGTTGGGAAATTGAAGGTCCATTTCTGGGTGACTCTGGTGTGAGTGTGATCTAGTTGTATCTGTGGGAGGAGGTGAGTTTAGGGTCCTTCTACTCTGCCATCTTCCCCACAATTCAGTTTATTTTGTCTCATAAAAATATTACGACTCCAACTTTCTTTTCACTTCCATTTGCATGATAAATGGTTTTGTTTCCCATTACTTCCAATCTGCTTTTATTTTTAGGTCTGAAGTGATTCTCTGGTAGGCAGCAGAGAGATGGGTCTTGCTTCCTCTTTACACTCTATGTTTTCTGATTGAGTTATTTAGTCCTTTTTTGTTAAAGCAATCATTGATAAAGTATTTGTATCTCTCTAGTTTACTTCACAAGGAAAAGTGTGACAGGCTTCGCTCTGAGAAGGAGGTCTGCGTGGAACGCCTCTTTCAACTCACGGCTTGTTTCTGGCTGACGGAAGGCTTCTCAAGGGTGTGTACGGAAGCCTACGGAAAAAGCGCCTACACTTCACTCTCCGGGGGGAAATAAAAGCAAGAACCCAAAAGCATCGGCGAGAAACCGTCTCTCAACGAACACCTTCTTTCCTGACGAGACAGAAACATGTTCAACTCTGTGTGTGTGTGTGTGTGTGCGCGCGCGCGCGCGTGAGGGAATAAGGAATGTGCCATGCACTCACCTGGGAAAAGCAAGTCTGCGTATACGGCAACTCTCCACTAACATATTCAGGTATCCTTGAGAGAGAAGCATTTCCAAAAGTGGTTGTGGAAGCATCCTGAATGTGCCGTACGCTTTACTACCTTTCAACACCCAAACTCAACATCCAAAAAACAAATAAGTGAGTCAAGAAATGGGCAGAAGATATGAACAGATATTTCTCCAAAGAAGACACACAAATGGCCAACAGACATAGGACAAACTGCTCAACATCACTTGGCATGGGGAAAAAGAAATCCAAATGACAATGAGATACCACTTCACACCAGTCAGAATTGCCAAAATTAACAAGCGAAGAAATAACAAATGTTGGTGAGGAGAAAGGGGAACTCTCTTACACTTCTAAGTGGGAATGAAAACTGGTACAGCCACTTTGGAAAACAATATGGAGGTTCCTCAAGAACTTAAAACAGAGCTCCCTTACAACCCAGCAATTTTATTTACCCCAAAGCTACAAATGTAGTGATCTGAAGGGGCAACGGCACCCCGAATGTTTAGAGCAACATTGTCCACAATAGCCAAACCGTGGAAGGAACCAAGACATCCATCGACAGATAAATGGATAAAGAAAACATGGTATATACATATACAATGGAATATGACTCAGCCATCAGAAAGGATCAATATTTAGCATATCGATGTGGATGGCACTGGAGGGTATTATGCTGAGCAAAATAAGTCAGTCAGAGAAAAACAATTATTATATGGTTTTACTCATAGGTGGAATAGAAGGAACAGCACAGAGGATCATAGGGGAAGGGAGGGAAAATGAATGCGAAGAAACCAGAGAGGAAGAAAATCCATGACAGGTTCCTAACTATTGGAAACCAACTGAGGGTTGCTGGAGGAAAGGTGGCTGGGGAGATGGGGTAACTGTGTGATGGGCATTAAGGAATGCATGGGATGTGATGAACACTGGGTGTTATACACAACTGATGAATTGTGGAACGCTACATTTGAAACTACTGGTGTACTCTATGTTGGCTAATTCAATTTCAATTTTAAAAAACTCTATTTGGTCTGATATAAGGATTGCTACTCTGACTTCTTTTGACATCCACTTGCATGATTAATGTTTCTCCATCTCTTAATTTCCATCTGCAGGTGTCTTTAGGTGTGAAATCTTTTATACATATATACAAACTCTGTCATGCTCTTTTGCTTGGAGCATTTCGTCCATTTACATTCAAACTAATTATCATTAGACATGTATTTATTGATGTTTTGTTACTTGTTTCAGAGTTTTTTGTGTAGTTTTTCTCTGATCCTTTCTTCTCTTGCTCTCTCTCTCATGGTTTGCTCGTTTTCTTTAATGATATTCTTGGATTTCTTTCCCTTTATCTTTTGCATGTGTATTAGTGCTTTGGGTTTCTGGTGACCCCCTGGATTATATATAGCCTTTTCAGTCTATATTAAGTTGAATGCTGTTTAAGTTCAAACCCACTGTTGACTCCTCCTCATGTGTTAGGGTATATGTTTTCATATTTTACATACTTTTATTTTGTGAATCCCTTAACTGATTTTTACAGAAATACTTAATTTTACTGCTTCCTTGATTCATTATTGTCCTACTCTCACTTACGATTTTTTTCCACTCATAGTGTCCCCTTCAATATTTTTTGTAGTTAATTTAGTGGTCATGAACTCTTTTAGTTTGTGTGGCTAAGAAACTCTTTTTCTCCCTTTCTTTTCTGAAGGATAGGCTTGCTGGATAAATTATTCCTTGCTGCAGGTTTTTCTCATTCAGCACTTTGAATATTTAACGCCACTTTCTTCTGTCCTGCATAGTTTCTGCTGAAAACTCAGCTGATAGCTTTATGGGCTTTCCCTTGCATGTTAACTGTCTTCTTTTATCTTGCTGCTTTAAATGTTTCTTCTTTATCACTACCTTTTCCCATTTGGATTACTATGTGTCTTCATGTCGACCTCCTTCGGTTGATTTTGTGGGAGGGGATCTCTATGCCTTATGGATTTGTATAGGTTTCCTTCACCAGATTAGGTTAAGTTTTCAGCTCTTCTTTGGTCAAATAGATTTTCTGTCCCCTTTTCCCCCTTTTCACCTTCTGGGATCCCTCTAATGTGGGTGTTGTTACACTGGATGGAGTCACTGAATTCCCTAAGTCTCTTCTCATTTTTGCATACTTCTTTTTCCTCTCATTTTTTCCGCTTGATTACTTTCCATTACTGTCTTCTAGTTCATTAATTTGTTCCTCTGCTTCGTCCATCCTGCTAATTATTCTATCTAGTATATTCTTAATTACATTTATTGTGTTCCACATCTCTGATTATTTCTTTCATATCTCTTTGTTAAGAGTCTCAATGATGTTCCCCCTTCTGATGTCCTCCCTCTATTCATTTCCCCAGTGAGTATCTTTATAATTGTTATCTTAAATTTTCTCTCAGGCATGTTCCTTATATCCATTTTGTTTAGGTCTCTTGCTGTGGCTTTGTCCTCTTCTTTCGTTTAGGACATAGTCCTCTGTCTGCTCATTTGGCCTACTTCTCAGAGAATATCTCTCTGTTAGGAAGGTCAGATATATTGCTTGTTCTTGAAAATACTGGGCAGTACATACATTTTTAACGTGGTGATGCTGGTTCTCCTCTGAAGGTAATGCATAGCAACAACAGAGACTGGATCTGGACTGTGTCATTGTGCACAACACATGGGGTGTGCTGTTTTAACAAGACGCATGCGTGTTGTGTAGGTGATGGGGAGACATATTGTTCTCAAGGATTGTGTGGGTCTTATCAGGGAGGGTATCCACAGCACTGGGACTGAAGCAGGTCTGGTAGGTGTGGGGATGGGCCATGGTTTATGCAAGTTAGTGATTGCTAGATTGTGCCTGGTCTTGCAGGTAGGTGTCTGTTTACAATGAGGGGCCGTAGAGGGAAATGGCACCTGCCAGCTCCTTTGTTCCTGGACAAGTCCCTTAGCAAACTCTGAGTTCAGGAACTATGTCTCCCTTGTTTAGTCCTCAAGCACCTTTCAACCTGCTTCACCCAAGCTTCTCCAGACTGTTTGCTCTGCTTTCTCTTTAAGGACAGATCTCAGCTTCCTATCACCTTCTGTGCTCTCTCAGAGCTGAGACAGCTGATTTTTAAAAGTTCCAAGCTTTAAGTCTGCTGGTTGTAGACACTCACAAATTTCATCCCTTCTGATTTTCAAAGCCATAAGCTATGAGGATGTCTCTACGCTTTAGAGGCTCCCCGGTGTAGTAGTTTGTTTCTGGCCCCTCTGTGACTGTGGTTCCCTCCCTCTGGTGGTCAGAAATATGGGGTTTAGATTCCTACAGAGTCCTTGTCCTTCCTACCATCTTTGATGTGATTTCCTCTCTCCATTTAGTTGTAGAGTTTTGTTGGGAAATTGAAGGTCCATTTCTGGGTGACTCTGGTGTGAGTGTGATCTAGTTGTATCTGTGGGAGGAGGTGAGTTTAGGGTCCTTCTACTCTGCCATCTTCCCCACAATTCAGTTTATTTTGTCTCATAAAAATATTACGACTCCAACTTTCTTTTCACTTCCATTTGCATGATAAATGGTTTTGTTTCCCATTACTTCCAATCTGCTTTTATTTTTAGGTCTGAAGTGATTCTCTGGTAGGCAGCAGAGAGATGGGTCTTGCTTCCTCTTTACACTCTATGTTTTCTGATTGAGTTATTTAGTCCTTTTTTGTTAAAGCAATCATTGATAAAGTATTTGTATCTCTCTAGTTTACTTCACAAGGAAAAGTGTGACAGGCTTCGCTCTGAGAAGGAGGTCTGCGTGGAACGCCTCTTTCAACTCACGGCTTGTTTCTGGCTGACGGAAGGCTTCTCAAGGGTGTGTACGGAAGCCTACGGAAAAAGCGCCTACACTTCACTCTCCGGGGGGAAATAAAAGCAAGAACCCAAAAGCATCGGCGAGAAACCGTCTCTCAACGAACACCTTCTTTCCTGACGAGACAGAAACATGTTCAACTCTGTGTGTGTGTGTGTGTGTGTGTGTGTGTGTGTGTGTGCGTGCGCACGCGCGCGCGTGAGGGAATAAGGAATGTGCCATGCACTCACCTGGGAAAAGCAAGTCTGCGTATACGGCAACTCTCCACTAACATATTCAGGTATCCTTGAGAGAGAAGCATTTCCAAAAGTGGTTGTGGAAGCATCATGAATGTGCCGTACGCTTTACTACCTTTCAACACCCAAACTCAACATCCAAAAAACAAATAAGTGAGTCAAGAAATGGGCAGAAGATATGAACAGATATTTCTCCAAAGAAGACACACAAATGGCCAACAGACATAGGACAAACTGCTCAACATCACTTGGCATGGGGAAAAAGAAATCCAAATGACAATGAGATACCACTTCACACCAGTCAGAATTGCCAAAATTAACAAGCGAAGAAATAACAAATGTTGGTGAGGAGAAAGGGGAACTCTCTTACACTTCTAAGTGGGAATGAAAACTGGTACAGCCACTTTGGAAAACAATATGGAGGTTCCTCAAGAACTTAAAACAGAGCTCCCTTACAACCCAGCAATTTTATTTACCCCAAAGCTACAAATGTAGTGATCTGAAGGGGCAACGGCACCCCGAATGTTTAGAGCAACATTGTCCACAATAGCCAAACCGTGGAAGGAACCAAGACATCCATCGACAGATAAATGGATAAAGAAAACATGGTATATACATATACAATGGAATATGACTCAGCCATCAGAAAGGATCAATATTTAGCATATCGATGTGGATGGCACTGGAGGGTATTATGCTGAGCAAAATAAGTCAGTCAGAGAAAAACAATTATTATATGGTTTTACTCATAGGTGGAATAGAAGGAACAGCACAGAGGATCATAGGGGAAGGGAGGGAAAATGAATGCGAAGAAACCAGAGAGGAAGAAAATCCATGACAGGTTCCTAACTATTGGAAACCAACTGAGGGTTGCTGGAGGAAAGGTGGCTGGGGAGATGGGGTAACTGTGTGATGGGCATTAAGGAATGCATGGGATGTGATGAACACTGGGTGTTATACACAACTGATGAATTGTGGAACGCTACATTTGAAACTACTGGTGTACTCTATGTTGGCTAATTCAATTTCAATTTTAAAAAACTCTATTTGGTCTGATATAAGGATTGCTACTCTGACTTCTTTTGACATCCACTTGCATGATTAATGTTTCTCCATCTCTTAATTTCCATCTGCAGGTGTCTTTAGGTGTGAAATCTTTTATACATATATACAAACTCTGTCATGCTCTTTTGCTTGGAGCATTTCGTCCATTTACATTCAAATTAATTATCATTAGACATGTATTTATTGATGTTTTGTTACTTGTTTCAGAGTTTTTTGTGTAGTTTTTCTCTGATCCTTTCTTCTCTTGCTCTCTCTCTCATGGTTTGCTCGTTTTCTTTAATGATATTCTTGGATTTCTTTCCCTTTATCTTTTGCATGTGTATTAGTGCTTTGGGTTTCTGGTGACCCCCTGGATTATATATAGCCTTTTCAGTCTATATTAAGTTGAATGCTGTTTAAGTTCAAACCCACTGTTGACTCCTCCTCATGTGTTAGGGTATATGTTTTCATATTTTACATACTTTTATTTTGTGAATCCCTTAACTGATTTTTACAGAAATACTTAATTTTACTGCTTCCTTGATTCATTATTGTCCTACTCTCACTTACGATTTTTTTCCACTCATAGTGTCCCCTTCAATATTTTTTGTAGTTAATTTAGTGGTCATGAACTCTTTTAGTTTGTGTGGCTAAGAAACTCTTTTTCTCCCCTTCTTTTCTGAAGGATAGGCTTGCTGGATAAATTATTCCTTGCTGCAGGTTTTTCTCATTCAGCACTTTGAATATTTAACGCCACTTTCTTCTGTCCTGCATAGTTTCTGCTGAAAACTCAGCTGATAGCTTTATGGGCTTTCCCTTGCATGTTAACTGTCTTCTTTTATCTTGCTGCTTTAAATGTTTCTTCTTTATCACTACCTTTTCCCATTTGGATTACTATGTGTCTTCATGTCGACCTCCTTCGGTTGATTTTGTGGGAGGGGATCTCTATGCCTTATGGATTTGTATAGGTTTCCTTCACCAGATTAGGTTAAGTTTTCAGCTCTTCTTTGGTCAAATAGATTTTCTGTCCCCTTTTCCCCCTTTTCACCTTCTGGGATCCCTCTAATGTGGGTGTTGTTACACTGGATGGAGTCACTGAATTCCCTAAGTCTCTTCTCATTTTTGCATACTTCTTTTTCCTCTCATTTTTTCCGCTTGATTACTTTCCATTACTGTCTTCTAGTTCATTAATTTGTTCCTCTGCTTCGTCCATCCTGCTAATTATTCTATCTAGTATATTCTTAATTACATTTATTGTGTTCCACATCTCTGATTATTTCTTTCATATCTCTTTGTTAAGAGTCTCAATGATGTTCCCCCTTCTGATGTCCTCCCTCTATTCATTTCCCCAGTGAGTATCTTTATAATTGTTATCTTAAATTTTCTCTCAGGCATGTTCCTTATATCCATTTTGTTTAGGTCTCTTGCTGTGGCTTTGTCCTCTTCTTTCGTTTAGGACATAGTCCTCTGTCTGCTCATTTGGCCTACTTCTCAGAGAATATCTCTCTGTTAGGAAGGTCAGATATATTGCTTGTTCTTGAAAATACTGGGCAGTACATACATTTTTAACGTGGTGATGCTGGTTCTCCTCTGAAGGTAATGCATAGCAACAACAGAGACTGGATCTGGACTGTGTCATTGTGCACAACACATGGGGTGTGCTGTTTTAACAAGACGCATGCGTGTTGTGTAGGTGATGGGGAGACATATTGTTCTCAAGGATTGTGTGGGTCTTATCAGGGAGGGTATCCACAGCACTGGGACTGAAGCAGGTCTGGTAGGTGTGGGGATGGGCCATGGTTTATGCAAGTTAGTGATTGCTAGATTGTGCCTGGTCTTGCAGGTAGGTGTCTGTTTACAATGAGGGGCCGTAGAGGGAAATGGCACCTGCCAGCTCCTTTGTTCCTGGACAAGTCCCTTAGCAAACTCTGAGTTCAGGAACTATGTCTCCCTTGTTTAGTCCTCAAGCACCTTTCAACCTGCTTCACCCAAGCTTCTCCAGACTGTTTGCTCTGCTTTCTCTTTAAGGACAGATCTCAGCTTCCTATCACCTTCTGTGCTCTCTCAGAGCTGAGGCAGCTGATTTTTAAAAGTTCCAAGCTTTAAGTCTGCTGGTTGTAGACACTCACAAATTTCATCCCTTCTGATTTTCAAAGCCATAAGCTATGAGGATGTCTCTACGCTTTAGAGGCTCCCCGGTGTAGTAGTTTGTTTCTGGCCCCTCTGTGACTGTGGTTCCCTCCCTCTGGTGGTCAGAAATATGGGGTTTAGATTCCTACAGAGTCCTTGTCCTTCCTACCATCTTTGATGTGATTTCCTCTCTCCATTTAGTTGTAGAGTTTTGTTGGGAAATTGAAGGTCCATTTCTGGGTGACTCTGGTGTGAGTGTGATCTAGTTGTATCTGTGGGAGGAGGTGAGTTTAGGGTCCTTCTACTCTGCCATCTTCCCCACAATTCAGTTTATTTTGTCTCATAAAAATATTACGACTCCAACTTTCTTTTCACTTCCATTTGCATGATAAATGGTTTTGTTTCCCATTACTTCCAATCTGCTTTTATTTTTAGGTCTGAAGTGATTCTCTGGTAGGCAGCAGAGAGATGGGTCTTGCTTCCTCTTTACACTCTATGTTTTCTGATTGAGTTATTTAGTCCTTTTTTGTTAAAGCAATCATTGATAAAGTATTTGTATCTCTCTAGTTTACTTCACAAGGAAAAGTGTGACAGGCTTCGCTCTGAGAAGGAGGTCTGCGTGGAACGCCTCTTTCAACTCACGGCTTGTTTCTGGCTGACGGAAGGCTTCTCAAGGGTGTGTACGGAAGCCTACGGAAAAAGCGCCTACACTTCACTCTCCGGGGGGAAATAAAAGCAAGAACCCAAAAGCATCGGCGAGAAACCGTCTCTCAACGAACACCTTCTTTCCTGACGAGACAGAAACATGTTCAACTCTGTGTGTGTGTCTGTGTGTGTGTGTGTGTGTGTGCGCGCGCGCGCGCGCGCGTGAGGGAATAAGGAATGTGCCATGCACTCACCTGGGAAAAGCAAGTCTGCGTATACGGCAACTCTCCACTAACATATTCAGGTATCCTTGAGAGAGAAGCATTTCCAAAAGTGGTTGTGGAAGCATCCTGAATGTGCCGTACGCTTTACTACCTTTCAACACCCAAACTCAACATCCAAAAAACAAATAAGTGAGTCAAGAAATGGGCAGAAGATATGAACAGATATTTCTCCAAAGAAGACACACAAATGGCCAACAGACATAGGACAAACTGCTCAACATCACTTGGCATGGGGAAAAAGAAATCCAAATGACAATGAGATACCACTTCACACCAGTCAGAATTGCCAAAATTAACAAGCGAAGAAATAACAAATGTTGGTGAGGAGAAAGGGGAACTCTCTTACACTTCTAAGTGGGAATGAAAACTGGTACAGCCACTTTGGAAAACAATATGGAGGTTCCTCAAGAACTTAAAACAGAGCTCCCTTACAACCCAGCAATTTTATTTACCCCAAAGCTACAAATGTAGTGATCTGAAGGGGCAACGGCACCCCGAATGTTTAGAGCAACATTGTCCACAATAGCCAAACCGTGGAAGGAACCAAGACATCCATCGACAGATAAATGGATAAAGAAAACATGGTATATACATATACAATGGAATATGACTCAGCCATCAGAAAGGATCAATATTTAGCATATCGATGTGGATGGCACTGGAGGGTATTATGCTGAGCAAAATAAGTCAGTCAGAGAAAAACAATTATTATATGGTTTTACTCATAGGTGGAATAGAAGGAACAGCACAGAGGATCATAGGGGAAGGGAGGGAAAATGAATGCGAAGAAACCAGAGAGGAAGAAAATCCATGACAGGTTCCTAACTATTGGAAACCAACTGAGGGTTGCTGGAGGAAAGGTGGCTGGGGAGATGGGGTAACTGTGTGATGGGCATTAAGGAATGCATGGGATGTGATGAACACTGGGTGTTATACACAACTGATGAATTGTGGAACGCTACATTTGAAACTACTGGTGTACTCTATGTTGGCTAATTCAATTTCAATTTTAAAAAACTCTATTTGGTCTGATATAAGGATTGCTACTCTGACTTCTTTTGACATCCACTTGCATGATTAATGTTTCTCCATCTCTTAATTTCCATCTGCAGGTGTCTTTAGGTGTGAAATCTTTTATACATATATACAAACTCTGTCATGCTCTTTTGCTTGGAGCATTTCGTCCATTTACATTCAAACTAATTATCATTAGACATGTATTTATTGATGTTTTGTTACTTGTTTCAGAGTTTTTTGTGTAGTTTTTCTCTGATCCTTTCTTCTCTTGCTCTCTCTCTCATGGTTTGCTCGTTTTCTTTAATGATATTCTTGGATTTCTTTCCCTTTATCTTTTGCATGTGTATTAGTGCTTTGGGTTTCTGGTGACCCCCTGGATTATATATAGCCTTTTCAGTCTATATTAAGTTGAATGCTGTTTAAGTTCAAACCCACTGTTGACTCCTCCTCATGTGTTAGGGTATATGTTTTCATATTTTACATACTTTTATTTTGTGAATCCCTTAACTGATTTTTACAGAAATACTTAATTTTACTGCTTCCTTGATTCATTATTGTCCTACTCTCACTTACGATTTTTTCCCACTCATAGTGTCCCCTTCAATATTTTTTGTAGTTAATTTAGTGGTCATGAACTCTTTTAGTTTGTGTGGCTAAGAAACTCTTTTTCTCCCCTTCATTTCTGAAGGATAGGCTTGCTGGATAAATTATTCCTTGCTGCAGGTTTTTCTCATTCAGCACTTTGAATATTTAACGCCACTTTCTTCTGTCCTGCATAGTTTCTGCTGAAAACTCAGCTGATAGCTTTATGGGCTTTCCCTTGCATGTTAACTGTCTTCTTTTATCTTGCTGCTTTAAATGTTTTTTCTTTATCACTACCTTTTCCCATTTGGATTACTATGTGTCTTCATGTCGACCTCCTTCGGTTGATTTTGTGGGAGGGGATCTCTATGCCTTATGGATTTGTATAGGTTTCCTTCACCAGATTAGGTTAAGTTTTCAGCTCTTCTTTGGTCAAATAGATTTTCTGTCCCCTTTTCCCCCTTTTCACCTTCTGGGATCCCTCTAATGTGGGTGTTGTTACACTGGATGGAGTCACTGAATTCCCTAAGTCACTTCTCATTTTTGCATACTTCTTTTTCCTCTCATTTTTTCCGCTTGATTACTTTCCATTACTGTCTTCTAGTTCATTAATTTGTTCCTCTGCTTCGTCCATCCTGCTAATTATTCTATCTAGTATATTCTTAATTACATTTATTGTGTTCCACATCTCTGATTATTTCTTTCATATCTCTTTGTTAAGAGTCTCAATGATGTTCCCCCTTCTGATGTCCTCCCTCTATTCATTTCCCCAGTGAGTATCTTTATAATTGTTATCTTAAATTTTCTCTCAGGCATGTTCCTTATATCCATTTTGTTTAGGTCTCTTGCTGTGGCTTTGTCCTCTTCTTTCGTTTAGGACATAGTCCTCTGTCTGCTCATTTGGCCTACTTCTCAGAGAATATCTCTCTGTTAGGAAGGTCAGATATATTGCTTGTTCTTGAAAATACTGGGCAGTACATACATTTTTAACGTGGTGATGCTGGTTCTCCTCTGAAGGTAATGCATAGCAACAACAGAGACTGGATCTGGACTGTGTCATTGTGCACAACACATGGGGTGTGCTGTTTTAACAAGACGCATGCGTGTTGTGTAGGTGATGGGGAGACATATTGTTCTCAAGGATTGTGTGGGTCTTATCAGGGAGGGTATCCACAGCACTGGGACTGAAGCAGGTCTGGTAGGTGTGGGGATGGGCCATGGTTTATGCAAGTTAGTGATTGCTAGATTGTGCTTGGTCTTGCAGGTAGGTGTCTGTTTACAATGAGGGGCCGTAGAGGGAAATGGCACCTGCCAGCTCCTTTGTTCCTGGACAAGTCCCTTAGCAAACTCTGAGTTCAGGAACTATGTCTCCCTTGTTTAGTCCTCAAGCACCTTTCAACCTGCTTCACCCAAGCTTCTCCAGACTGTTTGCTCTGCTTTCTCTTTAAGGACAGATCTCAGTTTCCTATCACCTTCTGTGCTCTCTCAGAGCTGAGACAGCTGATTTTTAAAAGTTCCAAGCTTTAAGTCTGCTGGTTGTAGACACTCACAAATTTCATCCCTTCTGATTTTCAAAGCCATAAGCTATGAGGATGTCTCTACGCTTTAGAGGCTCCCCGGTGTAGTAGTTTGTTTCTGGCCCCTCTGTGACTGTGGTTCCCTCCCTCTGGTGGTCAGAAATATGGGGTTTAGATTCCTACAGAGTCCTTGTCCTTCCTACCATCTTTGATGTGATTTCCTCTCTCCATTTAGTTGTAGAGTTTTGTTGGGAAATTGAAGGTCCATTTCTGGGTGACTCTGGTGTGAGTGTGATCTAGTTGTATCTGTGGGAGGAGGTGAGTTTAGGGTCCTTCTACTCTGCCATCTTCCCCACAATTCAGTTTATTTTGTCTCATAAAAATATTACGACTCCAACTTTCTTTTCACTTCCATTTGCATGATAAATGGTTTTGTGTCCCATTACTTCCAATCTGCTTTTATTTTTAGGTCTGAAGTGATTCTCTGGTAGGCAGCAGAGAGATGGGTCTTGCTTCCTCTTTACACTCTATGTTTTCTGATTGAGTTATTTAGTCCTTTTTTGTTAAAGCAATCATTGATAAAGTATTTGTATCTCTCTAGTTTACTTCACAAGGAAAAGTGTGACAGGCTTCGCTCTGAGAAGGAGGTCTGCGTGGAACGCCTCTTTCAACTCACGGCTTGTTTCTGGCTGACGGAAGGCTTCTCAAGGGTGTGTACGGAAGCCTACGGAAAAAGCGCCTACACTTCACTCTCCGGGGGGAAATAAAAGCAAGAACCCAAAAGCATCGGCGAGAAACCGTCTCTCAACGAACACCTTCTTTCCTGACGAGACAGAAACATGTTCAACTCTGTGTGTGTGTGTGTGTGTGTGTGTGTGTGTGTGCGCGCACGCGCGCGTGAGGGAATAAGGAATGTGCCATGCACTCACCTGGGAAAAGCAAGTCTGCGTATACGGCAACTCTCCACTAACATATTCAGGTATCCTTGAGAGAGAAGCATTTCCAAAAGTGGTTGTGGAAGCATCATGAATGTGCCGTACGCTTTACTACCTTTCAACACCCAAACTCAACATCCAAAAAACAAATAAGTGAGTCAAGAAATGGGCAGAAGATATGAACAGATATTTCTCCAAAGAAGACACACAAATGGCCAACAGACATAGGACAAACTGCTCAACATCACTTGGCATGGGGAAAAAGAAATCCAAATGACAATGAGATACCACTTCACACCAGTCAGAATTGCCAAAATTAACAAGCGAAGAAATAACAAATGTTGGTGAGGAGAAAGGGGAACTCTCTTACACTTCTAAGTGGGAATGAAAACTGGTACAGCCACTTTGGAAAACAATATGGAGGTTCCTCAAGAACTTAAAACAGAGCTCCCTTACAACCCAGCAATTTTATTTACCCCAAAGCTACAAATGTAGTGATCTGAAGGGGCAACGGCACCCCGAATGTTTAGAGCAACATTGTCCACAATAGCCAAACCGTGGAAGGAACCAAGACATCCATCGACAGATAAATGGATAAAGAAAACATGGTATATACATATACAATGGAATATGACTCAGCCATCAGAAAGGATCAATATTTAGCATATCGATGTGGATGGCACTGGAGGGTATTATGCTGAGCAAAATAAGTCAGTCAGAGAAAAACAATTATTATATGGTTTTACTCATAGGTGGAATAGAAGGAACAGCACAGAGGATCATAGGGGAAGGGAGGGAAAATGAATGCGAAGAAACCAGAGAGGAAGAAAATCCATGACAGGTTCCTAACTATTGGAAACCAACTGAGGGTTGCTGGAGGAAAGGTGGCTGGGGAGATGGGGTAACTGTGTGATGGGCATTAAGGAATGCATGGGATGTGATGAACACTGGGTGTTATACACAACTGATGAATTGTGGAACGCTACATTTGAAACTACTGGTGTACTCTATGTTGGCTAATTCAATTTCAATTTTAAAAAACTCTATTTGGTCTGATATAAGGATTGCTACTCTGACTTCTTTTGACATCCACTTGCATGATTAATGTTTCTCCATCTCTTAATTTCCATCTGCAGGTGTCTTTAGGTGTGAAATCTTTTATACATATATACAAACTCTGTCATGCTCTTTTGCTTGGAGCATTTCGTCCATTTACATTCAAACTAATTATCATTAGACATGTATTTATTGATGTTTTGTTACTTGTTTCAGAGTTTTTTGTGTAGTTTTTCTCTGATCCTTTCTTCTCTTGCTCTCTCTCTCATGGTTTGCTCGTTTTCTTTAATGATATTCTTGGATTTCTTTCCCTTTATCTTTTGCATGTGTATTAGTGCTTTGGGTTTCTGGTGACCCCCTGGATTATATATAGCCTTTTCAGTCTATATTAAGTTGAATGCTGTTTAAGTTCAAACCCACTGTTGACTCCTCCTCATGTGTTAGGGTATATGTTTTCATATTTTACATACTTTTATTTTGTGAATCCCTTAACTGATTTTTACAGAAATACTTAATTTTACTGCTTCCTTGATTCATTATTGTCCTACTCTCACTTACGATTTTTTCCCACTCATAGTGTCCCCTTCAATATTTTTTGTAGTTAATTTAGTGGTCATGAACTCTTTTAGTTTGTGTGGCTAAGAAACTCTTTTTCTCCCCTTCTTTTCTGAAGGATAGGCTTGCTGGATAAATTATTCCTTGCTGCAGGTTTTTCTCATTCAGCACTTTGAATATTTAACGCCACTTTCTTCTGTCCTGCATAGTTTCTGCTGAAAACTCAGCTGATAGCTTTATGGGCTTTCCCTTGCATGTTAACTGTCTTCTTTTATCTTGCTGCTTTAAATGTTTCTTCTTTATCACTACCTTTTCCCATTTGGATTACTATGTGTCTTCATGTCGACCTCCTTCGGTTGATTTTGTGGGAGGGGATCTCTATGCCTTATGGATTTGTATAGGTTTCCTTCACCAGATTAGGTTAAGTTTTCAGCTCTTCTTTGGTCAAATAGATTTTCTGTCCCCTTTTCCCCCTTTTCACCTTCTGGGATCCCTCTAATGTGGGTGTTGTTACACTGGATGGAGTCACTGAATTCCCTAAGTCTCTTCTCATTTTTGCATACTTCTTTTTCCTCTCATTTTTTCCGCTTGATTACTTTCCATTACTGTCTTCTAGTTCATTAATTTGTTCCTCTGCTTCGTCCATCCTGCTAATTATTCTATCTAGTATATTCTTAATTACATTTATTGTGTTCCACATCTCTGATTATTTCTTTCATATCTCTTTGTTAAGAGTCTCAATGATGTTCCCCCTTCTGATGTCCTCCCTCTATTCATTTCCCCAGTGAGTATCTTTATAATTGTTATCTTAAATTTTCTCTCAGGCATGTTCCTTATATCCATTTTGTTTAGGTCTCTTGCTGTGGCTTTGTCCTCTTCTTTCGTTTAGGACATAGTCCTCTGTCTGCTCATTTGGCCTACTTCTCAGAGAATATCTCTCTGTTAGGAAGGTCAGATATATTGCTTGTTCTTGAAAATACTGGGCAGTACATACATTTTTAACGTGGTGATGCTGGTTCTCCTCTGAAGGTAATGCATAGCAACAACAGAGACTGGATCTGGACTGTGTCATTGTGCACAACACATGGGGTGTGCTGTTTTAACAAGACGCATGCGTGTTGTGTAGGTGATGGGGAGACATATTGTTCTCAAGGATTGTGTGGGTCTTATCAGGGAGGGTATCCACAGCACTGGGACTGAAGCAGGTCTGGTAGGTGTGGGGATGGGCCATGGTTTATGCAAGTTAGTGATTGCTAGATTGTGCTTGGTCTTGCAGGTAGGTGTCTGTTTACAATGAGGGGCCGTAGAGGGAAATGGCACCTGCCAGCTCCTTTGTTCCTGGACAAGTCCCTTAGCAAACTCTGAGTTCAGGAACTATGTCTCCCTTGTTTAGTCCTCAAGCACCTTTCAACCTGCTTCACCCAAGCTTCTCCAGACTGTTTGCTCTGCTTTCTCTTTAAGGACAGATCTCAGTTTCCTATCACCTTCTGTGCTCTCTCAGAGCTGAGACAGCTGATTTTTAAAAGTTCCAAGCTTTAAGTCTGCTGGTTGTAGACACTCACAAATTTCATCCCTTCTGATTTTCAAAGCCATAAGCTATGAGGATGTCTCTACGCTTTAGAGGCTCCCCGGTGTAGTAGTTTGTTTCTGGCCCCTCTGTGACTGTGGTTCCCTCCCTCTGGTGGTCAGAAATATGGGGTTTAGATTCCTACAGAGTCCTTGTCCTTCCTACCATCTTTGATGTGATTTCCTCTCTCCATTTAGTTGTAGAGTTTTGTTGGGAAATTGAAGGTCCATTTCTGGGTGACTCTGGTGTGAGTGTGATCTAGTTGTATCTGTGGGAGGAGGTGAGTTTAGGGTCCTTCTACTCTGCCATCTTCCCCACAATTCAGTTTATTTTGTCTCATAAAAATATTACGACTCCAACTTTCTTTTCACTTCCATTTGCATGATAAATGGTTTTGTTTCCCATTACTTCCAATCTGCTTTTATTTTTAGGTCTGAAGTGATTCTCTGGTAGGCAGCAGAGAGATGGGTCTTGCTTCCTCTTTACACTCTATGTTTTCTGATTGAGTTATTTAGTCCTTTTTTGTTAAAGCAATCATTGATAAAGTATTTGTATCTCTCTAGTTTACTTCACAAGGAAAAGTGTGACAGGCTTCGCTCTGAGAAGGAGGTCTGCGTGGAACGCCTCTTTCAACTCACGGCTTGTTTCTGGCTGACGGAAGGCTTCTCAAGGGTGTGTACGGAAGCCTACGGAAAAAGCGCCTACACTTCACTCTCCGGGGGGAAATAAAAGCAAGAACCCAAAAGCATCGGCGAGAAACCGTCTCTCAACGAACACCTTCTTTCCTGACGAGACAGAAACATGTTCAACTCTGTGTGTGTGTGTGTGTGTGTGTGTGTGCGTGCGCGCGCGCGCGCGTGAGGGAATAAGGAATGTGCCATGCACTCACCTGGGAAAAGCAAGTCTGCGTATACGGCAACTCTCCACTAACATATTCAGGTATCCTTGAGAGAGAAGCATTTCCAAAAGTGGTTGTGGAAGCATCATGAATGTGCCGTACGCTTTACTACCTTTCAACACCCAAACTCAACATCCAAAAAACAAATAAGTGAGTCAAGAAATGGGCAGAAGATATGAACAGATATTTCTCCAAAGAAGACACACAAATGGCCAACAGACATAGGACAAACTGCTCAACATCACTTGGCATGGGGAAAAAGAAATCCAAATGACAATGAGATACCACTTCACACCAGTCAGAATTGCCAAAATTAACAAGCGAAGAAATAACAAATGTTGGTGAGGAGAAAGGGGAACTCTCTTACACTTCTAAGTGGGAATGAAAACTGGTACAGCCACTTTGGAAAACAATATGGAGGTTCCTCAAGAACTTAAAACAGAGCTCCCTTACAACCCAGCAATTTTATTTACCCCAAAGCTACAAATGTAGTGATCTGAAGGGGCAACGGCACCCCGAATGTTTAGAGCAACATTGTCCACAATAGCCAAACCGTGGAAGGAACCAAGACATCCATCGACAGATAAATGGATAAAGAAAACATGGTATATACATATACAATGGAATATGACTCAGCCATCAGAAAGGATCAATATTTAGCATATCGATGTGGATGGCACTGGAGGGTATTATGCTGAGCAAAATAAGTCAGTCAGAGAAAAACAATTATTATATGGTTTTACTCATAGGTGGAATAGAAGGAACAGCACAGAGGATCATAGGGGAAGGGAGGGAAAATGAATGCGAAGAAACCAGAGAGGAAGAAAATCCATGACAGGTTCCTAACTATTGGAAACCAACTGAGGGTTGCTGGAGGAAAGGTGGCTGGGGAGATGGGGTAACTGTGTGATGGGCATTAAGGAATGCATGGGATGTGATGAACACTGGGTGTTATACACAACTGATGAATTGTGGAACGCTACATTTGAAACTACTGGTGTACTCTATGTTGGCTAATTCAATTTCAATTTTAAAAAACTCTATTTGGTCTGATATAAGGATTGCTACTCTGACTTCTTTTGACATCCACTTGCATGATTAATGTTTCTCCATCTCTTAATTTCCATCTGCAGGTGTCTTTAGGTGTGAAATCTTTTATACATATATACAAACTCTGTCATGCTCTTTTGCTTGGAGCATTTCGTCCATTTACATTCAAACTAATTATCATTAGACATGTATTTATTGATGTTTTGTTACTTGTTTCAGAGTTTTTTGTGTAGTTTTTCTCTGATCCTTTCTTCTCTTGCTCTCTCTCTCATGGTTTGCTCGTTTTCTTTAATGATATTCTTGGATTTCTTTCCCTTTATCTTTTGCATGTGTATTAGTGCTTTGGGTTTCTGGTGACCCCCTGGATTATATATAGCCTTTTCAGTCTATATTAAGTTGAATGCTGTTTAAGTTCAAACCCACTGTTGACTCCTCCTCATGTGTTAGGGTATATGTTTTCATATTTTACATACTTTTATTTTGTGAATCCCTTAACTGATTTTTACAGAAATACTTAATTTTACTGCTTCCTTGATTCATTATTGTCCTACTCTCACTTACGATTTTTTCCCACTCATAGTGTCCCCTTCAATATTTTTTGTAGTTAATTTAGTGGTCATGAACTCTTTTAGTTTGTGTGGCTAAGAAACTCTTTTTCTCCCCTTCTTTTCTGAAGGATAGGCTTGCTGGATAAATTATTCCTTGCTGCAGGTTTTTCTCATTCAGCACTTTGAATATTTAACGCCACTTTCTTCTGTCCTGCATAGTTTCTGCTGAAAACTCAGCTGATAGCTTTATGGGCTTTCCCTTGCATGTTAACTGTCTTCTTTTATCTTGCTGCTTTAAATGTTTCTTCTTTATCACTACCTTTTCCCATTTGGATTACTATGTGTCTTCATGTCGACCTCCTTCGGTTGATTTTGTGGGAGGGGATCTCTATGCCTTATGGATTTGTATAGGTTTCCTTCACCAGATTAGGTTAAGTTTTCAGCTCTTCTTTGGTCAAATAGATTTTCTGTCCCCTTTTCCCCCTTTTCACCTTCTGGGATCCCTCTAATGTGGGTGTTGTTACACTGGATGGAGTCACTGAATTCCCTAAGTCTCTTCTCATTTTTGCATACTTCTTTTTCCTCTCATTTTTTCCGCTTG
The DNA here is from genome assembly GCF_037043125.1 of Eumetopias jubatus. Classification (NCBI taxonomy): domain Eukaryota; kingdom Metazoa; phylum Chordata; class Mammalia; order Carnivora; family Otariidae; genus Eumetopias; species Eumetopias jubatus. Next base: position 141,380 of record NW_028274891.1, read on the forward strand.
ATTACTTTCCATTACTGTCTTCTAGTTCATTAATTTGTTCCTCTGCTTCGTCCATCCTGCTAATTATTCTATCTAGTATATTCTTAATTACATTTATTGTGTTCCACATCTCTGATTATTTCTTTCATATCTCTTTGTTAAGAGTCTCAATGATGTTCCCCCTTCTGATGTCCTCCCTCTATTCATTTCCCCAGTGAGTATCTTTATAATTGTTATCTTAAATTTTCTCTCAGGCATGTTCCTTATATCCATTTTGTTTAGGTCTCTTGCTGTGGCTTTGTCCTCTTCTTTCGTTTAGGACATAGTCCTCTGTCTGCTCATTTGGCCTACTTCTCAGAGAATATCTCTCTGTTAGGAAGGTCAGATATATTGCTTGTTCTTGAAAATACTGGGCAGTACATACATTTTTAACGTGGTGATGCTGGTTCTCCTCTGAAGGTAATGCATAGCAACAACAGAGACTGGATCTGGACTGTGTCATTGTGCACAACACATGGGGTGTGCTGTTTTAACAAGACGCATGCGTGTTGTGTAGGTGATGGGGAGACATATTGTTCTCAAGGATTGTGTGGGTCTTATCAGGGAGGGTATCCACAGCACTGGGACTGAAGCAGGTCTGGTAGGTGTGGGGATGGGCCATGGTTTATGCAAGTTAGTGATTGCTAGATTGTGCCTGGTCTTGCAGGTAGGTGTCTGTTTACAATGAGGGGCCGTAGAGGGAAATGGCACCTGCCAGCTCCTTTGTTCCTGGACAAGTCCCTTAGCAAACTCTGAGTTCAGGAACTATGTCTCCCTTGTTTAGTCCTCAAGCACCTTTCAACCTGCTTCACCCAAGCTTCTCCAGACTGTTTGCTCTGCTTTCTCTTTAAGGACAGATCTCAGCTTCCTATCACCTTCTGTGCTCTCTCAGAGCTGAGGCAGCTGATTTTTAAAAGTTCCAAGCTTTAAGTCTGCTGGTTGTAGACACTCACAAATTTCATCCCTTCTGATTTTCAAAGCCATAAGCTATGAGGATGTCTCTACGCTTTAGAGGCTCCCCGGTGTAGTAGTTTGTTTCTGGCCCCTCTGTGACTGTGGTTCCCTCCCTCTGGTGGTCAGAAATATGGGGTTTAGATTCCTACAGAGTCCTTGTCCTTCCTACCATCTTTGATGTGATTTCCTCTCTCCATTTAGTTGTAGAGTTTTGTTGGGAAATTGAAGGTCCATTTCTGGGTGACTCTGGTGTGAGTGTGATCTAGTTGTATCTGTGGGAGGAGGTGAGTTTAGGGTCCTTCTACTCTGCCATCTTCCCCACAATTCAGTTTATTTTGTCTCATAAAAATATTACGACTCCAACTTTCTTTTCACTTCCATTTGCATGATAAATGGTTTTGTTTCCCATTACTTCCAATCTGCTTTTATTTTTAGGTCTGAAGTGATTCTCTGGTAGGCAGCAGAGAGATGGGTCTTGCTTCCTCTTTACACTCTATGTTTTCTGATTGAGTTATTTAGTCCTTTTTTGTTAAAGCAATCATTGATAAAGTATTTGTATCTCTCTAGTTTACTTCACAAGGAAAAGTGTGACAGGCTTCGCTCTGAGAAGGAGGTCTGCGTGGAACGCCTCTTTCAACTCACGGCTTGTTTCTGGCTGACGGAAGGCTTCTCAAGGGTGTGTACGGAAGCCTACGGAAAAAGCGCCTACACTTCACTCTCCGGGGGGAAATAAAAGCAAGAACCCAAAAGCATCGGCGAGAAACCGTCTCTCAACGAACACCTTCTTTCCTGACGAGACAGAAACATGTTCAACTCTGTGTGTGTGTGTGTGTGTGTGTGTGTGCGTGCGCGCGCGCGCGCGTGAGGGAATAAGGAATGTGCCATGCACTCACCTGGGAAAAGCAAGTCTGCGTATACGGCAACTCTCCACTAACATATTCAGGTATCCTTGAGAGAGAAGCATTTCCAAAAGTGGTTGTGGAAGCATCATGAATGTGCCGTACGCTTTACTACCTTTCAACACCCAAACTCAACATCCAAAAAACAAATAAGTGAGTCAAGAAATGGGCAGAAGATATGAACAGATATTTCTCCAAAGAAGACACACAAATGGCCAACAGACATAGGACAAACTGCTCAACATCACTTGGCATGGGGAAAAAGAAATCCAAATGACAATGAGATACCACTTCACACCAGTCAGAATTGCCAAAATTAACAAGCGAAGAAATAACAAATGTTGGTGAGGAGAAAGGGGAACTCTCTTACACTTCTAAGTGGGAATGAAAACTGGTACAGCCACTTTGGAAAACAATATGGAGGTTCCTCAAGAACTTAAAACAGAGCTCCCTTACAACCCAGCAATTTTATTTACCCCAAAGCTACAAATGTAGTGATCTGAAGGGGCAACGGCACCCCGAATGTTTAGAGCAACATTGTCCACAATAGCCAAACCGTGGAAGGAACCAAGACATCCATCGACAGATAAATGGATAAAGAAAACATGGTATATACATATACAATGGAATATGACTCAGCCATCAGAAAGGATCAATATTTAGCATATCGATGTGGATGGCACTGGAGGGTATTATGCTGAGCAAAATAAGTCAGTCAGAGAAAAACAATTATTATATGGTTTTACTCATAGGTGGAATAGAAGGAACAGCACAGAGGATCATAGGGGAAGGGAGGGAAAATGAATGCGAAGAAACCAGAGAGGAAGAAAATCCATGACAGGTTCCTAACTATTGGAAACCAACTGAGGGTTGCTGGAGGAAAGGTGGCTGGGGAGATGGGGTAACTGTGTGATGGGCATTAAGGAATGCATGGGATGTGATGAACACTGGGTGTTATACACAACTGATGAATTGTGGAACGCTACATTTGAAACTACTGGTGTACTCTATGTTGGCTAATTCAATTTCAATTTTAAAAAACTCTATTTGGTCTGATATAAGGATTGCTACTCTGACTTCTTTTGACATCCACTTGCATGATTAATGTTTCTCCATCTCTTAATTTCCATCTGCAGGTGTCTTTAGGTGTGAAATCTTTTATACATATATACAAACTCTGTCATGCTCTTTTGCTTGGAGCATTTCGTCCATTTACATTCAAACTAATTATCATTAGACATGTATTTATTGATGTTTTGTTACTTGTTTCAGAGTTTTTTGTGTAGTTTTTCTCTGATCCTTTCTTCTCTTGCTCTCTCTCTCATGGTTTGCTCGTTTTCTTTAATGATATTCTTGGATTTCTTTCCCTTTATCTTTTGCATGTGTATTAGTGCTTTGGGTTTCTGGTGACCCCCTGGATTATATATAGCCTTTTCAGTCTATATTAAGTTGAATGCTGTTTAAGTTCAAACCCACTGTTGACTCCTCCTCATGTGTTAGGGTATATGTTTTCATATTTTACATACTTTTATTTTGTGAATCCCTTAACTGATTTTTACAGAAATACTTAATTTTACTGCTTCCTTGATTCATTATTGTCCTACTCTCACTTACGATTTTTTTCCACTCATAGTGTCCCCTTCAATATTTTTTGTAGTTAATTTAGTGGTCATGAACTCTTTTAGTTTGTGTGGCTAAGAAACTCTTTTTCTCCCCTTCTTTTCTGAAGGATAGGCTTGCTGGATAAATTATTCCTTGCTGCAGGTTTTTCTCATTCAGCACTTTGAATATTTAACGCCACTTTCTTCTGTCCTGCATAGTTTCTGCTGAAAACTCAGCTGATAGCTTTATGGGCTTTCCCTTGCATGTTAACTGTCTTCTTTTATCTTGCTGCTTTCAATGTTTCTTCTTTATCACTACCTTTTCCCATTTGGATTACTATGTGTCTTCATGTCGACCTCCTTCGGTTGATTTTGTGGGAGGGGATCTCTATGCCTTATGGATTTTTATAGGTTTCCTTCACCAGATTAAGTTAAGTTTTCAGCTCTTCTTTGGTCAAATAGATTTTCTGTCCCCTTTTCCCCCTTTTCACCTTCTGGGATCCCTCTAATGTGGGTGTTGTTACACTGGATGGAGTCACTGAATTCCCTAAGTCTCTTCTCATTTTTGCATACTTCTTTTTCCTCTCATTTTTTCCGCTTGATTACTTTCCATTACTGTCTTCTAGTTCATTAATTTGTTCCTCTGCTTCGTCCATCCTGCTAATTATTCTATCTAGTATATTCTTAATTACATTTATTGTGTTCCACATCTCTGATTATTTCTTTCATATCTCTTTGTTAAGAGTCTCAATGATGTTCCCCCTTCTGATGTCCTCCCTCTATTCATTTCCCCAGTGAGTATCTTTATAATTGTTATCTTAAATTTTCTCTCAGGCATGTTCCTTATATCCATTTTGTTTAGGTCTCTTGCTGTGGCTTTGTCCTCTTCTTTCGTTTAGGACATAGTCCTCTGTCTGCTCATTTGGCCTACTTCTCAGAGAATATCTCTCTGTTAGGAAGGTCAGATATATTGCTTGTTCTTGAAAATACTGGGCAGTACATACATTTTTAACGTGGTGATGCTGGTTCTCCTCTGAAGGTAATGCATAGCAACAACAGAGACTGGATCTGGACTGTGTCATTGTGCACAACACATGGGGTGTGCTGTTTTAACAAGACGCATGCGTGTTGTGTAGGTGATGGGGAGACATATTGTTCTCAAGGATTGTGTGGGTCTTATCAGGGAGGGTATCCACAGCACTGGGACTGAAGCAGGTCTGGTAGGTGTGGGGATGGGCCATGGTTTATGCAAGTTAGTGATTGCTAGATTGTGCTTGGTCTTGCAGGTAGGTGTCTGTTTACAATGAGGGGCCGTAGAGGGAAATGGCACCTGCCAGCTCCTTTGTTCCTGGACAAGTCCCTTAGCAAACTCTGAGTTCAGGAACTATGTCTCCCTTGTTTAGTCCTCAAGCACCTTTCAACCTGCTTCACCCAAGCTTCTCCAGACTGTTTGCTCTGCTTTCTCTTTAAGGACAGATCTCAGTTTCCTATCACCTTCTGTGCTCTCTCAGAGCTGAGACAGCTGATTTTTAAAAGTTCCAAGCTTTAAGTCTGCTGGTTGTAGACACTCACAAATTTCATCCCTTCTGATTTTCAAAGCCATAAGCTATGAGGATGTCTCTACGCTTTAGAGGCTCCCCGGTGTAGTAGTTTGTTTCTGGCCCCTCTGTGACTGTGGTTCCCTCCCTCTGGTGGTCAGAAATATGGGGTTTAGATTCCTACAGAGTCCTTGTCCTTCCTACCATCTTTGATGTGATTTCCTCTCTCCATTTAGTTGTAGAGTTTTGTTGGGAAATTGAAGGTCCATTTCTGGGTGACTCTGGTGTGAGTGTGATCTAGTTGTATCTGTGGGAGGAGGTGAGTTTAGGGTCCTTCTACTCTGCCATCTTCCCCACAATTCAGTTTATTTTGTCTCATAAAAATATTACGACTCCAACTTTCTTTTCACTTCCATTTGCATGATAAATGGTTTTGTTTCCCATTACTTCCAATCTGCTTTTATTTTTAGGTCTGAAGTGATTCTCTGGTAGGCAGCAGAGAGATGGGTCTTGCTTCCTCTTTACACTCTATGTTTTCTGATTGAGTTATTTAGTCCTTTTTTGTTAAAGCAATCATTGATAAAGTATTTGTATCTCTCTAGTTTACTTCACAAGGAAAAGTGTGACAGGCTTCGCTCTGAGAAGGAGGTCTGCGTGGAACGCCTCTTTCAACTCACGGCTTGTTTCTGGCTGACGGAAGGCTTCTCAAGGGTGTGTACGGAAGCCTACGGAAAAAGCGCCTACACTTCACTCTCCGGGGGGAAATAAAAGCAAGAACCCAAAAGCATCGGCGAGAAACCGTCTCTCAACGAACACCTTCTTTCCTGACGAGACAGAAACATGTTCAACTCTGTGTGTGTGTGTGTGTGTGTGTGTGTGTGTGTGTGTGTGTGTGCGCGCGCGCGCGCGTGAGGGAATAAGGAATGTGCCATGCACTCACCTGGGAAAAGCAAGTCTGCGTATACGGCAACTCTCCACTAACATATTCAGGTATCCTTGAGAGAGAAGCATTTCCAAAAGTGGTTGTGGAAGCATCATGAATGTGCCGTACGCTTTACTACCTTTCAACACCCAAACTCAACATCCAAAAAACAAATAAGTGAGTCAAGAAATGGGCAGAAGATATGAACAGATATTTCTCCAAAGAAGACACACAAATGGCCAACAGACATAGGACAAACTGCTCAACATCACTTGGCATGGGGAAAAAGAAATCCAAATGACAATGAGATACCACTTCACACCAGTCAGAATTGCCAAAATTAACAAGCGAAGAAATAACAAATGTTGGTGAGGAGAAAGGGGAACTCTCTTACACTTCTAAGTGGGAATGAAAACTGGTACAGCCACTTTGGAAAACAATATGGAGGTTCCTCAAGAACTTAAAACAGAGCTCCCTTACAACCCAGCAATTTTATTTACCCCAAAGCTACAAATGTAGTGATCTGAAGGGGCAACGGCACCCCGAATGTTTAGAGCAACATTGTCCACAATAGCCAAACCGTGGAAGGAACCAAGACATCCATCGACAGATAAATGGATAAAGAAAACATGGTATATACATATACAATGGAATATGACTCAGCCATCAGAAAGGATCAATATTTAGCATATCGATGTGGATGGCACTGGAGGGTATTATGCTGAGCAAAATAAGTCAGTCAGAGAAAAACAATTATTATATGGTTTTACTCATAGGTGGAATAGAAGGAACAGCACAGAGGATCATAGGGGAAGGGAGGGAAAATGAATGCGAAGAAACCAGAGAGGAAGAAAATCCATGACAGGTTCCTAACTATTGGAAACCAACTGAGGGTTGCTGGAGGAAAGGTGGCTGGGGAGATGGGGTAACTGTGTGATGGGCATTAAGGAATGCATGGGATGTGATGAACACTGGGTGTTATACACAACTGATGAATTGTGGAACGCTACATTTGAAACTACTGGTGTACTCTATGTTGGCTAATTCAATTTCAATTTTAAAAAACTCTATTTGGTCTGATATAAGGATTGCTACTCTGACTTCTTTTGACATCCACTTGCATGATTAATGTTTCTCCATCTCTTAATTTCCATCTGCAGGTGTCTTTAGGTGTGAAATCTTTTATACATATATACAAACTCTGTCATGCTCTTTTGCTTGGAGCATTTCGTCCATTTACATTCAAACTAATTATCATTAGACATGTATTTATTGATGTTTTGTTACTTGTTTCAGAGTTTTTTGTGTAGTTTTTCTCTGATCCTTTCTTCTCTTGCTCTCTCTCTCATGGTTTGCTCGTTTTCTTTAATGATATTCTTGGATTTCTTTCCCTTTATCTTTTGCATGTGTATTAGTGCTTTGGGTTTCTGGTGACCCCCTGGATTATATATAGCCTTTTCAGTCTATATTAAGTTGAATGCTGTTTAAGTTCAAACCCACTGTTGACTCCTCCTCATGTGTTAGGGTATATGTTTTCATATTTTACATACTTTTATTTTGTGAATCCCTTAACTGATTTTTACAGAAATACTTAATTTTACTGCTTCCTTGATTCATTATTGTCCTACTCTCACTTACGATTTTTTCCCACTCATAGTGTCCCCTTCAATATTTTTTGTAGTTAATTTAGTGGTCATGAACTCTTTTAGTTTGTGTGGCTAAGAAACTCTTTTTCTCCCCTTCTTTTCTGAAGGATAGGCTTGCTGGATAAATTATTCCTTGCTGCAGGTTTTTCTCATTCAGCACTTTGAATATTTAACGCCACTTTCTTCTGTCCTGCATAGTTTCTGCTGAAAACTCAGCTGATAGCTTTATGGGCTTTCCCTTGCATGTTAACTGTCTTCTTTTATCTTGCTGCTTTAAATGTTTCTTCTTTATCACTACCTTTTCCCATTTGGATTACTATGTGTCTTCATGTCGACCTCCTTCGGTTGATTTTGTGGGAGGGGATCTCTATGCCTTATGGATTTGTATAGGTTTCCTTCACCAGATTAGGTTAAGTTTTCAGCTCTTCTTTGGTCAAATAGATTTTCTGTCCCCTTTTCCCCCTTTTCACCTTCTGGGATCCCTCTAATGTGGGTGTTGTTACACTGGATGGAGTCACTGAATTCCCTAAGTCTCTTCTCATTTTTGCATACTTCTTTTTCCTCTCATTTTTTCCGCTTGATTACTTTCCATTACTGTCTTCTAGTTCATTAATTTGTTCCTCTGCTTCGTCCATCCTGCTAATTATTCTATCTAGTATATTCTTAATTACATTTATTGTGTTCCACATCTCTGTTTATTTCTTTCATATCTCTTTGTTAAGAGTCTCAATGATGTTCCCCCTTCTGATGTCCTCCCTCTATTCATTTCCCCAGTGAATATCTTTATAATTGTTATCTTAAATTTTCTCTCAGGCATGTTCCTTATATCCATTTTGTTTAGGTCTCTTGCTGTGGCTTTGTCCTCTTCTTTCGTTTAGGACATAGTCCTCTGTCTGCTCATTTGGCCTACTTCTCAGAGAATATCTCTCTGTTAGGAAGGTCAGATATATTGCTTGTTCTTGAAAATACTGGGCAGTACATACATTTTTAACGTGGTGATGCTGGTTCTCCTCTGAAGGTAATGCATAGCAACAACAGAGACTGCATCTGGACTGTGTCATTGTGCACAACACATGGGGTGTGCTGTTTTAACAAGACGCATGCGTGTTGTGTAGGTGATGGGGAGACATATTGTTCTCAAGGATTGTGTGGGTCTTATCAGGGAGGGTATCCACAGCACTGGGACTGAAGCAGGTCTGGTAGGTGTGGGGATGGGCCATGGTTTATGCAAGTTAGTGATTGCTAGATTGTGCTTGGTCTTGCAGGTAGGTGTCTGTTTACAATGAGGGGCCGTAGAGGGAAATGGCACCTGCCAGCTCCTTTGTTCCTGGACAAGTCCCTTAGCAAACTCTGAGTTCAGGAACTATGTCTCCCTTGTTTAGTCCTCAAGCACCTTTCAACCTGCTTCACCCAAGCTTCTCCAGACTGTTTGCTCTGCTTTCTCTTTAAGGACAGATCTCAGTTTCCTATCACCTTCTGTGCTCTCTCAGAGCTGAGACAGCTGATTTTTAAAAGTTCCAAGCTTTAAGTCTGCTGGTTGTAGACACTCACAAATTTCATCCCTTCTGATTTTCAAAGCCATAAGCTATGAGGATGTCTCTACGCTTTAGAGGCTCCCCGGTGTAGTAGTTTGTTTCTGGCCCCTCTGTGACTGTGGTTCCCTCCCTCTGGTGGTCAGAAATATGGGGTTTAGATTCCTACAGAGTCCTTGTCCTTCCTACCATCTTTGATGTGATTTCCTCTCTCCATTTAGTTGTAGAGTTTTGTTGGGAAATTGAAGGTCCATTTCTGGGTGACTCTGGTGTGAGTGTGATCTAGTTGTATCTGTGGGAGGAGGTGAGTTTAGGGTCCTTCTACTCTGCCATCTTCCCCACAATTCAGTTTATTTTGTCTCATAAAAATATTACGACTCCAACTTTCTTTTCACTTCCATTTGCATGATAAATGGTTTTGTTTCCCATTACTTCCAATCTGCTTTTATTTTTAGGTCTGAAGTGATTCTCTGGTAGGCAGCAGAGAGATGGGTCTTGCTTCCTCTTTACACTCTATGTTTTCTGATTGAGTTATTTAGTCCTTTTTTGTTAAAGCAATCATTGATAAAGTATTTGTATCTCTCTAGTTTACTTCACAAGGAAAAGTGTGACAGGCTTCGCTCTGAGAAGGAGGTCTGCGTGGAACGCCTCTTTCAACTCACGGCTTGTTTCTGGCTGACGGAAGGCTTCTCAAGGGTGTGTACGGAAGCCTACGGAAAAAGCGCCTACACTTCACTCTCCGGGGGGAAATAAAAGCAAGAACCCAAAAGCATCGGCGAGAAACCGTCTCTCAACGAACACCTTCTTTCCTGACGAGACAGAAACATGTTCAACTCTGTGTGTGTGTGTGTGTGTGCGCGCGCGCGCGCGTGAGGGAATAAGGAATGTGCCATGCACTCACCTGGGAAAAGCAAGTCTGCGTATACGGCAACTCTCCACTAACATATTCAGGTATCCTTGAGAGAGAAGCATTTCCAAAAGTGGTTGTGGAAGCATCCTGAATGTGCCGTACGCTTTACTACCTTTCAACACCCAAACTCAACATCCAAAAAACAAATAAGTGAGTCAAGAAATGGGCAGAAGATATGAACAGATATTTCTCCAAAGAAGACACACAAATGGCCAACAGACATAGGACAAACTGCTCAACATCACTTGGCATGGGGAAAAAGAAATCCAAATGACAATGAGATACCACTTCACACCAGTCAGAATTGCCAAAATTAACAAGCGAAGAAATAACAAATGTTGGTGAGGAGAAAGGGGAACTCTCTTACACTTCTAAGTGGGAATGAAAACTGGTACAGCCACTTTGGAAAACAATATGGAGGTTCCTCAAGAACTTAAAACAGAGCTCCCTTACAACCCAGCAATTTTATTTACCCCAAAGCTACAAATGTAGTGATCTGAAGGGGCAACGGCACCCCGAATGTTTAGAGCAACATTGTCCACAATAGCCAAACCGTGGAAGGAACCAAGACATCCATCGACAGATAAATGGATAAAGAAAACATGGTATATACATATACAATGGAATATGACTCAGCCATCAGAAAGGATCAATATTTAGCATATCGATGTGGATGGCACTGGAGGGTATTATGCTGAGCAAAATAAGTCAGTCAGAGAAAAACAATTATTATATGGTTTTACTCATAGGTGGAATAGAAGGAACAGCACAGAGGATCATAGGGGAAGGGAGGGAAAATGAATGCGAAGAAACCAGAGAGGAAGAAAATCCATGACAGGTTCCTAACTATTGGAAACCAACTGAGGGTTGCTGGAGGAAAGGTGGCTGGGGAGATGGGGTAACTGTGTGATGGGCATTAAGGAATGCATGGGATGTGATGAACACTGGGTGTTATACACAACTGATGAATTGTGGAACGCTACATTTGAAACTACTGGTGTACTCTATGTTGGCTAATTCAATTTCAATTTTAAAAAACTCTATTTGGTCTGATATAAGGATTGCTACTCTGACTTCTTTTGACATCCACTTGCATGATTAATGTTTCTCCATCTCTTAATTTCCATCTGCAGGTGTCTTTAGGTGTGAAATCTTTTATACATATATACAAACTCTGTCATGCTCTTTTGCTTGGAGCATTTCGTCCATTTACATTCAAACTAATTATCATTAGACATGTATTTATTGATGTTTTGTTACTTGTTTCAGAGTTTTTTGTGTAGTTTTTCTCTGATCCTTTCTTCTCTTGCTCTCTCTCTCATGGTTTGCTCGTTTTCTTTAATGATATTCTTGGATTTCTTTCCCTTTATCTTTTGCATGTGTATTAGTGCTTTGGGTTTCTGGTGACCCCCTGGATTATATATAGCCTTTTCAGTCTATATTAAGTTGAATGCTGTTTAAGTTCAAACCCACTGTTGACTCCTCCTCATGTGTTAGGGTATATGTTTTCATATTTTACATACTTTTATTTTGTGAATCCCTTAACTGATTTTTACAGAAATACTTAATTTTACTGCTTCCTTGATTCATTATTGTCCTACTCTCACTTACGATTTTTTTCCACTCATAGTGTCCCCTTCAATATTTTTTGTAGTTAATTTAGTGGTCATGAACTCTTTTAGTTTGTGTGGCTAAGAAACTCTTTTTCTCCCCTTCTTTTCTGAAGGATAGGCTTGCTGGATAAATTATTCCTTGCTGCAGGTTTTTCTCATTCAGCACTTTGAATATTTAACGCCACTTTCTTCTGTCCTGCATAGTTTCTGCTGAAAACTCAGCTGATAGCTTTATGGGCTTTCCCTTGCATGTTAACTGTCTTCTTTTATCTTGCTGCTTTAAATGTTTCTTCTTTATCACTACCTTTTCCCATTTGGATTACTATGTGTCTTCATGTCGACCTCCTTCGGTTGATTTTGTGGGAGGGGATCTCTATGCCTTATGGATTTGTATAGGTTTCCTTCACCAGATTAGGTTAAGTTTTCAGCTCTTCTTTGGTCAAATAGATTTTCTGTCCCCTTTTCCCCCTTTTCACCTTCTGGGATCCCTCTAATGTGGGTGTTGTTACACTGGATGGAGTCACTGAATTCCCTAAGTCTCTTCTCATTTTTGCATACTTCTTTTTCCTCTCATTTTTTCCGCTTGATTACTTTCCATTACTGTCTTCTAGTTCATTAATTTGTTCCTCTGCTTCGTCCATCCTGCTAATTATTCTATCTAGTATATTCTTAATTACATTTATTGTGTTCCACATCTCTGATTATTTCTTTCATATCTCTTTGTTAAGAGTCTCAATGATGTTCCCCCTTCTGATGTCCTCCCTCTATTCATTTCCCCAGTGAGTATCTTTATAATTGTTGTCTTAAATTTTCTCTCAGGCATGTTCCTTATATCCATTTTGTTTAGGTCTCTTGCTGTGGCTTTGTCCTCTTCTTTCGTTTAGGACATAGTCCTCTGTCTGCTCATTTGGCCTACTTCTCAGAGAATATCTCTCTGTTAGGAAGGTCAGATATATTGCTTGTTCTTGAAAATACTGGGCAGTACATACATTTTTAACGTGGTGATGCTGGTTCTCCTCTGAAGGTAATGCATAGCAACAACAGAGACTGGATCTGGACTGTGTCATTGTGCACAACACATGGGGTGTGCTGTTTTAACAAGACGCATGCGTGTTGTGTAGGTGATGGGGAGACATATTGTTCTCAAGGATTGTGTGGGTCTTATCAGGGAGGGTATCCACAGCACTGGGACTGAAGCAGGTCTGGTAGGTGTGGGGATGGGCCATGGTTTATGCAAGTTAGTGATTGCTAGATTGTGCTTGGTCTTGCAGGTAGGTGTCTGTTTACAATGAGGGGCCGTAGAGGGAAATGGCACCTGCCAGCTCCTTTGTTCCTGGACAAGTCCCTTAGCAAACTCTGAGTTCAGGAACTATGTCTCCCTTGTTTAGTCCTCAAGCACCTTTCAACCTGCTTCACCCAAGCTTCTCCAGACTGTTTGCTCTGCTTTCTCTTTAAGGACAGATCTCAGTTTCCTATCACCTTCTGTGCTCTCTCAGAGCTGAGACAGCTGATTTTTAAAAGTTCCAAGCTTTAAGTCTGCTGGTTGTAGACACTCACAAATTTCATCCCTTCTGATTTTCAAAGCCATAAGCTATGAGGATGTCTCTACGCTTTAGAGGCTCCCCGGTGTAGTAGTTTGTTTCTGGCCCCTCTGTGACTGTGGTTCCCTCCCTCTGGTGGTCAGAAATATGGGGTTTAGATTCCTACAGAGTCCTTGTCCTTCCTACCATCTTTGATGTGATTTCCTCTCTCCATTTAGTTGTAGAGTTTTGTTGGGAAATTGAAGGTCCATTTCTGGGTGACTCTGGTGTGAGTGTGATCTAGTTGTATCTGTGGGAGGAGGTGAGTTTAGGGTCCTTCTACTCTGCCATCTTCCCCACAATTCAGTTTATTTTGTCTCATAAAAATATTACGACTCCAACTTTCTTTTCACTTCCATTTGCATGATAAATGGTTTTGTTTCCCATTACTTCCAATCTGCTTTTATTTTTAGGTCTGAAGTGATTCTCTGGTAGGCAGCAGAGAGATGGGTCTTGCTTCCTCTTTACACTCTATGTTTTCTGATTGAGTTATTTAGTCCTTTTTTGTTAAAGCAATCATTGATAAAGTATTTGTATCTCTCTAGTTTACTTCACAAGGAAAAGTGTGACAGGCTTCGCTCTGAGAAGGAGGTCTGCGTGGAACGCCTCTTTCAACTCACGGCTTGTTTCTGGCTGACGGAAGGCTTCTCAAGGGTGTGTACGGAAGCCTACGGAAAAAGAGCCTACACTTCACTCTCCGGGGGGAAATAAAAGCAAGAACCCAAAAGCATCGGCGAGAAACCGTCTCTCAACGAACACCTTCTTTCCTGACGAGACAGAAACATGTTCAACTCTGTGTGTGTGTGTGTGTGTGTGTGTGTGTGTGTGTGTGCGCACGCGCGCGTGTGAGGGAATAAGGAATGTGCCATGCACTCACCTGGGAAAAGCAAGTCTGCGTATACGGCAACTCTCCACTAACATATTCAGGTATCCTTGAGAGAGAAGCATTTCCAAAAGTGGTTGTGGAAGCATCATGAATGTGCCGTACGCTTTACTACCTTTCAACACCCAAACTCAACATCCAAAAAACAAATAAGTGAGTCAAGAAATGGGCAGAAGATATGAACAGATATTTCTCCAAAGAAGACACACAAATGGCCAACAGACATAGGACAAACTGCTCAACATCACTTGGCATGGGGAAAAAGAAATCCAAATGACAATGAGATACCACTTCACACCAGTCAGAATTGCCAAAATTAACAAGCGAAGAAATAACAAATGTTGGTGAGGAGAAAGGGGAACTCTCTTACACTTCTAAGTGGGAATGAAAACTGGTACAGCCACTTTGGAAAACAATATGGAGGTTCCTCAAGAACTTAAAACAGAGCTCCCTTACAACCCAGCAATTTTATTTACCCCAAAGCTACAAATGTAGTGATCTGAAGGGGCAACGGCACCCCGAATGTTTAGAGCAACATTGTCCACAATAGCCAAACCGTGGAAGGAACCAAGACATCCATCGACAGATAAATGGATAAAGAAAACATGGTATATACATATACAATGGAATATGACTCAGCCATCAGAAAGGATCAATATTTAGCATATCGATGTGGATGGCACTGGAGGGTATTATGCTGAGCAAAATAAGTCAGTCAGAGAAAAACAATTATTATATGGTTTTACTCATAGGTGGAATAGAAGGAACAGCACAGAGGATCATAGGGGAAGGGAGGGAAAATGAATGCGAAGAAACCAGAGAGGAAGAAAATCCATGACAGGTTCCTAACTATTGGAAACCAACTGAGGGTTGCTGGAGGAAAGGTGGCTGGGGAGATGGGGTAACTGTGTGATGGGCATTAAGGAATGCATGGGATGTGATGAACACTGGGTGTTATACACAACTGATGAATTGTGGAACGCTACATTTGAAACTACTGGTGTACTCTATGTTGGCTAATTCAATTTCAATTTTAAAAAACTCTATTTGGTCTGATATAAGGATTGCTACTCTGACTTCTTTTGACATCCACTTGCATGATTAATGTTTCTCCATCTCTTAATTTCCATCTGCAGGTGTCTTTAGGTGTGAAATCTTTTATACATATATACAAACTCTGTCATGCTCTTTTGCTTGGAGCATTTCGTCCATTTACATTCAAACTAATTATCATTAGACATGTATTTATTGATGTTTTGTTACTTGTTTCAGAGTTTTTTGTGTAGTTTTTCTCTGATCCTTTCTTCTCTTGCTCTCTCTCTCATGGTTTGCTCGTTTTCTTTAATGATATTCTTGGATTTCTTTCCCTTTATCTTTTGCATGTGTATTAGTGCTTTGGGTTTCTGGTGACCCCCTGGATTATATATAGCCTTTTCAGTCTATATTAAGTTGAATGCTGTTTAAGTTCAAACCCACTGTTGACTCCTCCTCATGTGTTAGGGTATATGTTTTCATATTTTACATACTTTTATTTTGTGAATCCCTTAACTGATTTTTACAGAAATACTTAATTTTACTGCTTCCTTGATTCATTATTGTCCTACTCTCACTTACGATTTTTTTCCACTCATAGTGTCCCCTTCAATATTTTTTGTAGTTAATTTAGTGGTCATGAACTCTTTTAGTTTGTGTGGCTAAGAAACTCTTTTTCTCCCCTTCTTTTCTGAAGGATAGGCTTGCTGGATAAATTATTCCTTGCTGCAGGTTTTTCTCATTCAGCACTTTGAATATTTAACGCCACTTTCTTCTGTCCTGCATAGTTTCTGCTGAAAACTCAGCTGATAGCTTTATGGGCTTTCCCTTGCATGTTAACTGTCTTCTTTTATCTTGCTGCTTTAAATGTTTCTTCTTTATCACTACCTTTTCCCATTTGGATTACTATGTGTCTTCATGTCGACCTCCTTCGGTTGATTTTGTGGGAGGGGATCTCTATGCCTTATGGATTTGTATAGGTTTCCTTCACCAGATTAGGTTAAGTTTTCAGCTCTTCTTTGGTCAAATAGATTTTCTGTCCCCTTTTCCCCCTTTTCACCTTCTGGGATCCCTCTAATGTGGGTGTTGTTACACTGGATGGAGTCACTGAATTCCCTAAGTCTCTTCTCATTTTTGCATACTTCTTTTTCCTCTCATTTTTTCCGCTTGATTACTTTCCATTACTGTCTTCTAGTTCATTAATTTGTTCCTCTGCTTCGTCCATCCTGCTAATTATTCTATCTAGTATATTCTTAATTACATTTATTGTGTTCCACATCTCTGATTATTTCTTTCATATCTCTTTGTTAAGAGTCTCAATGATGTTCCCCCTTCTGATGTCCTCCCTCTATTCATTTCCCCAGTGAGTATCTTTATAATTGTTGTCTTAAATTTTCTCTCAGGCATGTTCCTTATATCCATTTTGTTTAGGTCTCTTGCTGTGGCTTTGTCCTCTTCTTTCGTTTAGGACATAGTCCTCTGTCTGCTCATTTGGCCTACTTCTCAGAGAATATCTCTCTGTTAGGAAGGTCAGATATATTGCTTGTTCTTGAAAATACTGGGCAGTACATACATTTTTAACGTGGTGATGCTGGTTCTCCTCTGAAGGTAATGCATAGCAACAACAGAGACTGGATCTGGACTGTGTCATTGTGCACAACACATGGGGTGTGCTGTTTTAACAAGACGCATGCGTGTTGTGTAGGTGATGGGGAGACATATTGTTCTCAAGGATTGTGTGGGTCTTATCAGGGAGGGTATCCACAGCACTGGGACTGAAGCAGGTCTGGTAGGTGTGGGGATGGGCCATGGTTTATGCAAGTTAGTGATTGCTAGATTGTGCTTGGTCTTGCAGGTAGGTGTCTGTTTACAATGAGGGGCCGTAGAGGGAAATGGCACCTGCCAGCTCCTTTGTTCCTGGACAAGTCCCTTAGCAAACTCTGAGTTCAGGAACTATGTCTCCCTTGTTTAGTCCTCAAGCACCTTTCAACCTGCTTCACCCAAGCTTCTCCAGACTGTTTGCTCTGCTTTCTCTTTAAGGACAGATCTCAGTTTCCTATCACCTTCTGTGCTCTCTCAGAGCTGAGACAGCTGATTTTTAAAAGTTCCAAGCTTTAAGTCTGCTGGTTGTAGACACTCACAAATTTCATCCCTTCTGATTTTCAAAGCCATAAGCTATGAGGATGTCTCTACGCTTTAGAGGCTCCCCGGTGTAGTAGTTTGTTTCTGGCCCCTCTGTGACTGTGGTTCCCTCCCTCTGGTGGTCAGAAATATGGGGTTTAGATTCCTACAGAGTCCTTGTCCTTCCTACCATCTTTGATGTGATTTCCTCTCTCCATTTAGTTGTAGAGTTTTGTTGGGAAATTGAAGGTCCATTTCTGGGTGACTCTGGTGTGAGTGTGATCTAGTTGTATCTGTGGGAGGAGGTGAGTTTAGGGTCCTTCTACTCTGCCATCTTCCCCACAATTCAGTTTATTTTGTCTCATAAAAATATTACGACTCCAACTTTCTTTTCACTTCCATTTGCATGATAAATGGTTTTGTTTCCCATTACTTCCAATCTGCTTTTATTTTTAGGTCTGAAGTGATTCTCTGGTAGGCAGCAGAGAGATGGGTCTTGCTTCCTCTTTACACTCTATGTTTTCTGATTGAGTTATTTAGTCCTTTTTTGTTAAAGCAATCATTGATAAAGTATTTGTATCTCTCTAGTTTACTTCACAAGGAAAAGTGTGACAGGCTTCGCTCTGAGAAGGAGGTCTGCGTGGAACGCCTCTTTCAACTCACGGCTTGTTTCTGGCTGACGGAAGGCTTCTCAAGGGTGTGTACGGAAGCCTACGGAAAAAGAGCCTACACTTCACTCTCCGGGGGGAAATAAAAGCAAGAACCCAAAAGCATCGGCGAGAAACCGTCTCTCAACGAACACCTTCTTTCCTGACGAGACAGAAACATGTTCAACTCTGTGTGTGTGTGTGTGTGTGTGTGTGTGTGTGTGCGCACGCGCGCGTGTGAGGGAATAAGGAATGTGCCATGCACTCACCTGGGAAAAGCAAGTCTGCGTATACGGCAACTCTCCACTAACATATTCAGGTATCCTTGAGAGAGAAGCATTTCCAAAAGTGGTTGTGGAAGCATCATGAATGTGCCGTACGCTTTACTACCTTTCAACACCCAAACTCAACATCCAAAAAACAAATAAGTGAGTCAAGAAATGGGCAGAAGATATGAACAGATATTTCTCCAAAGAAGACACACAAATGGCCAACAGACATAGGACAAACTGCTCAACATCACTTGGCATGGGGAAAAAGAAATCCAAATGACAATGAGATACCACTTCACACCAGTCAGAATTGCCAAAATTAACAAGCGAAGAAATAACAAATGTTGGTGAGGAGAAAGGGGAACTCTCTTACACTTCTAAGTGGGAATGAAAACTGGTACAGCCACTTTGGAAAACAATATGGAGGTTCCTCAAGAACTTAAAACAGAGCTCCCTTACAACCCAGCAATTTTATTTACCCCAAAGCTACAAATGTAGTGATCTGAAGGGGCAACGGCACCCCGAATGTTTATAGCAACATTGTCCACAATAGCCAAACCGTGGAAGGAACCAAGACATCCATCGACAGATAAATGGATAAAGAAAACATGGTATATACATATACAATGGAATATGACTCAGCCATCAGAAAGGATCAATATTTAGCATATCGATGTGGATGGCCCTGGAGGGTATTATGCTGAGCAAAATAAGTCAGTCAGAGAAAAACAATTATTATATGGTTTTACTCATAGGTGGAATAGAAGGAACAGCACAGAGGATCATAGGGGAAGGGAGGGAAAATGAATGCGAAGAAACCAGAGAGGAAGAAAATCCATGACAGGTTCCTAACTATTGGAAACCAACTGAGGGTTGCTGGAGGAAAGGTGGCTGGGGAGATGGGGTAACTGTGTGATGGGCATTAAGGAATGCATGGGATGTGATGAACACTGGGTGTTATACACAACTGATGAATTGTGGAACGCTACATTTGAAACTACTGGTGTACTCTATGTTGGCTAATTCAATTTCAATTTTAAAAATCTCTATTTGGTCTGATATAAGGATTGCTACTCTGAATTCTTTTGACATCCACTTGCATGATTAATGTTTCTCCATCTCTTAATTTCCATCTGCAGGTGTCTTTAGGTGTGAAATCTTTTATACATATATACAAACTCTGTCATGCTCTTTTGCTTGGAGCATTTCGTCCATTTACATTCAAACTAATTATCATTAGACATGTATTTATTGATGTTTTGTTACTTGTTTCAGAGTTTTTTGTGTAGTTTTTCTCTGATCCTTTCTTCTCTTGCTCTCTCTCTCATGGTTTGCTCGTTTTCTTTAATGATATTCTTGGATTTCTTTCCCTTTATCTTTTGCATGTGTATTAGTGCTTTGGGTTTCTGGTGACCCCCTGGATTATATATAGCCTTTTCAGTCTATATTAAGTTGAATGCTGTTTAAGTTCAAACCCACTGTTGACTCCTCCTCATGTGTTAGGGTATATGTTTTCATATTTTACATACTTTTATTTTGTGAATCCCTTAACTGATTTTTACAGAAATACTTAATTTTACTGCTTCCTTGATTCATTATTGTCCTACTCTCACTTACGATTTTTTCCCACTCATAGTGTCCCCTTCAATATTTTTTGTAGTTAATTTAGTGGTCATGAACTCTTTTAGTTTGTGTGGCTAAGAAACTCTTTTTCTCCCCTTCTTTTCTGAAGGATAGGCTTGCTGGATAAATTATTCCTTGCTGCAGGTTTTTCTCATTCAGCACTTTGAATATTTAACGCCACTTTCTTCTGTCCTGCATAGTTTCTGCTGAAAACTCAGCTGATAGCTTTATGGGCTTTCCCTTGCATGTTAACTGTCTTCTTTTATCTTGCTGCTTTAAATGTTTCTTCTTTATCACTACCTTTTCCCATTTGGATTACTATGTGTCTTCATGTCGACCTCCTTCGGTTGATTTTGTGGGAGGGGATCTCTATGCCTTATGGATTTGTATAGGTTTCCTTCACCAGATTAGGTTAAGTTTTCAG
This sequence comes from Eumetopias jubatus, assembly GCF_037043125.1. NCBI lineage: Eukaryota > Metazoa > Chordata > Mammalia > Carnivora > Otariidae > Eumetopias > Eumetopias jubatus. The sequence continues at coordinate 161,595 of NW_028274891.1, forward strand.
CTCTTCTTTGGTCAAATAGATTTTCTGTCCCCTTTTCCCCCTTTTCACCTTCTGGGATCCCTCTAATGTGGGTGTTGTTACACTGGATGGAGTCACTGAATTCCCTAAGTCTCTTCTCATTTTTGCATACTTCTTTTTCCTCTCATTTTTTCCGCTTGATTACTTTCCATTACTGTCTTCTAGTTCATTAATTTGTTCCTCTGCTTCGTCCATCCTGCTAATTATTCTATCTAGTATATTCTTAATTACATTTATTGTGTTCCACATCTCTGATTATTTCTTTCATATCTCTTTGTTAAGAGCCTCAATGATGTTCCCCCTTCTGATGTCCTCCCTCTTTTCATTTCCCCAGTGAGTATCTTTATAATTGTTATCTTAAATTTTCTCTCAGGCATGTTCCTTATATCCATTTTGTTTAGGTCTCTTGCTGTGGCTTTGTCCTCTTCTTTCGTTTAGGACATAGTCCTCTGTCTGCTCATTTGGCCTACTTCTCAGAGAATATCTCTCTGTTAGGAAGGTCAGATATATTGCTTGTTCTTGAAAATACTGGGCAGTACATACATTTTTAACGTGGTGATGCTGGTTCTCCTCTGAAGGTAATGCATAGCAACAACAGAGACTGGATCTGGACTGTGTCATTGTGCACAACACATGGGGTGTGCTGTTTTAACAAGACGCATGCGTGTTGTGTAGGTGATGGGGAGACATATTGTTCTCAAGGATTGTGTGGGTCTTATCAGGGAGGGTATCCACAGCACTGGGACTGAAGCAGGTCTGGTAGGTGTGGGGATGGGCCATGGTTTATGCAAGTTAGTGATTGCTAGATTGTGCTTGGTCTTGCAGGTAGGTGTCTGTTTACAATGAGGGGCCGTAGGGGAAATGGCACCTGCCAGCTCCTTTGTTCCTGGACAAGTCCCTTAGCAAACTCTGAGTTCAGGAACTATGTCTCCCTTGTTTAGTCCTCAAGCACCTTTCAACCTGCTTCACCCAAGCTTCTCCAGACTGTTTGCTCTGCTTTCTCTTTAAGGACAGATCTCAGTTTCCTATCACCTTCTGTGCTCTCTCAGAGCTGAGACAGCTGATTTTTAAAAGTTCCAAGCTTTAAGTCTGCTGGTTGTAGACGCTCACAAATTTCATCCCTTCTGATTTTCAAAGCCATAAGCTATGAGGATGTCTCTACGCTTTAGAGGCTCCCCGGTGTAGTAGTTTGTTTCTGGCCCCTCTGTGACTGTGGTTCCCTCCCTCTGGTGGTCAGAAATATGGGGTTTAGATTCCTACAGAGTCCTTGTCCTTCCTACCATCTTTGATGTGATTTCCTCTCTCCATTTAGTTGTAGAGTTTTGTTGGGAAATTGAAGGTCCATTTCTGGGTGACTCTGGTGTGAGTGTGATCTAGTTGTATCTGTGGGAGGAGGTGAGTTTAGGGTCCTTCTACTCTGCCATCTTCCCCACAATTCAGTTTATTTTGTCTCATAAAAATATTACGACTCCAACTTTCTTTTCACTTCCATTTGCATGATAAATGGTTTTGTTTCCCATTACTTCCAATCTGCTTTTATTTTTAGGTCTGAAGTGATTCTCTGGTAGGCAGCAGAGAGATGGGTCTTGCTTCCTCTTTACACTCTATGTTTTCTGATTGAGTTATTTAGTCCTTTTTTGTTAAAGCAATCATTGATAAAGTATTTGTATCTCTCTAGTTTACTTCACAAGGAAAAGTGTGACAGGCTTCGCTCTGAGAAGGAGGTCTGCGTGGAACGCCTCTTTCAACTCACGGCTTGTTTCTGGCTGACGGAAGGCTTCTCAAGGGTGTGTACGGAAGCCTACGGAAAAAGCGCCTACACTTCACTCTCCGGGGGGAAATAAAAGCAAGAACCCAAAAGCATCGGCGAGAAACCGTCTCTCAACGAACACCTTCTTTCCTGACGAGACAGAAACATGTTCAACTCTGTGTGTGTGTGTGTGTGTGTGTGTGTGTGTGTGTGTGTGTGTGCGCGCGCGCGCGTGAGGGAATAAGGAATGTGCCATGCACTCACCTGGGAAAAGCAAGTCTGCGTATACGGCAACTCTCCACTAACATATTCAGGTATCCTTGAGAGAGAAGCATTTCCAAAAGTGGTTGTGGAAGCATCATGAATGTGCCGTACGCTTTACTACCTTTCAACACCCAAACTCAACATCCAAAAAACAAATAAGTGAGTCAAGAAATGGGCAGAAGATATGAACAGATATTTCTCCAAAGAAGACACACAAATGGCCAACAGACATAGGACAAACTGCTCAACATCACTTGGCATGGGGAAAAAGAAATCCAAATGACAATGAGATACCACTTCACACCAGTCAGAATTGCCAAAATTAACAAGCGAAGAAATAACAAATGTTGGTGAGGAGAAAGGGGAACTCTCTTACACTTCTAAGTGGGAATGAAAACTGGTACAGCCACTTTGGAAAACAATATGGAGGTTCCTCAAGAACTTAAAACAGAGCTCCCTTACAACCCAGCAATTTTATTTACCCCAAAGCTACAAATGTAGTGATCTGAAGGGGCAACGGCACCCCGAATGTTTAGAGCAACATTGTCCACAATAGCCAAACCGTGGAAGGAACCAAGACATCCATCGACAGATAAATGGATAAAGAAAACATGGTATATACATATACAATGGAATATGACTCAGCCATCAGAAAGGATCAATATTTAGCATATCGATGTGGATGGCACTGGAGGGTATTATGCTGAGCAAAATAAGTCAGTCAGAGAAAAACAATTATTATATGGTTTTACTCATAGGTGGAATAGAAGGAACAGCACAGAGGATCATAGGGGAAGGGAGGGAAAATGAATGCGAAGAAACCAGAGAGGAAGAAAATCCATGACAGGTTCCTAACTATTGGAAACCAACTGAGGGTTGCTGGAGGAAAGGTGGCTGGGGAGATGGGGTAACTGTGTGATGGGCATTAAGGAATGCATGGGATGTGATGAACACTGGGTGTTATACACAACTGATGAATTGTGGAACGCTACATTTGAAACTACTGGTGTACTCTATGTTGGCTAATTCAATTTCAATTTTAAAAAACTCTATTTGGTCTGATATAAGGATTGCTACTCTGACTTCTTTTGACATCCACTTGCATGATTAATGTTTCTCCATCTCTTAATTTCCATCTGCAGGTGTCTTTAGGTGTGAAATCTTTTATACATATATACAAACTCTGTCATGCTCTTTTGCTTGGAGCATTTCGTCCATTTACATTCAAACTAATTATCATTAGACATGTATTTATTGATGTTTTGTTACTTGTTTCAGAGTTTTTTGTGTAGTTTTTCTCTGATCCTTTCTTCTCTTGCTCTCTCTCTCATGGTTTGCTCGTTTTCTTTAATGATATTCTTGGATTTCTTTCCCTTTATCTTTTGCATGTGTATTAGTGCTTTGGGTTTCTGGTGACCCCCTGGATTATATATAGCCTTTTCAGTCTATATTAAGTTGAATGCTGTTTAAGTTCAAACCCACTGTTGACTCCTCCTCATGTGTTAGGGTATATGTTTTCATATTTTACATACTTTTATTTTGTGAATCCCTTAACTGATTTTTACAGAAATACTTAATTTTACTGCTTCCTTGATTCATTATTGTCCTACTCTCACTTACGATTTTTTTCCACTCATAGTGTCCCCTTCAATATTTTTTGTAGTTAATTTAGTGGTCATGAACTCTTTTAGTTTGTGTGGCTAAGAAACTCTTTTTCTCCCCTTCTTTTCTGAAGGATAGGCTTGCTGGATAAATTATTCCTTGCTGCAGGTTTTTCTCATTCAGCACTTTGAATATTTAACGCCACTTTCTTCTGTCCTGCATAGTTTCTGCTGAAAACTCAGCTGATAGCTTTATGGGCTTTCCCTTGCATGTTAACTGTCTTCTTTTATCTTGCTGCTTTAAATGTTTCTTCTTTATCACTACCTTTTCCCATTTGGATTACTATGTGTCTTCATGTCGACCTCCTTCGGTTGATTTTGTGGGAGGGGATCTCTATGCCTTATGGATTTGTATAGGTTTCCTTCACCAGATTAGGTTAAGTTTTCAGCTCTTCTTTGGTCAAATAGATTTTCTGTCCCCTTTTCCCCCTTTTCACCTTCTGGGATCCCTCTAATGTGGGTGTTGTTACACTGGATGGAGTCACTGAATTCCCTAAGTCTCTTCTCATTTTTGCATACTTCTTTTTCCTCTCATTTTTTCCGCTTGATTACTTTCCATTACTGTCTTCTAGTTCATTAATTTGTTCCTCTGCTTCGTCCATCCTGCTAATTATTCTATCTAGTATATTCTTAATTACATTTATTGTGTTCCACATCTCTGATTATTTCTTTCATATCTCTTTGTTAAGAGTCTCAATGATGTTCCCCCTTCTGATGTCCTCCCTCTATTCATTTCCCCAGTGAGTATCTTTATAATTGTTATCTTAAATTTTCTCTCAGGCATGTTCCTTATATCCATTTTGTTTAGGTCTCTTGCTGTGGCTTTGTCCTCTTCTTTCGTTTAGGACATAGTCCTCTGTCTGCTCATTTGGCCTACTTCTCAGAGAATATCTCTCTGTTAGGAAGGTCAGATATATTGCTTGTTCTTGAAAATACTGGGCAGTACATACATTTTTAACGTGGTGATGCTGGTTCTCCTCTGAAGGTAATGCATAGCAACAACAGAGACTGGATCTGGACTGTGTCATTGTGCACAACACATGGGGTGTGCTGTTTTAACAAGACGCATGCGTGTTGTGTAGGTGATGGGGAGACATATTGTTCTCAAGGATTGTGTGGGTCTTATCAGGGAGGGTATCCACAGCACTGGGACTGAAGCAGGTCTGGTAGGTGTGGGGATGGGCCATGGTTTATGCAAGTTAGTGATTGCTAGATTGTGCCTGGTCTTGCAGGTAGGTGTCTGTTTACAATGAGGGGCCGTAGAGGGAAATGGCACCTGCCAGCTCCTTTGTTCCTGGACAAGTCCCTTAGCAAACTCTGAGTTCAGGAACTATGTCTCCCTTGTTTAGTCCTCAAGCACCTTTCAACCTGCTTCACCCAAGCTTCTCCAGACTGTTTGCTCTGCTTTCTCTTTAAGGACAGATCTCAGCTTCCTATCACCTTCTGTGCTCTCTCAGAGCTGAGACAGCTGATTTTTAAAAGTTCCAAGCTTTAAGTCTGCTGGTTGTAGACACTCACAAATTTCATCCCTTCTGATTTTCAAAGCCATAAGCTATGAGGATGTCTCTACGCTTTAGAGGCTCCCCGGTGTAGTAGTTTGTTTCTGGCCCCTCTGTGACTGTGGTTCCCTCCCTCTGGTGGTCAGAAATATGGGGTTTAGATTCCTACAGAGTCCTTGTCCTTCCTACCATCTTTGATGTGATTTCCTCTCTCCATTTAGTTGTAGAGTTTTGTTGGGAAATTGAAGGTCCATTTCTGGGTGACTCTGGTGTGAGTGTGATCTAGTTGTATCTGTGGGAGGAGGTGAGTTTAGGGTCCTTCTACTCTGCCATCTTCCCCACAATTCAGTTTATTTTGTCTCATAAAAATATTACGACTCCAACTTTCTTTTCACTTCCATTTGCATGATAAATGGTTTTGTTTCCCATTACTTCCAATCTGCTTTTATTTTTAGGTCTGAAGTGATTCTCTGGTAGGCAGCAGAGAGATGGGTCTTGCTTCCTCTTTACACTCTATGTTTTCTGATTGAGTTATTTAGTCCTTTTTTGTTAAAGCAATCATTGATAAAGTATTTGTATCTCTCTAGTTTACTTCACAAGGAAAAGTGTGACAGGCTTCGCTCTGAGAAGGAGGTCTGCGTGGAACGCCTCTTTCAACTCACGGCTTGTTTCTGGCTGACGGAAGGCTTCTCAAGGGTGTGTACGGAAGCCTACGGAAAAAGCGCCTACACTTCACTCTCCGGGGGGAAATAAAAGCAAGAACCCAAAAGCATCGGCGAGAAACCGTCTCTCAACGAACACCTTCTTTCCTGACGAGACAGAAACATGTTCAACTCTGTGTGTGTGTGTGTGTGTGTGTGTGTGTGTGTGTGTGTGTGTGCGCGCGCGCGCGTGAGGGAATAAGGAATGTGCCATGCACTCACCTGGGAAAAGCAAGTCTGCGTATACGGCAACTCTCCACTAACATATTCAGGTATCCTTGAGAGAGAAGCATTTCCAAAAGTGGTTGTGGAAGCATCATGAATGTGCCGTACGCTTTACTACCTTTCAACACCCAAACTCAACATCCAAAAAACAAATAAGTGAGTCAAGAAATGGGCAGAAGATATGAACAGATATTTCTCCAAAGAAGACACACAAATGGCCAACAGACATAGGACAAACTGCTCAACATCACTTGGCATGGGGAAAAAGAAATCCAAATGACAATGAGATACCACTTCACACCAGTCAGAATTGCCAAAATTAACAAGCGAAGAAATAACAAATGTTGGTGAGGAGAAAGGGGAACTCTCTTACACTTCTAAGTGGGAATGAAAACTGGTACAGCCACTTTGGAAAACAATATGGAGGTTCCTCAAGAACTTAAAACAGAGCTCCCTTACAACCCAGCAATTTTATTTACCCCAAAGCTACAAATGTAGTGATCTGAAGGGGCAACGGCACCCCGAATGTTTAGAGCAACATTGTCCACAATAGCCAAACCGTGGAAGGAACCAAGACATCCATCGACAGATAAATGGATAAAGAAAACATGGTATATACATATACAATGGAATATGACTCAGCCATCAGAAAGGATCAATATTTAGCATATCGATGTGGATGGCACTGGAGGGTATTATGCTGAGCAAAATAAGTCAGTCAGAGAAAAACAATTATTATATGGTTTTACTCATAGGTGGAATAGAAGGAACAGCACAGAGGATCATAGGGGAAGGGAGGGAAAATGAATGCGAAGAAACCAGAGAGGAAGAAAATCCATGACAGGTTCCTAACTATTGGAAACCAACTGAGGGTTGCTGGAGGAAAGGTGGCTGGGGAGATGGGGTAACTGTGTGATGGGCATTAAGGAATGCATGGGATGTGATGAACACTGGGTGTTATACACAACTGATGAATTGTGGAACGCTACATTTGAAACTACTGGTGTACTCTATGTTGGCTAATTCAATTTCAATTTTAAAAAACTCTATTTGGTCTGATATAAGGATTGCTACTCTGACTTCTTTTGACATCCACTTGCATGATTAATGTTTCTCCATCTCTTAATTTCCATCTGCAGGTGTCTTTAGGTGTGAAATCTTTTATACATATATACAAACTCTGTCATGCTCTTTTGCTTGGAGCATTTCGTCCATTTACATTCAAACTAATTATCATTAGACATGTATTTATTGATGTTTTGTTACTTGTTTCAGAGTTTTTTGTGTAGTTTTTCTCTGATCCTTTCTTCTCTTGCTCTCTCTCTCATGGTTTGCTCGTTTTCTTTAATGATATTCTTGGATTTCTTTCCCTTTATCTTTTGCATGTGTATTAGTGCTTTGGGTTTCTGGTGACCCCCTGGATTATATATAGCCTTTTCAGTCTATATTAAGTTGAATGCTGTTTAAGTTCAAACCCACTGTTGACTCCTCCTCATGTGTTAGGGTATATGTTTTCATATTTTACATACTTTTATTTTGTGAATCCCTTAACTGATTTTTACAGAAATACTTAATTTTACTGCTTCCTTGATTCATTATTGTCCTACTCTCACTTACGATTTTTTTCCACTCATAGTGTCCCCTTCAATATTTTTTGTAGTTAATTTAGTGGTCATGAACTCTTTTAGTTTGTGTGGCTAAGAAACTCTTTTTCTCCCCTTCTTTTCTGAAGGATAGGCTTGCTGGATAAATTATTCCTTGCTGCAGGTTTTTCTCATTCAGCACTTTGAATATTTAACGCCACTTTCTTCTGTCCTGCATAGTTTCTGCTGAAAACTCAGCTGATAGCTTTATGGGCTTTCCCTTGCATGTTAACTGTCTTCTTTTATCTTGCTGCTTTAAATGTTTCTTCTTTATCACTACCTTTTCCCATTTGGATTACTATGTGTCTTCATGTCGACCTCCTTCGGTTGATTTTGTGGGAGGGGATCTCTATGCCTTATGGATTTGTATAGGTTTCCTTCACCAGATTAGGTTAAGTTTTCAGCTCTTCTTTGGTCAAATAGATTTTCTGTCCCCTTTTCCCCCTTTTCACCTTCTGGGATCCCTCTAATGTGGGTGTTGTTACACTGGATGGAGTCACTGAATTCCCTAAGTCTCTTCTCATTTTTGCATACTTCTTTTTCCTCTCATTTTTTCCGCTTGATTACTTTCCATTACTGTCTTCTAGTTCATTAATTTGTTCCTCTGCTTCGTCCATCCTGCTAATTATTCTATCTAGTATATTCTTAATTACATTTATTGTGTTCCACATCTCTGATTATTTCTTTCATATCTCTTTGTTAAGAGTCTCAATGATGTTCCCCCTTCTGATGTCCTCCCTCTATTCATTTCCCCAGTGAGTATCTTTATAATTGTTATCTTAAATTTTCTCTCAGGCATGTTCCTTATATCCATTTTGTTTAGGTCTCTTGCTGTGGCTTTGTCCTCTTCTTTCGTTTAGGACATAGTCCTCTGTCTGCTCATTTGGCCTACTTCTCAGAGAATATCTCTCTGTTAGGAAGGTCAGATATATTGCTTGTTCTTGAAAATACTGGGCAGTACATACATTTTTAACGTGGTGATGCTGGTTCTCCTCTGAAGGTAATGCATAGCAACAACAGAGACTGGATCTGGACTGTGTCATTGTGCACAACACATGGGGTGTGCTGTTTTAACAAGACGCATGCGTGTTGTGTAGGTGATGGGGAGACATATTGTTCTCAAGGATTGTGTGGGTCTTATCAGGGAGGGTATCCACAGCACTGGGACTGAAGCAGGTCTGGTAGGTGTGGGGATGGGCCATGGTTTATGCAAGTTAGTGATTGCTAGATTGTGCCTGGTCTTGCAGGTAGGTGTCTGTTTACAATGAGGGGCCGTAGAGGGAAATGGCACCTGCCAGCTCCTTTGTTCCTGGACAAGTCCCTTAGCAAACTCTGAGTTCAGGAACTATGTCTCCCTTGTTTAGTCCTCAAGCACCTTTCAACCTGCTTCACCCAAGCTTCTCCAGACTGTTTGCTCTGCTTTCTCTTTAAGGACAGATCTCAGCTTCCTATCACCTTCTGTGCTCTCTCAGAGCTGAGACAGCTGATTTTTAAAAGTTCCAAGCTTTAAGTCTGCTGGTTGTAGACACTCACAAATTTCATCCCTTCTGATTTTCAAAGCCATAAGCTATGAGGATGTCTCTACGCTTTAGAGGCTCCCCGGTGTAGTAGTTTGTTTCTGGCCCCTCTGTGACTGTGGTTCCCTCCCTCTGGTGGTCAGAAATATGGGGTTTAGATTCCTACAGAGTCCTTGTCCTTCCTACCATCTTTGATGTGATTTCCTCTCTCCATTTAGTTGTAGAGTTTTGTTGGGAAATTGAAGGTCCATTTCTGGGTGACTCTGGTGTGAGTGTGATCTAGTTGTATCTGTGGGAGGAGGTGAGTTTAGGGTCCTTCTACTCTGCCATCTTCCCCACAATTCAGTTTATTTTGTCTCATAAAAATATTACGACTCCAACTTTCTTTTCACTTCCATTTGCATGATAAATGGTTTTGTTTCCCATTACTTCCAATCTGCTTTTATTTTTAGGTCTGAAGTGATTCTCTGGTAGGCAGCAGAGAGATGGGTCTTGCTTCCTCTTTACACTCTATGTTTTCTGATTGAGTTATTTAGTCCTTTTTTGTTAAAGCAATCATTGATAAAGTATTTGTATCTCTCTAGTTTACTTCACAAGGAAAAGTGTGACAGGCTTCGCTCTGAGAAGGAGGTCTGCGTGGAACGCCTCTTTCAACTCACGGCTTGTTTCTGGCTGACGGAAGGCTTCTCAAGGGTGTGTACGGAAGCCTACGGAAAAAGCGCCTACACTTCACTCTCCGGGGGGAAATAAAAGCAAGAACCCAAAAGCATCGGCGAGAAACCGTCTCTCAACGAACACCTTCTTTCCTGACGAGACAGAAACATGTTCAACTCTGTGTGTGTGTGTGTGTGTGCGCGCACGCGCGCGTGAGGGAATAAGGAATGTGCCATGCACTCACCTGGGAAAAGCAAGTCTGCGTATACGGCAACTCTCCACTAACATATTCAGGTATCCTTGAGAGAGAAGCATTTCCAAAAGTGGTTGTGGAAGCATCATGAATGTGCCGTACGCTTTACTACCTTTCAACACCCAAACTCAACATCCAAAAAACAAATAAGTGAGTCAAGAAATGGGCAGAAGATATGAACAGATATTTCTCCAAAGAAGACACACAAATGGCCAACAGACATAGGACAAACTGCTCAACATCACTTGGCATGGGGAAAAAGAAATCCAAATGACAATGAGATACCACTTCACACCAGTCAGAATTGCCAAAATTAACAAGCGAAGAAATAACAAATGTTGGTGAGGAGAAAGGGGAACTCTCTTACACTTCTAAGTGGGAATGAAAACTGGTACAGCCACTTTGGAAAACAATATGGAGGTTCCTCAAGAACTTAAAACAGAGCTCCCTTACAACCCAGCAATTTTATTTACCCCAAAGCTACAAATGTAGTGATCTGAAGGGGCAACGGCACCCCGAATGTTTAGAGCAACATTGTCCACAATAGCCAAACCGTGGAAGGAACCAAGACATCCATCGACAGATAAATGGATAAAGAAAACATGGTATATACATATACAATGGAATATGACTCAGCCATCAGAAAGGATCAATATTTAGCATATCGATGTGGATGGCACTGGAGGGTATTATGCTGAGCAAAATAAGTCAGTCAGAGAAAAACAATTATTATATGGTTTTACTCATAGGTGGAATAGAAGGAACAGCACAGAGGATCATAGGGGAAGGGAGGGAAAATGAATGCGAAGAAACCAGAGAGGAAGAAAATCCATGACAGGTTCCTAACTATTGGAAACCAACTGAGGGTTGCTGGAGGAAAGGTGGCTGGGGAGATGGGGTAACTGTGTGATGGGCATTAAGGAATGCATGGGATGTGATGAACACTGGGTGTTATACACAACTGATGAATTGTGGAACGCTACATTTGAAACTACTGGTGTACTCTATGTTGGCTAATTCAATTTCAATTTTAAAAAACTCTATTTGGTCTGATATAAGGATTGCTACTCTGACTTCTTTTGACATCCACTTGCATGATTAATGTTTCTCCATCTCTTAATTTCCATCTGCAGGTGTCTTTAGGTGTGAAATCTTTTATACATATATACAAACTCTGTCATGCTCTTTTGCTTGGAGCATTTCGTCCATTTACATTCAAACTAATTATCATTAGACATGTATTTATTGATGTTTTGTTACTTGTTTCAGAGTTTTTTGTGTAGTTTTTCTCTGATCCTTTCTTCTCTTGCTCTCTCTCTCATGGTTTGCTCGTTTTCTTTAATGATATTCTTGGATTTCTTTCCCTTTATCTTTTGCATGTGTATTAGTGCTTTGGGTTTCTGGTGACCCCCTGGATTATATATAGCCTTTTCAGTCTATATTAAGTTGAATGCTGTTTAAGTTCAAACCCACTGTTGACTCCTCCTCATGTGTTAGGGTATATGTTTTCATATTTTACATACTTTTATTTTGTGAATCCCTTAACTGATTTTTACAGAAATACTTAATTTTACTGCTTCCTTGATTCATTATTGTCCTACTCTCACTTACGATTTTTTCCCACTCATAGTGTCCCCTTCAATATTTTTTGTAGTTAATTTAGTGGTCATGAACTCTTTTAGTTTGTGTGGCTAAGAACTCTTTTTCTCCCCTTCTTTTCTGAAGGATAGGCTTGCTGGATAAATTATTCCTTGCTGCAAGTTTTTCTCATTCAGCACTTTGAATATTTAACGCCACTTTCTTCTGTCCTGCATAGTTTCTGCTGAAAACTCAGCTGATAGCTTTATGGGCTTTCCCTTGCATGTTAACTGTCTTCTTTTATCTTGCTGCTTTAAATGTTTTTTCTTTATCACTACCTTTTCCCATTTGGATTACTATGTGTCTTCATGTCGACCTCCTTCGGTTGATTTTGTGGGAGGGGATCTCTATGCCTTATGGATTTGTATAGGTTTCCTTCACCAGATTAGGTTAAGTTTTCAGCTCTTCTTTGGTCAAATAGATTTTCTGTCCCCTTTTCCCCCTTTTCACCTTCTGGGATCCCTCTAATGTGGGTGTTGTTACACTGGATGGAGTCACTGAATTCCCTAATTCTCTTCTCATTTTTGCATACTTCTTTTTCCTCTCATTTTTTCCGCTTGATTACTTTCCATTACTGTCTTCTAGTTCATTAATTTGTTCCTCTGCTTCGTCCATCCTGCTAATTATTCTATCTAGTATATTCTTAATTACATTTATTGTGTTCCACATCTCTGATTATTTCTTTCATATCTCTTTGTTAAGAGTCTCAATGATGTTCCCCCTTCTGATGTCCTCCCTCTTTTCATTTCCCCAGTGAGTATCTTTATAATTGTTATCTTAAATTTTCTCTCAGGCATGTTCCTTATATCCATTTTGTTTAGGTCTCTTGCTGTGGCTTTGTCCTCTTCTTTCGTTTAGGACATAGTCCTCTGTCTGCTCATTTGGCCTACTTCTCAGAGAATATCTCTCTGTTAGGAAGGTCAGATATATTGCTTGTTCTTGAAAATACTGGGCAGTACATACATTTTTAACGTGGTGATGCTGGTTCTCCTCTGAAGGTAATGCATAGCAACAACAGAGACTGGATCTGGACTGTGTCATTGTGCACAACACATGGGGTGTGCTGTTTTAACAAGACGCTTGCGTGTTCTGTAGGTGATGGGGAGACATATTGTTCTCAAGGATTGTGTGGGTCTTATCAGGGAGGGTATCCACAGCACTGGGACTGAAGCAGGTCTGGTAGGTGTGGGGATGGGCCATGGTTTATGCAAGTTAGTGATTGCTAGATTGTGCCTGGTCTTGCAGGTAGGTGTCTGTTTACAATGAGGGGCCGTAGAGGGAAATGGCACCTGCCAGCTCCTTTGTTCCTGGACAAGTCCCTTAGCAAACTCTGAGTTCAGGAACTATGTCTCCCTTGTTTAGTCCTCAAGCACCTTTCAACCTGCTTCACCCAAGCTTCTCCAGACTGTTTGCTCTGCTTTCTCTTTAAGGATAGATCTCAGCTTCCTATCACCTTCTGTGCTCTCTCAGAGCTGAGGCAGCTGATTTTTAAAAGTTCCAAGCTTTAAGTCTGCTGGTTGTAGACACTCACAAATTTCATCCCTTCTGATTTTCAAAGCCATAAGCTATGAGGATGTCTCTACGCTTTAGAGGCTCCCCGGTGTAGTAGTTTGTTTCTGGCCCCTCTGTGACTGTGGTTCCCTCCCTCTGGTGGTCAGAAATATGGGGTTTAGATTCCTACAGAGTCCTTGTCCTTCCTACCATCTTTGATGTGATTTCCTCTCTCCATTTAGTTGTAGAGTTTTGTTGGGAAATTGAAGGTCCATTTCTGGGTGACTCTGGTGTGAGTGTGATCTAGTTGTATCTGTGGGAGGAGGTGAGTTTAGGGTCCTTCTACTCTGCCATCTTCCCCACAATTCAGTTTATTTTGTCTCATAAAAATATTACGACTCCAACTTTCTTTTCACTTCCATTTGCATGATAAATGGTTTTGTTTCCCATTACTTCCAATCTGCTTTTATTTTTGGTCTGAAGTGATTCTCTGGTAGGCAGCAGAGAGATGGGTCTTGCTTCCTCTTTACACTCTATGTTTTCTGATTGAGTTATTTAGTCCTTTTTTGTTAAAGCAATCATTGATAAAGTATTTGTATCTCTCTAGTTTACTTCACAAGGAAAAGTGTGACAGGCTTCGCTCTGAGAAGGAGGTCTGCGTGGAACGCCTCTTTCAACTCACGGCTTGTTTCTGGCTGACGGAAGGCTTCTCAAGGGTGTGTACGGAAGCCTACGGAAAAAGCGCCTACACTTCACTCTCCGGGGGGAAATAAAAGCAAGAACCCAAAAGCATCGGCGAGAAACCGTCTCTCAACGAACACCTTCTTTCCTGACGAGACAGAAACATGTTCAACTCTGTGTGTGTGTGTGTGTGTGCGCGCACGCGCGCGTGAGGGAATAAGGAATGTGCCATGCACTCACCTGGGAAAAGCAAGTCTGCGTATACGGCAACTCTCCACTAACATATTCAGGTATCCTTGAGAGAGAAGCATTTCCAAAAGTGGTTGTGGAAGCATCATGAATGTGCCGTACGCTTTACTACCTTTCAACACCCAAACTCAACATCCAAAAAACAAATAAGTGAGTCAAGAAATGGGCAGAAGATATGAACAGATATTTCTCCAAAGAAGACACACAAATGGCCAACAGACATAGGACAAACTGCTCAACATCACTTGGCATGGGGAAAAAGAAATCCAAATGACAATGAGATACCACTTCACACCAGTCAGAATTGCCAAAATTAACAAGCGAAGAAATAACAAATGTTGGTGAGGAGAAAGGGGAACTCTCTTACACTTCTAAGTGGGAATGAAAACTGGTACAGCCACTTTGGAAAACAATATGGAGGTTCCTCAAGAACTTAAAACAGAGCTCCCTTACAACCCAGCAATTTTATTTACCCCAAAGCTACAAATGTAGTGATCTGAAGGGGCAACGGCACCCCGAATGTTTAGAGCAACATTGTCCACAATAGCCAAACCGTGGAAGGAACCAAGACATCCATCGACAGATAAATGGATAAAGAAAACATGGTATATACATATACAATGGAATATGACTCAGCCATCAGAAAGGATCAATATTTAGCATATCGATGTGGATGGCACTGGAGGGTATTATGCTGAGCAAAATAAGTCAGTCAGAGAAAAACAATTATTATATGGTTTTACTCATAGGTGGAATAGAAGGAACAGCACAGAGGATCATAGGGGAAGGGAGGGAAAATGAATGCGAAGAAACCAGAGAGGAAGAAAATCCATGACAGGTTCCTAACTATTGGAAACCAACTGAGGGTTGCTGGAGGAAAGGTGGCTGGGGAGATGGGGTAACTGTGTGATGGGCATTAAGGAATGCATGGGATGTGATGAACACTGGGTGTTATACACAACTGATGAATTGTGGAACGCTACATTTGAAACTACTGGTGTACTCTATGTTGGCTAATTCAATTTCAATTTTAAAAAACTCTATTTGGTCTGATATAAGGATTGCTACTCTGACTTCTTTTGACATCCACTTGCATGATTAATGTTTCTCCATCTCTTAATTTCCATCTGCAGGTGTCTTTAGGTGTGAAATCTTTTATACATATATACAAACTCTGTCATGGTCTTTTGCTTGGAGCATTTCGTCCATTTACATTCAAACTAATTATCATTAGACATGTATTTATTGATGTTTTGTTACTTGTTTCAGAGTTTTTTGTGTAGTTTTTCTCTGATCCTTTCTTCTCTTGCTCTCTCTCTCATGGTTTGCTCGTTTTCTTTAATGATATTCTTGGATTTCTTTCCCTTTATCTTTTGCATGTGTATTAGTGCTTTGGGTTTCTGGTGACCCCCTGGATTATATATAGCCTTTTCAGTCTATATTAAGTTGAATGCTGTTTAAGTTCAAACCCACTGTTGACTCCTCCTCATGTGTTAGGGTATATGTTTTCATATTTTACATACTTTTATTTTGTGAATCCCTTAACTGATTTTTACAGAAATACTTAATTTTACTGCTTCCTTGATTCATTATTGTCCTACTCTCACTTACGATTTTTTTCCACTCATAGTGTCCCCTTCAATATTTTTTGTAGTTAATTTAGTGGTCATGAACTCTTTTAGTTTGTGTGGCTAAGAAACTCTTTTTCTCCCCTTCTTTTCTGAAGGATAGGCTTGCTGGATAAATTATTCCTTGCTGCAGGTTTTTCTCATTCAGCACTTTGAATATTTAACGCCACTTTCTTCTGTCCTGCATAGTTTCTGCTGAAAACTCAGCTGATAGCTTTATGGGCTTTCCCTTGCATGTTAACTGTCTTCTTTTATCTTGCTGCTTTAAATGTTTCTTCTTTATCACTACCTTTTCCCATTTGGATTACTATGTGTCTTCATGTCGACCTCCTTCGGTTGATTTTGTGGGAGGGGATCTCTATGCCTTATGGATTTGTATAGGTTTCCTTCACCAGATTAGGTTAAGTTTTCAGCTCTTCTTTGGTCAAATAGATTTTCTGTCCCCTTTTCCCCCTTTTCACCTTCTGGGATCCCTCTAATGTGGGTGTTGTTACACTGGATGGAGTCACTGAATTCCCTAAGTCTCTTCTCATTTTTGCATACTTCTTTTTCCTCTCATTTTTTCCGCTTGATTACTTTCCATTACTGTCTTCTAGTTCATTAATTTGTTCCTCTGCTTCGTCCATCCTGCTAATTATTCTATCTAGTATATTCTTAATTACATTTATTGTGTTCCACATCTCTGATTATTTCTTTCATATCTCTTTGTTAAGAGTCTCAATGATGTTCCCCCTTCTGATGTCCTCCCTCTATTCATTTCCCCAGTGAGTATCTTTATAATTGTTATCTTAAATTTTCTCTCAGGCATGTTCCTTATATCCATTTTGTTTAGGTCTCTTGCTGTGGCTTTGTCCTCTTCTTTCGTTTAGGACATAGTCCTCTGTCTGCTCATTTGGCCTACTTCTCAGAGAATATCTCTCTGTTAGGAAGGTCAGATATATTGCTTGTTCTTGAAAATACTGGGCAGTACATACATTTTTAACGTGGTGATGCTGGTTCTCCTCTGAAGGTAATGCATAGCAACAACAGAGACTGGATCTGGACTGTGTCATTGTGCACAACACATGGGGTGTGCTGTTTTAACAAGACGCATGCGTGTTGTGTAGGTGATGGGGAGACATATTGTTCTCAAGGATTGTGTGGGTCTTATCAGGGAGGGTATCCACAGCACTGGGACTGAAGCAGGTCTGGTAGGTGTGGGGATGGGCCATGGTTTATGCAAGTTAGTGATTGCTAGATTGTGCCTGGTCTTGCAGGTAGGTGTCTGTTTACAATGAGGGGCCGTAGAGGGAAATGGCACCTGCCAGCTCCTTTGTTCCTGGACAAGTCCCTTAGCAAACTCTGAGTTCAGGAACTATGTCTCCCTTGTTTAGTCCTCAAGCACCTTTCAACCTGCTTCACCCAAGCTTCTCCAGACTGTTTGCTCTGCTTTCTCTTTAAGGACAGATCTCAGCTTCCTATCACCTTCTGTGCTCTCTCAGAGCTGAGACAGCTGATTTTTAAAAGTTCCAAGCTTTAAGTCTGCTGGTTGTAGACACTCACAAATTTCATCCCTTCTGATTTTCAAAGCCATAAGCTATGAGGATGTCTCTACGCTTTAGAGGCTCCCCGGTGTAGTAGTTTGTTTCTGGCCCCTCTGTGACTGTGGTTCCCTCCCTCTGGTGGTCAGAAATATGGGGTTTAGATTCCTACAGAGTCCTTGTCCTTCCTACCATCTTTGATGTGATTTCCTCTCTCCATTTAGTTGTAGAGTTTTGTTGGGAAATTGAAGGTCCATTTCTGGGTGACTCTGGTGTGAGTGTGATCTAGTTGTATCTGTGGGAGGAGGTGAGTTTAGGGTCCTTCTACTCTGCCATCTTCCCCACAATTCAGTTTATTTTGTCTCATAAAAATATTACGACTCCAACTTTCTTTTCACTTCCATTTGCATGATAAATGGTTTTGTTTCCCATTACTTCCAATCTGCTTTTATTTTTAGGTCTGAAGTGATTCTCTGGTAGGCAGCAGAGAGATGGGTCTTGCTTCCTCTTTACACTCTATGTTTTCTGATTGAGTTATTTAGTCCTTTTTTGTTAAAGCAATCATTGATAAAGTATTTGTATCTCTCTAGTTTACTTCACAAGGAAAAGTGTGACAGGCTTCGCTCTGAGAAGGAGGTCTGCGTGGAACGCCTCTTTCAACTCACGGCTTGTTTCTGGCTGACGGAAGGCTTCTCAAGGGTGTGTACGGAAGCCTACGGAAAAAGCGCCTACACTTCACTCTCCGGGGGGAAATAAAAGCAAGAACCCAAAAGCATCGGCGAGAAACCGTCTCTCAACGAACACCTTCTTTCCTGACGAGACAGAAACATGTTCAACTCTGTGTGTGTGTGTGTGTGTGCGCGCACGCGCGCGTGAGGGAATAAGGAATGTGCCATGCACTCACCTGGGAAAAGCAAGTCTGCGTATACGGCAACTCTCCACTAACATATTCAGGTATCCTTGAGAGAGAAGCATTTCCAAAAGTGGTTGTGGAAGCATCATGAATGTGCCGTACGCTTTACTACCTTTCAACACCCAAACTCAACATCCAAAAAACAAATAAGTGAGTCAAGAAATGGGCAGAAGATATGAACAGATATTTCTCCAAAGAAGACACACAAATGGCCAACAGACATAGGACAAACTGCTCAACATCACTTGGCATGGGGAAAAAGAAATCCAAATGACAATGAGATACCACTTCACACCAGTCAGAATTGCCAAAATTAACAAGCGAAGAAATAACAAATGTTGGTGAGGAGAAAGGGGAACTCTCTTACACTTCTAAGTGGGAATGAAAACTGGTACAGCCACTTTGGAAAACAATATGGAGGTTCCTCAAGAACTTAAAACAGAGCTCCCTTACAACCCAGCAATTTTATTTACCCCAAAGCTACAAATGTAGTGATCTGAAGGGGCAACGGCACCCCGAATGTTTATAGCAACATTGTCCACAATAGCCAAACCGTGGAAGGAACCAAGACATCCATCGACAGATAAATGGATAAAGAAAACATGGTATATACATATACAATGGAATATGACTCAGCCATCAGAAAGGATCAATATTTAGCATATCGATGTGGATGGCACTGGAGGGTATTATGCTGAGCAAAATAAGTCAGTCAGAGAAAAACAATTATTATATGGTTTTACTCATAGGTGGAATAGAAGGAACAGCACAGAGGATCATAGGGGAAGGGAGGGAAAATGAATGCGAAGAAACCAGAGAGGAAGAAAATCCATGACAGGTTCCTAACTATTGGAAACCAACTGAGGGTTGCTGGAGGAAAGGTGGCTGGGGAGATGGGGTAACTGTGTGATGGGCATTAAGGAATGCATGGGATGTGATGAACACTGGGTGTTATACACAACTGATGAATTGTGGAACGCTACATTTGAAACTACTGGTGTACTCTATGTTGGCTAAT
This sequence comes from Eumetopias jubatus, assembly GCF_037043125.1. Classification (NCBI taxonomy): domain Eukaryota; kingdom Metazoa; phylum Chordata; class Mammalia; order Carnivora; family Otariidae; genus Eumetopias; species Eumetopias jubatus. Next base: position 180,918 of record NW_028274891.1, read on the forward strand.
TCAATTTCAATTTTAAAAAACTCTATTTGGTCTGATATAAGGATTGCTACTCTGACTTCTTTTGACATCCACTTGCATGATTAATGTTTCTCCATCTCTTAATTTCCATCTGCAGGTGTCTTTAGGTGTGAAATCTTTTATACATATATACAAACTCTGTCATGCTCTTTTGCTTGGAGCATTTCGTCCATTTACATTCAAACTAATTATCATTAGACATGTATTTATTGATGTTTTGTTACTTGTTTCAGAGTTTTTTGTGTAGTTTTTCTCTGATCCTTTCTTCTCTTGCTCTCTCTCTCATGGTTTGCTCGTTTTCTTTAATGATATTCTTGGATTTCTTTCCCTTTATCTTTTGCATGTGTATTAGTGCTTTGGGTTTCTGGTGACCCCCTGGATTATATATAGCCTTTTCAGTCTATATTAAGTTGAATGCTGTTTAAGTTCAAACCCACTGTTGACTCCTCCTCATGTGTTAGGGTATATGTTTTCATATTTTACATACTTTTATTTTGTGAATCCCTTAACTGATTTTTACAGAAATACTTAATTTTACTGCTTCCTTGATTCATTATTGTCCTACTCTCACTTACGATTTTTTCCCACTCATAGTGTCCCCTTCAATATTTTTTGTAGTTAATTTAGTGGTCATGAACTCTTTTAGTTTGTGTGGCTAAGAAACTCTTTTTCTCCCCTTCTTTTCTGAAGGATAGGCTTGCTGGATAAATTATTCCTTGCTGCAGGTTTTTCTCATTCAGCACTTTGAATATTTAACGCCACTTTCTTCTGTCCTGCATAGTTTCTGCTGAAAACTCAGCTGATAGCTTTATGGGCTTTCCCTTGCATGTTAACTGTCTTCTTTTATCTTGCTGCTTTAAATGTTTCTTCTTTATCACTACCTTTTCCCATTTGGATTACTATGTGTCTTCATGTCGACCTCCTTCGGTTGATTTTGTGGGAGGGGATCTCTATGCCTTATGGATTTTTATAGGTTTCCTTCACCAGATTAGGTTAAGTTTTCAGCTCTTCTTTGGTCAAATAGATTTTCTGTCCCCTTTTCCCCCTTTTCACCTTCTGGGATCCCTCTAATGTGGGTGTTGTTACACTGGATGGAGTCACTGAATTCCCTAAGTCTCTTCTCATTTTTGCATACTTCTTTTTCCTCTCATTTTTTCCGCTTGATTACTTTCCATTACTGTCTTCTAGTTCATTAATTTGTTCCTCTGCTTCGTCCATCCTGCTAATTATTCTATCTAGTATATTCTTAATTACATTTATTGTGTTCCACATCTCTGTTTATTTCTTTCATATCTCTTTGTTAAGAGTCTCAATGATGTTCCCCCTTCTGATGTCCTCCCTCTATTCATTTCCCCAGTGAGTATCTTTATAATTGTTATCTTAAATTTTCTCTCAGGCATGTTCCTTATATCCATTTTGTTTAGGTCTCTTGCTGTGGCTTTGTCCTCTTCTTTCGTTTAGGACATAGTCCTCTGTCTGCTCATTTGGCCTACTTCTCAGAGAATATCTCTCTGTTAGGAAGGTCAGATATATTGCTTGTTCTTGAAAATACTGGGCAGTACATACATTTTTAACGTGGTGATGCTGGTTCTCCTCTGAAGGTAATGCATAGCAACAACAGAGACTGGATCTGGACTGTGTCATTGTGCACAACACATGGGGTGTGCTGTTTTAACAAGACGCATGCGTGTTGTGTAGGTGATGGGGAGACATATTGTTCTCAAGGATTGTGTGGGTCTTATCAGGGAGGGTATCCACAGCACTGGGACTGAAGCAGGTCTGGTAGGTGTGGGGATGGGCCATGGTTTATGCAAGTTAGTGATTGCTAGATTGTGCTTGGTCTTGCAGGTAGGTGTCTGTTTACAATGAGGGGCCGTAGAGGGAAATGGCACCTGCCAGCTCCTTTGTTCCTGGACAAGTCCCTTAGCAAACTCTGAGTTCAGGAACTATGTCTCCCTTGTTTAGTCCTCAAGCACCTTTCAACCTGCTTCACCCAAGCTTCTCCAGACTGTTTGCTCTGCTTTCTCTTTAAGGACAGATCTCAGTTTCCTATCACCTTCTGTGCTCTCTCAGAGCTGAGACAGCTGATTTTTAAAAGTTCCAAGCTTTAAGTCTGCTGGTTGTAGACACTCACAAATTTCATCCCTTCTGATTTTCAAAGCCATAAGCTATGAGGATGTCTCTACGCTTTAGAGGCTCCCCGGTGTAGTAGTTTGTTTCTGGCCCCTCTGTGACTGTGGTTCCCTCCCTCTGGTGGTCAGAAATATGGGGTTTAGATTCCTACAGAGTCCTTGTCCTTCCTACCATCTTTGATGTGATTTCCTCTCTCCATTTAGTTGTAGAGTTTTGTTGGGAAATTGAAGGTCCATTTCTGGGTGACTCTGGTGTGAGTGTGATCTAGTTGTATCTGTGGGAGGAGGTGAGTTTAGGGTCCTTCTACTCTGCCATCTTCCCCACAATTCAGTTTATTTTGTCTCATAAAAATATTACGACTCCAACTTTCTTTTCACTTCCATTTGCATGATAAATGGTTTTGTTTCCCATTACTTCCAATCTGCTTTTATTTTTAGGTCTGAAGTGATTCTCTGGTAGGCAGCAGAGAGATGGGTCTTGCTTCCTCTTTACACTCTATGTTTTCTGATTGAGTTATTTAGTCCTTTTTTGTTAAAGCAATCATTGATAAAGTATTTGTATCTCTCTAGTTTACTTCACAAGGAAAAGTGTGACAGGCTTCGCTCTGAGAAGGAGGTCTGCGTGGAACGCCTCTTTCAACTCACGGCTTGTTTCTGGCTGACGGAAGGCTTCTCAAGGGTGTGTACGGAAGCCTACGGAAAAAGCGCCTACACTTCACTCTCCGGGGGGAAATAAAAGCAAGAACCCAAAAGCATCGGCGAGAAACCGTCTCTCAACGAACACCTTCTTTCCTGACGAGACAGAAACATGTTCAACTCTGTGTGTGTGTGTGTGTGTGTGTGTGTGTGTGTGTGTGTGTGCGCGCGCGCGCGTGAGGGAATAAGGAATGTGCCATGCACTCACCTGGGAAAAGCAAGTCTGCGTATACGGCAACTCTCCACTAACATATTCAGGTATCCTTGAGAGAGAAGCATTTCCAAAAGTGGTTGTGGAAGCATCATGAATGTGCCGTACGCTTTACTACCTTTCAACACCCAAACTCAACATCCAAAAAACAAATAAGTGAGTCAAGAAATGGGCAGAAGATATGAACAGATATTTCTCCAAAGAAGACACACAAATGGCCAACAGACATAGGACAAACTGCTCAACATCACTTGGCATGGGGAAAAAGAAATCCAAATGACAATGAGATACCACTTCACACCAGTCAGAATTGCCAAAATTAACAAGCGAAGAAATAACAAATGTTGGTGAGGAGAAAGGGGAACTCTCTTACACTTCTAAGTGGGAATGAAAACTGGTACAGCCACTTTGGAAAACAATATGGAGGTTCCTCAAGAACTTAAAACAGAGCTCCCTTACAACCCAGCAATTTTATTTACCCCAAAGCTACAAATGTAGTGATCTGAAGGGGCAACGGCACCCCGAATGTTTAGAGCAACATTGTCCACAATAGCCAAACCGTGGAAGGAACCAAGACATCCATCGACAGATAAATGGATAAAGAAAACATGGTATATACATATACAATGGAATATGACTCAGCCATCAGAAAGGATCAATATTTAGCATATCGATGTGGATGGCACTGGAGGGTATTATGCTGAGCAAAATAAGTCAGTCAGAGAAAAACAATTATTATATGGTTTTACTCATAGGTGGAATAGAAGGAACAGCACAGAGGATCATAGGGGAAGGGAGGGAAAATGAATGCGAAGAAACCAGAGAGGAAGAAAATCCATGACAGGTTCCTAACTATTGGAAACCAACTGAGGGTTGCTGGAGGAAAGGTGGCTGGGGAGATGGGGTAACTGTGTGATGGGCATTAAGGAATGCATGGGATGTGATGAACACTGGGTGTTATACACAACTGATGAATTGTGGAACGCTACATTTGAAACTACTGGTGTACTCTATGTTGGCTAATTCAATTTCAATTTTAAAAAACTCTATTTGGTCTGATATAAGGATTGCTACTCTGACTTCTTTTGACATCCACTTGCATGATTAATGTTTCTCCATCTCTTAATTTCCATCTGCAGGTGTCTTTAGGTGTGAAATCTTTTATACATATATACAAACTCTGTCATGCTCTTTTGCTTGGAGCATTTCGTCCATTTACATTCAAACTAATTATCATTAGACATGTATTTATTGATGTTTTGTTACTTGTTTCAGAGTTTTTTGTGTAGTTTTTCTCTGATCCTTTCTTCTCTTGCTCTCTCTCTCATGGTTTGCTCGTTTTCTTTAATGATATTCTTGGATTTCTTTCCCTTTATCTTTTGCATGTGTATTAGTGCTTTGGGTTTCTGGTGACCCCCTGGATTATATATAGCCTTTTCAGTCTATATTAAGTTGAATGCTGTTTAAGTTCAAACCCACTGTTGACTCCTCCTCATGTGTTAGGGTATATGTTTTCATATTTTACATACTTTTATTTTGTGAATCCCTTAACTGATTTTTACAGAAATACTTAATTTTACTGCTTCCTTGATTCATTATTGTCCTACTCTCACTTACGATTTTTTTCCACTCATAGTGTCCCCTTCAATATTTTTTGTAGTTAATTTAGTGGTCATGAACTCTTTTAGTTTGTGTGGCTAAGAAACTCTTTTTCTCCCCTTCTTTTCTGAAGGATAGGCTTGCTGGATAAATTATTCCTTGCTGCAGGTTTTTCTCATTCAGCACTTTGAATATTTAACGCCACTTTCTTCTGTCCTGCATAGTTTCTGCTGAAAACTCAGCTGATAGCTTTATGGGCTTTCCCTTGCATGTTAACTGTCTTCTTTTATCTTGCTGCTTTAAATGTTTCTTCTTTATCACTACCTTTTCCCATTTGGATTACTATGTGTCTTCATGTCGACCTCCTTCGGTTGATTTTGTGGGAGGGGATCTCTATGCCTTATGGATTTGTATAGGTTTCCTTCACCAGATTAGGTTAAGTTTTCAGCTCTTCTTTGGTCAAATAGATTTTCTGTCCCCTTTTCCCCCTTTTCACCTTCTGGGATCCCTCTAATGTGGGTGTTGTTACACTGGATGGAGTCACTGAATTCCCTAAGTCTCTTCTCATTTTTGCATACTTCTTTTTCCTCTCATTTTTTCCGCTTGATTACTTTCCATTACTGTCTTCTAGTTCATTAATTTGTTCCTCTGCTTCGTCCATCCTGCTAATTATTCTATCTAGTATATTCTTAATTACATTTATTGTGTTCCACATCTCTGATTATTTCTTTCATATCTCTTTGTTAAGAGTCTCAATGATGTTCCCCCTTCTGATGTCCTCCCTCTATTCATTTCCCCAGTGAGTATCTTTATAATTGTTGTCTTAAATTTTCTCTCAGGCATGTTCCTTATATCCATTTTGTTTAGGTCTCTTGCTGTGGCTTTGTCCTCTTCTTTCGTTTAGGACATAGTCCTCTGTCTGCTCATTTGGCCTACTTCTCAGAGAATATCTCTCTGTTAGGAAGGTCAGATATATTGCTTGTTCTTGAAAATACTGGGCAGTACATACATTTTTAACGTGGTGATGCTGGTTCTCCTCTGAAGGTAATGCATAGCAACAACAGAGACTGGATCTGGACTGTGTCATTGTGCACAACACATGGGGTGTGCTGTTTTAACAAGACGCATGCGTGTTGTGTAGGTGATGGGGAGACATATTGTTCTCAAGGATTGTGTGGGTCTTATCAGGGAGGGTATCCACAGCACTGGGACTGAAGCAGGTCTGGTAGGTGTGGGGATGGGCCATGGTTTATGCAAGTTAGTGATTGCTAGATTGTGCTTGGTCTTGCAGGTAGGTGTCTGTTTACAATGAGGGGCCGTAGAGGGAAATGGCACCTGCCAGCTCCTTTGTTCCTGGACAAGTCCCTTAGCAAACTCTGAGTTCAGGAACTATGTCTCCCTTGTTTAGTCCTCAAGCACCTTTCAACCTGCTTCACCCAAGCTTCTCCAGACTGTTTGCTCTGCTTTCTCTTTAAGGACAGATCTCAGTTTCCTATCACCTTCTGTGCTCTCTCAGAGCTGAGACAGCTGATTTTTAAAAGTTCCAAGCTTTAAGTCTGCTGGTTGTAGACACTCACAAATTTCATCCCTTCTGATTTTCAAAGCCATAAGCTATGAGGATGTCTCTACGCTTTAGAGGCTCCCCGGTGTAGTAGTTTGTTTCTGGCCCCTCTGTGACTGTGGTTCCCTCCCTCTGGTGGTCAGAAATATGGGGTTTAGATTCCTACAGAGTCCTTGTCCTTCCTACCATCTTTGATGTGATTTCCTCTCTCCATTTAGTTGTAGAGTTTTGTTGGGAAATTGAAGGTCCATTTCTGGGTGACTCTGGTGTGAGTGTGATCTAGTTGTATCTGTGGGAGGAGGTGAGTTTAGGGTCCTTCTACTCTGCCATCTTCCCCACAATTCAGTTTATTTTGTCTCATAAAAATATTACGACTCCAACTTTCTTTCCACTTCCATTTGCATGATAAATGGTTTTGTTTCCCATTACTTCCAATCTGCTTTTATTTTTAGGTCTGAAGTGATTCTCTGGTAGGCAGCAGAGAGATGGGTCTTGCTTCCTCTTTACACTCTATGTTTTCTGATTGAGTTATTTAGTCCTATTTTGTTAAAGCAATCATTGATAAAGTATTTGTATCTCTCTAGTTTACTTCACAAGGAAAAGTGTGACAGGCTTCGCTCTGAGAAGGAGGTCTGCGTGGAACGCCTCTTTCAACTCACGGCTTGTTTCTGGCTGACGGAAGGCTTCTCAAGGGTGTGTACGGAAGCCTACGGAAAAAGAGCCTACACTTCACTCTCCGGGGGGAAATAAAAGCAAGAACCCAAAAGCATCGGCGAGAAACCGTCTCTCAACGAACACCTTCTTTCCTGACGAGACAGAAACATGTTCAACTCTGTGTGTGTGTGTGTGTGTGTGTGTGTGTGTGTGTGTGCGCACGCGCGCGTGTGAGGGAATAAGGACTGTGCCATGCACTCACCTGGGAAAAGCAAGTCTGCGTATACGGCAACTCTCCACTAACATATTCAGGTATCCTTGAGAGAGAAGCATTTCCAAAAGTGGTTGTGGAAGCATCATGAATGTGCCGTACGCTTTACTACCTTTCAACACCCAAACTCAACATCCAAAAAACAAATAAGTGAGTCAAGAAATGGGCAGAAGATATGAACAGATATTTCTCCAAAGAAGACACACAAATGGCCAACAGACATAGGACAAACTGCTCAACATCACTTGGCATGGGGAAAAAGAAATCCAAATGACAATGAGATACCACTTCACACCATTCAGAATTGCCAAAATTAACAAGCGAAGAAATAACAAATGTTGGTGAGGAGAAAGGGGAACTCTCTTACACTTCTAAGTGGGAATGAAAACTGGTACAGCCACTTTGGAAAACAATATGGAGGTTCCTCAAGAACTTAAAACAGAGCTCCCTTACAACCCAGAAATTTTATTTACCCCAAAGCTACAAATGTAGTGATCTGAAGGGGCAACGGCACCCCGAATGTTTATAGCAACATTGTCCACAATAGCCAAACCGTGGAAGGAACCAAGACATCCATCGACAGATAAATGGATAAAGAAAACATGGTATATACATATACAATGGAATATGACTCAGCCATCAGAAAGGATCAATATTTAGCATATCGATGTGGATGGCACTGGAGGGTATTATGCTGAGCAAAATAAGTCAGTCAGAGAAAAACAATTATTATATGGTTTTACTCATAGGTGGAATAGAAGGAACAGCACAGAGGATCATAGGGGAAGGGAGGGAAAATGAATGCGAAGAAACCAGAGAGGAAGAAAATCCATGACAGGTTCCTAACTATTGGAAACCAACTGAGGGTTGCTGGAGGAAAGGTGGCTGGGGAGATGGGGTAACTGTGTGATGGGCATTAAGGAATGCATGGGATGTGATGAACACTGGGTGTTATACACAACTGATGAATTGTGGAACGCTACATTTGAAACTACTGGTGTACTCTATGTTGGCTAATTCAATTTCAATTTTAAAAAACTCTATTTGGTCTGATATAAGGATTGCTACTCTGACTTCTTTTGACATCCACTTGCATGATTAATGTTTCTCCATCTCTTAATTTCCATCTGCAGGTGTCTTTAGGTGTGAAATCTTTTATACATATATACAAACTCTGTCATGCTCTTTTGCTTGGAGCATTTCGTCCATTTACATTCAAACTAATTATCATTAGACATGTATTTATTGATGTTTTGTTACTTGTTTCAGAGTTTTTTGTGTAGTTTTTCTCTGATCCTTTCTTCTCTTGCTCTCTCTCTCATGGTTTGCTCGTTTTCTTTAATGATATTCTTGGATTTCTTTCCCTTTATCTTTTGCATGTGTATTAGTGCTTTGGGTTTCTGGTGACCCCCTGGATTATATATAGCCTTTTCAGTCTATATTAAGTTGAATGCTGTTTAAGTTCAAACCCACTGTTGACTCCTCCTCATGTGTTAGGGTATATGTTTTCATATTTTACATACTTTTATTTTGTGAATCCCTTAACTGATTTTTACAGAAATACTTAATTTTACTGCTTCCTTGATTCATTATTGTCCTACTCTCACTTACGATTTTTTTCCACTCATAGTGTCCCCTTCAATATTTTTTGTAGTTAATTTAGTGGTCATGAACTCTTTTAGTTTGTGTGGCTAAGAAACTCTTTTTCTCCCCTTCTTTTCTGAAGGATAGGCTTGCTGGATAAATTATTCCTTGCTGCAGGTTTTTCTCATTCAGCACTTTGAATATTTAACGCCACTTTCTTCTGTCCTGCATAGTTTCTGCTGAAAACTCAGCTGATAGCTTTATGGGCTTTCCCTTGCATGTTAACTGTCTTCTTTTATCTTGCTGCTTTAAATGTTTCTTCTTTATCACTACCTTTTCCCATTTGGATTACTATGTGTCTTCATGTCGACCTCCTTCGGTTGATTTTGTGGGAGGGGATCTCTATGCCTTATGGATTTGTATAGGTTTCCTTCACCAGATTAGGTTAAGTTTTCAGCTCTTCTTTGGTCAAATAGATTTTCTGTCCCCTTTTCCCCCTTTTCACCTTCTGGGATCCCTCTAATGTGGGTGTTGTTACACTGGATGGAGTCACTGAATTCCCTAAGTCTCTTCTCATTTTTGCATACTTCTTTTTCCTCTCATTTTTTCCGCTTGATTACTTTCCATTACTGTCTTCTAGTTCATTAATTTGTTCCTCTGCTTCGTCCATCCTGCTAATTATTCTATCTAGTATATTCTTAATTACATTTATTGTGTTCCACATCTCTGATTATTTCTTTCATATCTCTTTGTTAAGAGTCTCAATGATGTTCCCCCTTCTGATGTCCTCCCTCTATTCATTTCCCCAGTGAGTATCTTTATAATTGTTGTCTTAAATTTTCTCTCAGGCATGTTCCTTATATCCATTTTGTTTAGGTCTCTTGCTGTGGCTTTGTCCTCTTCTTTCGTTTAGGACATAGTCCTCTGTCTGCTCATTTGGCCTACTTCTCAGAGAATATCTCTCTGTTAGGAAGGTCAGATATATTGCTTGTTCTTGAAAATACTGGGCAGTACATACATTTTTAACGTGGTGATGCTGGTTCTCCTCTGAAGGTAATGCATAGCAACAACAGAGACTGGATCTGGACTGTGTCATTGTGCACAACACATGGGGTGTGCTGTTTTAACAAGACGCATGCGTGTTGTGTAGGTGATGGGGAGACATATTGTTCTCAAGGATTGTGTGGGTCTTATCAGGGAGGGTATCCACAGCACTGGGACTGAAGCAGGTCTGGTAGGTGTGGGGATGGGCCATGGTTTATGCAAGTTAGTGATTGCTAGATTGTGCTTGGTCTTGCAGGTAGGTGTCTGTTTACAATGAGGGGCCGTAGAGGGAAATGGCACCTGCCAGCTCCTTTGTTCCTGGACAAGTCCCTTAGCAAACTCTGAGTTCAGGAACTATGTCTCCCTTGTTTAGTCCTCAAGCACCTTTCAACCTGCTTCACCCAAGCTTCTCCAGACTGTTTGCTCTGCTTTCTCTTTAAGGACAGATCTCAGTTTCCTATCACCTTCTGTGCTCTCTCAGAGCTGAGACAGCTGATTTTTAAAAGTTCCAAGCTTTAAGTCTGCTGGTTGTAGACACTCACAAATTTCATCCCTTCTGATTTTCAAAGCCATAAGCTATGAGGATGTCTCTACGCTTTAGAGGCTCCCCGGTGTAGTAGTTTGTTTCTGGCCCCTCTGTGACTGTGGTTCCCTCCCTCTGGTGGTCAGAAATATGGGGTTTAGATTCCTACAGAGTCCTTGTCCTTCCTACCATCTTTGATGTGATTTCCTCTCTCCATTTAGTTGTAGAGTTTTGTTGGGAAATTGAAGGTCCATTTCTGGGTGACTCTGGTGTGAGTGTGATCTAGTTGTATCTGTGGGAGGAGGTGAGTTTAGGGTCCTTCTACTCTGCCATCTTCCCCACAATTCAGTTTATTTTGTCTCATAAAAATATTACGACTCCAACTTTCTTTTCACTTCCATTTGCATGATAAATGGTTTTGTTTCCCATTACTTCCAATCTGCTTTTATTTTTAGGTCTGAAGTGATTCTCTGGTAGGCAGCAGAGAGATGGGTCTTGCTTCCTCTTTACACTCTATGTTTTCTGATTGAGTTATTTAGTCTTTTTTGTTAAAGCAATCATTGATAAAGTATTTGTATCTCTCTAGTTTACTTCACAAGGAAAAGTGTGACAGGCTTCGCTCTGAGAAGGAGGTCTGCGTGGAACGCCTCTTTCAACTCACGGCTTGTTTCTGGCTGACGGAAGGCTTCTCAAGGGTGTGTACGGAAGCCTACGGAAAAAGCGCCTACACTTCACTCTCCGGGGGGAAATAAAAGCAAGAACCCAAAAGCATCGGCGAGAAACCGTCTCTCAACGAACACCTTCTTTCCTGACGAGACAGAAACATGTTCAACTCTGTGTGTGTGTGTGTGTGTGTGTGTGTGTGTGTGTGTGCGCGCGCGCGCGCGTGAGGGAATAAGGAATGTGCCATGCACTCACCTGGGAAAAGCAAGTCTGCGTATACGGCAACTCTCCACTAACATATTCAGGTATCCTTGAGAGAGAAGCATTTCCAAAAGTGGTTGTGGAAGCATCATGAATGTGCCGTACGCTTTACTACCTTTCAACACCCAAACTCAACATCCAAAAAACAAATAAGTGAGTCAAGAAATGGGCAGAAGATATGAACAGATATTTCTCCAAAGAAGACACACAAATGGCCAACAGACATAGGACAAACTGCTCAACATCACTTGGCATGGGGAAAAAGAAATCCAAATGACAATGAGATACCACTTCACACCAGTCAGAATTGCCAAAATTAACAAGCGAAGAAATAACAAATGTTGGTGAGGAGAAAGGGGAACTCTCTTACACTTCTAAGTGGGAATGAAAACTGGTACAGCCACTTTGGAAAACAATATGGAGGTTCCTCAAGAACTTAAAACAGAGCTCCCTTACAACCCAGCAATTTTATTTACCCCAAAGCTACAAATGTAGTGATCTGAAGGGGCAACGGCACCCCGAATGTTTAGAGCAACATTGTCCACAATAGCCAAACCGTGGAAGGAACCAAGACATCCATCGACAGATAAATGGATAAAGAAAACATGGTATATACATATACAATGGAATATGACTCAGCCATCAGAAAGGATCAATATTTAGCATATCGATGTGGATGGCACTGGAGGGTATTATGCTGAGCAAAATAAGTCAGTCAGAGAAAAACAATTATTATATGGTTTTACTCATAGGTGGAATAGAAGGAACAGCACAGAGGATCATAGGGGAAGGGAGGGAAAATGAATGCGAAGAAACCAGAGAGGAAGAAAATCCATGACAGGTTCCTAACTATTGGAAACCAACTGAGGGTTGCTGGAGGAAAGGTGGCTGGGGAGATGGGGTAACTGTGTGATGGGCATTAAGGAATGCATGGGATGTGATGAACACTGGGTGTTATACACAACTGATGAATTGTGGAACGCTACATTTGAAACTACTGGTGTACTCTATGTTGGCTAATTCAATTTCAATTTTAAAAAACTCTATTTGGTCTGATATAAGGATTGCTACTCTGACTTCTTTTGACATCCACTTGCATGATTAATGTTTCTCCATCTCTTAATTTCCATCTGCAGGTGTCTTTAGGTGTGAAATCTTTTATACATATATACAAACTCTGTCATGCTCTTTTGCTTGGAGCATTTCGTCCATTTACATTCAAACTAATTATCATTAGACATGTATTTATTGATGTTTTGTTACTTGTTTCAGAGTTTTTTGTGTAGTTTTTCTCTGATCCTTTCTTCTCTTGCTCTCTCTCTCATGGTTTGCTCGTTTTCTTTAATGATATTCTTGGATTTCTTTCCCTTTATCTTTTGCATGTGTATTAGTGCTTTGGGTTTCTGGTGACCCCCTGGATTATATATAGCCTTTTCAGTCTATATTAAGTTGAATGCTGTTTAAGTTCAAACCCACTGTTGACTCCTCCTCATGTGTTAGGGTATATGTTTTCATATTTTACATACTTTTATTTTGTGAATCCCTTAACTGATTTTTACAGAAATACTTAATTTTACTGCTTCCTTGATTCATTATTGTCCTACTCTCACTTACGATTTTTTCTCACTCATAGTGTCCCCTTCAATATTTTTTGTAGTTAATTTAGTGGTCATGAACTCTTTTAGTTTGTGTGGCTAAGAAACTCTTTTTCTCCCCTTCTTTTCTGAAGGATAGGCTTGCTGGATAAATTATTCCTTGCTGCAGGTTTTTCTCATTCAGCACTTTGAATATTTAACGCCACTTTCTTCTGTCCTGCATAGTTTCTGCTGAAAACTCAGCTGATAGCTTTATGGGCTTTCCCTTGCATGTTAACTGTCTTCTTTTATCTTGCTGCTTTAAATGTTTCTTCTTTATCACTACCTTTTCCCATTTGGATTACTATGTGTCTTCATGTCGACCTCCTTCGGTTGATTTTGTGGGAGGGGATCTCTATGCCTTATGGATTTGTATAGGTTTCCTTCACCAGATTAGGTTAAGTTTTCAGCTCTTCTTTGGTCAAATAGATTTTCTGTCCCCTTTTCCCCCTTTTCACCTTCTGGGATCCCTCTAATGTGGGTGTTGTTACACTGGATGGAGTCACTGAATTCCCTAAGTCTCTTCTCATTTTTGCATACTTCTTTTTCCTCTCATTTTTTCCGCTTGATTACTTTCCATTACTGTCTTCTAGTTCATTAATTTGTTCCTCTGCTTCGTCCATCCTGCTAATTATTCTATCTAGTATATTCTTAATTACATTTATTGTGTTCCACATCTCTGATTATTTCTTTCATATCTCTTTGTTAAGAGTCTCAATGATGTTCCCCCTTCTGATGTCCTCCCTCTATTCATTTCCCCAGTGAGTATCTTTATAATTGTTATCTTAAATTTTCTCTCAGGCATGTTCCTTATATCCATTTTGTTTAGGTCTCTTGCTGTGGCTTTGTCCTCTTCTTTCGTTTAGGACATAGTCCTCTGTCTGCTCATTTGGCCTACTTCTCAGAGAATATCTCTCTGTTAGGAAGGTCAGATATATTGCTTGTTCTTGAAAATACTGGGCAGTACATACATTTTTAACGTGGTGATGCTGGTTCTCCTCTGAAGGTAATGCATAGCAACAACAGAGACTGGATCTGGACTGTGTCATTGTGCACAACACATGGGGTGTGCTGTTTTAACAAGACGCATGCGTGTTGTGTAGGTGATGGGGAGACATATTGTTCTCAAGGATTGTGTGGGTCTTATCAGGGAGGGTATCCACAGCACTGGGACTGAAGCAGGTCTGGTAGGTGTGGGGATGGGCCATGGTTTATGCAAGTTAGTGATTGCTAGATTGTGCCTGGTCTTGCAGGTAGGTGTCTGTTTACAATGAGGGGCCGTAGAGGGAAATGGCACCTGCCAGCTCCTTTGTTCCTGGACAAGTCCCTTAGCAAACTCTGAGTTCAGGAACTATGTCTCCCTTGTTTAGTCCTCAAGCACCTTTCAACCTGCTTCACCCAAGCTTCTCCAGACTGTTTGCTCTGCTTTCTCTTTAAGGACAGATCTCAGCTTCCTATCACCTTCTGTGCTCTCTCAGAGCTGAGGCAGCTGATTTTTAAAAGTTCCAAGCTTTAAGTCTGCTGGTTGTAGACACTCACAAATTTCATCCCTTCTGATTTTCAAAGCCATAAGCTATGAGGATGTCTCTACGCTTTAGAGGCTCCCCGGTGTAGTAGTTTGTTTCTGGCCCCTCTGTGACTGTGGTTCCCTCCCTCTGGTGGTCAGAAATATGGGGTTTAGATTCCTACAGAGTCCTTGTCCTTCCTACCATCTTTGATGTGATTTCCTCTCTCCATTTAGTTGTAGAGTTTTGTTGGGAAATTGAAGGTCCATTTCTGGGTGACTCTGGTGTGAGTGTGATCTAGTTGTATCTGTGGGAGGAGGTGAGTTTAGGGTCCTTCTACTCTGCCATCTTCCCCACAATTCAGTTTATTTTGTCTCATAAAAATATTACGACTCCAACTTTCTTTTCACTTCCATTTGCATGATAAATGGTTTTGTTTCCCATTACTTCCAATCTGCTTTTATTTTTAGGTCTGAAGTGATTCTCTGGTAGGCAGCAGAGAGATGGGTCTTGCTTCCTCTTTACACTCTATGTTTTCTGATTGAGTTATTTAGTCCTTTTTTGTTAAAGCAATCATTGATAAAGTATTTGTATCTCTCTAGTTTACTTCACAAGGAAAAGTGTGACAGGCTTCGCTCTGAGAAGGAGGTCTGCGTGGAACGCCTCTTTCAACTCACGGCTTGTTTCTGGCTGACGGAAGGCTTCTCAAGGGTGTGTACGGAAGCCTACGGAAAAAGCGCCTACACTTCACTCTCCGGGGGGAAATAAAAGCAAGAACCCAAAAGCATCGGCGAGAAACCGTCTCTCAACGAACACCTTCTTTCCTGACGAGACAGAAACATGTTCAACTCTGTGTGTGTGTGTGTGTGTGTGTGTGTGTGTGTGTGTGCGTGCGCGCGCGCGCGCGTGAGGGAATAAGGAATGTGCCATGCACTCACCTGGGAAAAGCAAGTCTGCGTATACGGCAACTCTCCACTAACATATTCAGGTATCCTTGAGAGAGAAGCATTTCCAAAAGTGGTTGTGGAAGCATCATGAATGTGCCGTACGCTTTACTACCTTTCAACACCCAAACTCAACATCCAAAAAACAAATAAGTGAGTCAAGAAATGGGCAGAAGATATGAACAGATATTTCTCCAAAGAAGACACACAAATGGCCAACAGACATAGGACAAACTGCTCAACATCACTTGGCATGGGGAAAAAGAAATCCAAATGACAATGAGATACCACTTCACACCAGTCAGAATTGCCAAAATTAACAAGCGAAGAAATAACAAATGTTGGTGAGGAGAAAGGGGAACTCTCTTACACTTCTAAGTGGGAATGAAAACTGGTACAGCCACTTTGGAAAACAATATGGAGGTTCCCCAAGAACTTAAAACAGAGCTCCCTTACAACCCAGCAATTTTATTTACCCCAAAGCTACAAATGTAGTGATCTGAAGGGGCAACGGCACCCCGAATGTTTAGAGCAACATTGTCCACAATAGCCAAACCGTGGAAGGAACCAAGACATCCATCGACAGATAAATGGATAAAGAAAACATGGTATATACATATACAATGGAATATGACTCAGCCATCAGAAAGGATCAATATTTAGCATATCGATGTGGATGGCACTGGAGGGTATTATGCTGAGCAAAATAAGTCAGTCAGAGAAAAACAATTATTATATGGTTTTACTCATAGGTGGAATAGAAGGAACAGCACAGAGGATCATAGGGGAAGGGAGGGAAAATGAATGCGAAGAAACCAGAGAGGAAGAAAATCCATGACAGGTTCCTAACTATTGGAAACCAACTGAGGGTTGCTGGAGGAAAGGTGGCTGGGGAGATGGGGTAACTGTGTGATGGGCATTAAGGAATGCATGGGATGTGATGAACACTGGGTGTTATACACAACTGATGAATTGTGGAACGCTACATTTGAAACTACTGGTGTACTCTATGTGGGCTAATTCAATTTCAATTTTAAAAAACTCTATTTGGTCTGATATAAGGATTGCTACTCTGACTTCTTTTGACATCCACTTGCATGATTAATGTTTCTCCATCTCTTAATTTCCATCTGCAGGTGTCTTTAGGTGTGAAATCTTTTATACATATATACAAACTCTGTCATGCTCTTTTGCTTGGAGCATTTCGTCCATTTACATTCAAACTAATTATCATTAGACATGTATTTATTGATGTTTTGTTACTTGTTTCAGAGTTTTTTGTGTAGATTTCTCTGATCCTTTCTTCTCTTGCTCTCTCTCTCATGGTTTGCTCGTTTTCTTTAATGATATTCTTGGATTTCTTTCCCTTTATCTTTTGCATGTGTATTAGTGCTTTGGGTTTCTGGTGACCCCCTGGATTATATATAGCCTTTTCAGTCTATATTAAGTTGAATGCTGTTTAAGTTCAAACCCACTGTTGACTCCTCCTCATGTGTTAGGGTATATGTTTTCATATTTTACATACTTTTATTTTGTGAATCCCTTAACTGATTTTTACAGAAATACTTAATTTTACTGCTTCCTTGATTCATTATTGTCCTACTCTCACTTACGATTTTTTTCCACTCATAGTGTCCCCTTCAATATTTTTTGTAGTTAATTTAGTGGTCATGAACTCTTTTAGTTTGTGTGGCTAAGAAACTCTTTTTCTCCCCTTCTTTTCTGAAGGATAGGCTTGCTGGATAAATTATTCCTTGCTGCAGGTTTTTCTCATTCAGCACTTTGAATATTTAACGCCACTTTCTTCTGTCCTGCATAGTTTCTGCTGAAAACTCAGCTGATAGCTTTATGGGCTTTCCCTTGCATGTTAACTGTCTTCTTTTATCTTGCTGCTTTAAATGTTTCTTCTTTATCACTACCTTTTCCCATTTGGATTACTATGTGTCTTCATGTCGACCTCCTTCGGTTGATTTTGTGGGAGGGGATCTCTATGCCTTATGGATTTGTATAGGTTTCCTTCACCAGATTAGGTTAAGTTTTCAGCTCTTCTTTGGTCAAATAGATTTTCTGTCCCCTTTTCCCCCTTTTCACCTTCTGGGATCCCTCTAATGTGGGTGTTGTTACACTGGATGGAGTCACTGAATTCCCTAAGTCTCTTCTCATTTTTGCATACTTCTTTTTCCTCTCATTTTTTCCGCTTGATTACTTTCCATTACTGTCTTCTAGTTCATTAATTTGTTCCTCTGCTTCGTCCATCCTGCTAATTATTCTATCTAGTATATTCTTAATTACATTTATTGTGTTCCACATCTCTGATTATTTCTTTCATATCTCTTTGTTAAGAGTCTCAATGATGTTCCCCCTTCTGATGTCCTCCCTCTATTCATTTCCCCAGTGAGTATCTTTATAATTGTTATCTTAAATTTTCTCTCAGGCATGTTCCTTATATCCATTTTGTTTAGGTCTCTTGCTGTGGCTTTGTCCTCTTCTTTCGTTTAGGACATAGTCCTCTGTCTGCTCATTTGGCCTACTTCTCAGAGAATATCTCTCTGTTAGGAAGGTCAGATATATTGCTTGTTCTTGAAAATACTGGGCAGTACATACATTTTTAACGTGGTGATGCTGGTTCTCCTCTGAAGGTAATGCATAGCAACAACAGAGACTGGATCTGGACTGTGTCATTGTGCACAACACATGGGGTGTGCTGTTTTAACAAGACGCATGCGTGTTGTGTAGGTGATGGGGAGACATATTGTTCTCAAGGATTGTGTGGGTCTTATCAGGGAGGGTATCCACAGCACTGGGACTGAAGCAGGTCTGGTAGGTGTGGGGATGGGCCATGGTTTATGCAAGTTAGTGATTGCTAGATTGTGCCTGGTCTTGCAGGTAGGTGTCTGTTTACAATGAGGGGCCGTAGAGGGAAATGGCACCTGCCAGCTCCTTTGTTCCTGGACAAGTCCCTTAGCAAACTCTGAGTTCAGGAACTATGTCTCCCTTGTTTAGTCCTCAAGCACCTTTCAACCTGCTTCACCCAAGCTTCTCCAGACTGTTTGCTCTGCTTTCTCTTTAAGGACAGATCTCAGCTTCCTATCACCTTCTGTGCTCTCTCAGAGCTGAGACAGCTGATTTTTAAAAGTTCCAAGCTTTAAGTCTGCTGGTTGTAGACACTCACAAATTTCATCCCTTCTGATTTTCAAAGCCATAAGCTATGAGGATGTCTCTACGCTTTAGAGGCTCCCCGGTGTAGTAGTTTGTTTCTGGCCCCTCTGTGACTGTGGTTCCCTCCCTCTGGTGGTCAGAAATATGGGGTTTAGATTCCTACAGAGTCCTTGTCCTTCCTACCATCTTTGATGTGATTTCCTCTCTCCATTTAGTTGTAGAGTTTTGTTGGGAAATTGAAGGTCCATTTCTGGGTGACTCTGGTGTGAGTGTGATCTAGTTGTATCTGTGGGAGGAGGTGAGTTTAGGGTCCTTCTACTCTGCCATCTTCCCCACAATTCAGTTTATTTTGTCTCATAAAAATATTACGACTCCAACTTTCTTTTCACTTCCATTTGCATGATAAATGGTTTTGTTTCCCATTACTTCCAATCTGCTTTTATTTTTAGGTCTGAAGTGATTCTCTGGTAGGCAGCAGAGAGATGGGTCTTGCTTCCTCTTTACACTCTATGTTTTCTGATTGAGTTATTTAGTCCTTTTTTGTTAAAGCAATCATTGATAAAGTATTTGTATCTCTCTAGTTTACTTCACAAGGAAAAGTGTGACAGGCTTCGCTCTGAGAAGGAGGTCTGCGTGGAACGCCTCTTTCAACTCACGGCTTGTTTCTGGCTGACGGAAGGCTTCTCAAGGGTGTGTACGGAAGCCTACGGAAAAAGCGCCTACACTTCACTCTCCGGGGGGAAATAAAAGCAAGAACCCAAAAGCATCGGCGAGAAACCGTCTCTCAACGAACACCTTCTTTCCTGACGAGACAGAAACATGTTCAACTCTGTGTGTGTGTGTGTGTGTGCGCGCGCGCGCGCGTGAGGGAATAAGGAATGTGCCATGCACTCACCTGGGAAAAGCAAGTCTGCGTATACGGCAACTCTCCACCAACATATTCAGGTATCCTTGAGAGAGAAGCATTTCCAAAAGTGGTTGTGGAAGCATCATGAATGTGCCGTACGCTTTACTACCTTTCAACACCCAAACTCAACATCCAAAAAACAAATAAGTGAGTCAAGAAATGGGCAGAAGATATGAACAGATATTTCTCCAAAGAAGACACACAAATGGCCAACAGACATAGGACAAACTGCTCAACATCACTTGGCATGGGGAAAAAGAAATCCAAATGACAATGAGATACCACTTCACACCAGTCAGAATTGCCAAAATTAACAAGCGAAGAAATAACAAATGTTGGTGAGGAGAAAGGGGAACTCTCTTACACTTCTAAGTGGGAATGAAAACTGGTACAGCCACTTTGGAAAACAATATGGAGGTTCCTCAAGAACTTAAAACAGAGCTCCCTTACAACCCAGCAATTTTATTTACCCCAAAGCTACAAATGTAGTGATCTGAAGGGGCAACGGCACCCCGAATGTTTAGAGCAACATTGTCCACAATAGCCAAACCGTGGAAGGAACCAAGACATCCATCGACAGATAAATGGATAAAGAAAACATGGTATATACATATACAATGGAATATGACTCAGCCATCAGAAAGGATCAATATTTAGCATATCGATGTGGATGGCACTGGAGGGTATTATGCTGAGCAAAATAAGTCAGTCAGAGAAAAACAATTATTATATGGTTTTACTCATAGGTGGAATAGAAGGAACAGCACAGAGGATCATAGGGGAAGGGAGGGAAAATGAATGCGAAGAAACCAGAGAGGAAGAAAATCCATGACAGGTTCCTAACTATTGGAAACCAACTGAGGGTTGCTGGAGGAAAGGTGGCTGGGGAGATGGGGTAACTGTGTGATGGGCATTAAGGAATGCATGGGATGTGATGAACACTGGGTGTTATACACAACTGATGAATTGTGGAACGCTACATTTGAAACTACTGGTGTACTCTATGTTGGCTAATTCAATTTCAATTTTAAAAAACTCTATTTGGTCTGATATAAGGATTGCTACTCTGACTTCTTTTGACATCCACTTGCATGATTAATGTTTCTCCATCTCTTAATTTCCATCTGCAGGTGTCTTTAGGTGTGAAATCTTTTATACATATATACAAACTCTGTCATGCTCTTTTGCTTGGAGCATTTCGTCCATTTACATTCAAACTAATTATCATTAGACATGTATTTATTGATGTTTTGTTACTTGTTTCAGAGTTTTTTGTGTAGTTTTTCTCTGATCCTTTCTTCTCTTGCTCTCTCTCTCATGGTTTGCTCGTTTTCTTTAATGATATTCTTGGATTTCTTTCCCTTTATCTTTTGCATGTGTATTAGTGCTTTGAGTTTCTGGTGACCCCCTGGATTATATATAGCCTTTTCAGTCTATATTAAGTTGAATGCTGTTTAAGTTCAAACCCACTGTTGACTCCTCCTCATGTGTTAGGGTATATGTTTTCATATTTTACATACTTTTATTTTGTGAATCCCTTAACTGATTTTTACAGAAATACTTAATTTTACTGCTTCCTTGATTCATTATTGTCCTACTCTCACTTACGATTTTTTTCCACTCATAGTGTCCCCTTCAATATTTTTTGTAGTTAATTTAGTGGTCATGAACTCTTTTAGTTTGTGTGGCTAAGAAACTCTTTTTCTCCCTTTCTTTTCTGAAGGATAGGCTTGCTGGATAAATTATTCCTTGCTGCAGGTTTTTCTCATTCAGCACTTTGAATATTTAACGCCACTTTCTTCTGTCCTGCATAGTTTCTGCTGAAAACTCAGCTGATAGCTTTATGGGCTTTCCCTTGCATGTTAACTGTCTTCTTTTATCTTGCTGCTTTAAATGTTTCTTCTTTATCACTACCTTTTCCCATTTGGATTACTATGTGTCTTCATGTCGACCTCCTTCGGTTGATTTTGTGGGAGGGGATCTCTATGCCTTATGGATTTGTATAGGTTTCCTTCACCAGATTAGGTTAAGTTTTCAGCTCTTCTTTGGTCAAATAGATTTTCTGTCCCCTTTTCCCCCTTTTCACCTTCTGGGATCCCTCTAATGTGGGTGTTGTTACACTGGATGGAGTCACTGAATTCCCTAAGTCTCTTCTCATTTTTGCATACTTCTTTTTCCTCTCATTTTTTCCGCTTGATTACTTTCCATTACTGTCTTCTAGTTCATTAATTTGTTCCTCTGCTTCGTCCATCCTGCTAATTATTCTATCTAGTATATTCTTAATTACATTTATTGTGTTCCACATCTCTGATTATTTCTTTCATATCTCTTTGTTAAGAGTCTCAATGATGTTCCCCCTTCTGATGTCCTCCCTCTATTCATTTCCCCAGTGAGTATCTTTATAATTGTTATCTTAAATTTTCTCTCAGGCATGTTCCTTATATCCATTTTGTTTAGGTCTCTTGCTGTGGCTTTGTCCTCTTCTTTCGTTTAGGACATAGTCCTCTGTCTGCTCATTTGGCCTACTTCTCAGAGAATATCTCTCTGTTAGGAAGGTCAGATATATTGCTTGTTCTTGAAAATACTGGGCAGTACATACATTTTTAACGTGGTGATGCTGGTTCTCCTCTGAAGGTAATGCATAGCAACAACAGAGACTGGATCTGGACTGTGTCATTGTGCACAACACATGGGGTGTGCTGTTTTAACAAGACGCATGCGTGTTGTGTAGGTGATGGGGAGACATATTGTTCTCAAGGATTGTGTGGGTCTTATCAGGGAGGGTATCCACAGCACTGGGACTGAAGCAGGTCTGGTAGGTGTGGGGATGGGCCATGGTTTATGCAAGTTAGTGATTGCTAGATTGTGCCTGGTCTTGCAGGTAGGTGTCTGTTTACAATGAGGGGCCGTAGAGGGAAATGGCACCTGCCAGCTCCTTTGTTCCTGGACAAGTCCCTTAGCAAACTCTGAGTTCAGGAACTATGTCTCCCTTGTTTAGTCCTCAAGCACCTTTCAACCTGCTTCACCCAAGCTTCTCCAGACTGTTTGCTCTGCTTTCTCTTTAAGGACAGATCTCAGCTTCCTATCACCTTCTGTGCTCTCTCAGAGCTGAGACAGCTGATTTTTAAAAGTTCCAAGCTTTAAGTCTGCTGGTTGTAGACACTCACAAATTTCATCCCTTCTGATTTTCAAAGCCATAAGCTATGAGGATGTCTCTACGCTTTAGAGGCTCCCCGGTGTAGTAGTTTGTTTCTGGCCCCTCTGTGACTGTGGTTCCCTCCCTCTGGTGGTCAGAAATATGGGGTTTAGATTCCTACAGAGTCCTTGTCCTTCCTACCATCTTTGATGTGATTTCCTCTCTCCATTTAGTTGTAGAGTTTTGTTGGGAAATTGAAGGTCCATTTCTGGGTGACTCTGGTGTGAGTGTGATCTAGTTGTATCTGTGGGAGGAGGTGAGTTTAGGGTCCTTCTACTCTGCCATCTTCCCCACAATTCAGTTTATTTTGTCTCATAAAAATATTACGACTCCAACTTTCTTTTCACTTCCATTTGCATGATAAATGGTTTTGTTTCCCATTACTTCCAATCTGCTTTTATTTTTAGGTCTGAAGTGATTCTCTGGTAGGCAGCAGAGAGATGGGTCTTGCTTCCTCTTTACACTCTATGTTTTCTGATTGAGTTATTTAGTCCTTTTTTGTTAAAGCAATCATTGATAAAGTATTTGTATCTCTCTAGTTTACTTCACAAGGAAAAGTGTGACAGGCTTCGCTCTGAGAAGGAGGTCTGCGTGGAACGCCTCTTTCAACTCACGGCTTGTTTCTGGCTGACGGAAGGCTTCTCAAGGGTGTGTACGGAAGCCTACGGAAAAAGCGCCTACACTTCACTCTCCGGGGGGAAATAAAAGCAAGAACCCAAAAGCATCGGCGAGAAACCGTCTCTCAACGAACACCTTCTTTCCTGACGAGACAGAAACATGTTCAACTCTGTGTGTGTGTGTGTGTGTGCGCGCGCGCGCGCGTGAGGGAATAAGGAATGTGCCATGCACTCACCTGGGAAAAGCAAGTCTGCGTATACGGCAACTCTCCACTAACATATTCAGGTATCCTTGAGAGAGAAGCATTTCCAAAAGTGGTTGTGGAAGCATCCTGAATGTGCCGTACGCTTTACTACCTTTCAACACCCAAACTCAACATCCAAAAAACAAATAAGTGAGTCAAGAAATGGGCAGAAGATATGAACAGATATTTCTCCAAAGAAGACACACAAATGGCCAACAGACATAGGACAAACTGCTCAACATCACTTGGCATGGGGAAAAAGAAATCCAAATGACAATGAGATACCACTTCACACCAGTCAGAATTGCCAAAATTAACAAGCGAAGAAATAACAAATGTTGGTGAGGAGAAAGGGGAACTCTCTTACACTTCTAAGTGGGAATGAAAACTGGTACAGCCACTTTGGAAAACAATATGGAGGTTCCTCAAGAACTTAAAACAGAGCTCCCTTACAACCCAGCAATTTTATTTACCCCAAAGCTACAAATGTAGTGATCTGAAGGGGCAACGGCACCCCGAATGTTTAGAGCAACATTGTCCACAATAGCCAAACCGTGGAAGGAACCAAGACATCCATCGACAGATAAATGGATAAAGAAAACATGGTATATACATATACAATGGAATATGACTCAGCCATCAGAAAGGATCAATATTTAGCATATCGATGTGGATGGCACTGGAGGGTATTATGCTGAGCAAAATAAGTCAGTCAGAGAAAAACAATTATTATATGGTTTTACTCATAGGTGGAATAGAAGGAACAGCACAGAGGATCATAGGGGAAGGGAGGGAAAATGAATGCGAAGAAACCAGAGAGGAAGAAAATCCATGACAGGTTCCTAACTATTGGAAACCAACTGAGGGTTGCTGGAGGAAAGGTGGCTGGGGAGATGGGGTAACTGTGTGATGGGCATTAAGGAATGCATGGGATGTGATGAACACTGGGTGTTATACACAACTGATGAATTGTGGAACGCTACATTTGAAACTACTGGTGTACTCTATGTTGGCTAATTCAATTTCAATTTTAAAAAACTCTATTTGGTCTGATATAAGGATTGCTACTCTGACTTCTTTTGACATCCACTTGCATGATTAATGTTTCTCCATCTCTTAATTTCCATCTGCAGGTGTCTTTAGGTGTGAAATCTTTTATACATATATACAAACTCTGTCATGCTCTTTTGCTTGGAGCATTTCGTCCATTTACATTCAAACTAATTATCATTAGACATGTATTTATTGATGTTTTGTTACTTGTTTCAGAGTTTTTTGTGTAGTTTTTCTCTGATCCTTTCTTCTCTTGCTCTCTCTCTCATGGTTTGCTCGTTTTCTTTAATGATATTCTTGGATTTCTTTCCCTTTATCTTTTGCATGTGTATTAGTGCTTTGGGTTTCTGGTGACCCCCTGGATTATATATAGCCTTTTCAGTCTATATTAAGTTGAATGCTGTTTAAGTTCAAACCCACTGTTGACTCCTCCTCATGTGTTAGGGTATATGTTTTCATATTTTACATACTTTTATTTTGTGAATCCCTTAACTGATTTTTACAGAAATACTTAATTTTACTGCTTCCTTGATTCATTATTGTCCTACTCTCACTTACGATTTTTTCCCACTCATAGTGTCCCCTTCAATATTTTTTGTAGTTAATTTAGTGGTCATGAACTCTTTTAGTTTGTGTGGCTAAGAAACTCTTTTTCTCCCCTTCTTTTCTGAAGGATAGGCTTGCTGGATAAATTATTCCTTGCTGCAGGTTTTTCTCATTCAGCACTTTGAATATTTAACGCCACTTTCTTCTGTCCTGCATAGTTTCTGCTGAAAACTCAGCTGATAGCTTTATGGGCTTTCCCTTGCATGTTAACTGTCTTCTTTTATCTTGCTGCTTTAAATGTTTCTTCTTTATCACTACCTTTTCCCATTTGGATTACTATGTGTCTTCATGTCGACCTCCTTCGGTTGATTTTGTGGGAGGGGATCTCTATGCCTTATGGATTTGTATAGGTTTCCTTCACCAGATTAGGTTAAGTTTTCAGCTCTTCTTTGGTCAAATAGATTTTCTGTCCCCTTTTCCCCCTTTTCACCTTCTGGGATCCCTCTAATGTGGGTGTTGTTACACTGGATGGAGTCACTGAATTCCCTAAGTCTCTTCTCATTTTTGCATACTTCTTTTTCCTCTCATTTTTTCCGCTTGATTACTTTCCATTACTGTCTTCTAGTTCATTAATTTGTTCCTCTGCTTCGTCCATCCTGCTAATTATTCTATCTAGTATATTCTTAATTACATTTATTGTGTTCCACATCTCTGATTATTTCTTTCATATCTCTTTGTTAAGAGTCTCAATGATGTTCCCCCTTCTGATGTCCTCCCTCTATTCATTTCCCCAGTGAGTATCTTTATAATTGTTATCTTAAATTTTCTCTCAGGCATGTTCCTTATATCCATTTTGTTTAGGTCTCTTGCTGTGGCTTTGTCCTCTTCTTTCGTTTAGGACATAGTCCTCTGTCTGCTCATTTGGCCTACTTCTCAGAGAATATCTCTCTGTTAGGAAGGTCAGATATATTGCTTGTTCTTGAAAATACTGGGCAGTACATACATTTTTAACGTGGTGATGCTGGTTCTCCTCTGAAGGTAATGCATAGCAACAACAGAGACTGGATCTGGACTGTGTCATTGTGCACAACACATGGGGTGTGCTGTTTTAACAAGACGCATGCGTGTTCTGTAGGTGATGGGGAGACATATTGTTCTCAAGGATTGTGTGGGTCTTATCAGGGAGGGTATCCACAGCACTGGGACTGAAGCAGGTCTGGTAGGTGTGGGGATGGGCCATGGTTTATGCAAGTTAGTGATTGCTAGATTGTGCCTGGTCTTGCAGGTAGGTGTCTGTTTACAATGAGGGGCCGTAGAGGGAAATGGCACCTGCCAGCTCCTTTGTTCCTGGACAAGTCCCTTAGCAAACTCTGAGTTCAGGAACTATGTCTCCCTTGTTTAGTCCTCAAGCACCTTTCAACCTGCTTCACCCAAGCTTCTCCAGACTGTTTGCTCTGCTTTCTCTTTAAGGACAGATCTCAGCTTCCTATCACCTTCTGTGCTCTCTCAGAGCTGAGGCAGCTGATTTTTAAAAGTTCCAAGCTTTAAGTCTGCTGGTTGTAGACACTCACAAATTTCATCCCTTCTGATTTTCAAAGCCATAAGCTATGAGGATGTCTCTACGCTTTAGAGGCTCCCCGGTGTAGTAGTTTGTTTCTGGCCCCTCTGTGACTGTGGTTCCCTCCCTCTGGTGGTCAGAAATATGGGGTTTAGATTCCTACAGAGTCCTTGTCCTTCCTACCATCTTTGATGTGATTTCCTCTCTCCATTTAGTTGTAGAGTTTTGTTGGGAAATTGAAGGTCCATTTCTGGGTGACTCTGGTGTGAGTGTGATCTAGTTGTATCTGTGGGAGGAGGTGAGTTTAGGGTCCTTCTACTCTGCCATCTTCCCCACAATTCAGTTTATTTTGTCTCATAAAAATATTACGACTCCAACTTTCTTTTCACTTCCATTTGCATGATAAATGGTTTTGTTTCCCATTACTTCCAATCTGCTTTTATTTTTAGGTCTGAAGTGATTCTCTGGTAGGCAGCAGAGAGATGGGTCTTGCTTCCTCTTTACACTCTATGTTTTCTGATTGAGTTATTTAGTCCTTTTTTGTTAAAGCAATCATTGATAAAGTATTTGTATCTCTCTAGTTTACTTCACAAGGAAAAGTGTGACAGGCTTCGCTCTGAGAAGGAGGTCTGCGTGGAACGCCTCTTTCAACTCACGGCTTGTTTCTGGCTGACGGAAGGCTTCTCAAGGGTGTGTACGGAAGCCTACGGAAAAAGCGCCTACACTTCACTCTCCGGGGGGAAATAAAAGCAAGAACCCAAAAGCATCGGCGAGAAACCGTCTCTCAACGAACACCTTCTTTCCTGACGAGACAGAAACATGTTCAACTCTGTGTGTGTGTGTGTGTGTGTGTGTGTGTGTGTGTGTGCGTGCGCGCGCGCGCGCGTGAGGGAATAAGGAATGTGCCATGCACTCACCTGGGAAAAGCAAGTCTGCGTATACGGCAACTCTCCACTAACATATTCAGGTATCCTTGAGAGAGAAGCATTTCCAAAAGTGGTTGTGGAAGCATCATGAATGTGCCGTACGCTTTACTACCTTTCAACACCCAAACTCAACATCCAAAAAACAAATAAGTGAGTCAAGAAATGGGCAGAAGATATGAACAGATATTTCTCCAAAGAAGACACACAAATGGCCAACAGACATAGGACAAACTGCTCAACATCACTTGGCATGGGGAAAAAGAAATCCAAATGACAATGAGATACCACTTCACACCAGTCAGAATTGCCAAAATTAACAAGCGAAGAAATAACAAATGTTGGTGAGGAGAAAGGGGAACTCTCTTACACTTCTAAGTGGGAATGAAAACTGGTACAGCCACTTTGGAAAACAATATGGAGGTTCCTCAAGAACTTAAAACAGAGCTCCCTTACAACCCAGCAATTTTATTTACCCCAAAGCTACAAATGTAGTGATCTGAAGGGGCAACGGCACCCCGAATGTTTAGAGCAACATTGTCCACAATAGCCAAACCGTGGAAGGAACCAAGACATCCATCGACAGATAAATGGATAAAGAAAACATGGTATATACATATACAATGGAATATGACTCAGCCATCAGAAAGGATCAATATTTAGCATATCGATGTGGATGGCACTGGAGGGTATTATGCTGAGCAAAATAAGTCAGTCAGAGAAAAACAATTATTATATGGTTTTACTCATAGGTGGAATAGAAGGAACAGCACAGAGGATCATAGGGGAAGGGAGGGAAAATGAATGCGAAGAAACCAGAGAGGAAGAAAATCCATGACAGGTTCCTAACTATTGGAAACCAACTGAGGGTTGCTGGAGGAAAGGTGGCTGGGGAGATGGGGTAACTGTGTGATGGGCATTAAGGAATGCATGGGATGTGATGAACACTGGGTGTTATACACAACTGATGAATTGTGGAACGCTACATTTGAAACTACTGGTGTACTCTATGTTGGCTAATTCAATTTCAATTTTAAAAAACTCTATTTGGTCTGATATAAGGATTGCTACTCTGACTTCTTTTGACATCCACTTGCATGATTAATGTTTCTCCATCTCTTAATTTCCATCTGCAGGTGTCTTTAGGTGTGAAATCTTTTATACATATATACAAACTCTGTCATGCTCTTTTGCTTGGAGCATTTCGTCCATTTACATTCAAACTAATTATCATTAGACATGTATTTATTGATGTTTTGTTACTTGTTTCAGAGTTTTTTGTGTAGTTTTTCTCTGATCCTTTCTTCTCTTGCTCTCTCTCTCATGGTTTGCTCGTTTTCTTTAATGATATTCTTGGATTTCTTTCCCTTTATCTTTTGCATGTGTATTAGTGCTTTGGGTTTCTGGTGACCCCCTGGATTATATATAGCCTTTTCAGTCTATATTAAGTTGAATGCTGTTTAAGTTCAAACCCACTGTTGACTCCTCCTCATGTGTTAGGGTATATGTTTTCATATTTTACATACTTTTATTTTGTGAATCCCTTAACTGATTTTTACAGAAATACTTAATTTTACTGCTTCCTTGATTCATTATTGTCCTACTCTCACTTACGATTTTTTCCCACTCATAGTGTCCCCTTCAATATTTTTTGTAGTTAATTTAGTGGTCATGAACTCTTTTAGTTGTGTGGCTAAGAAACTCTTTTTCTCCCCTTCTTTTCTGAAGGATAGGCTTGCTGGATAAATTATTCCTTGCTGCAGGTTTTTCTCATTCAGCACTTTGAATATTTAACGCCACTTTCTTCTGTCCTGCATAGTTTCTGCTGAAAACTCAGCTGATAGCTTTATGGGCTTTCCCTTGCATGTTAACTGTCTTCTTTTATCTTGCTGCTTTAAATGTTTCTTCTTTATCACTACCTTTTCCCATTTGGATTACTATGTGTCTTCATGTCGACCTCCTTCGGTTGATTTTGTGGGAGGGGATCTCTATGCCTTATGGATTTGTATAGGTTTCCTTCACCAGATTAGGTTAAGTTTTCAGCTCTTCTTTGGTCAAATAGATTTTCTGTCCCCTTTTCCCCCTTTTCACCTTCTGGGATCCCTCTAATGTGGGTGTTGTTACACTGGATGGAGTCACTGAATTCCCTAAGTCTCTTCTCATTTTTGCATACTTCTTTTTCCTCTCATTTTTTCCGCTTGATTACTTTCCATTACTGTCTTCTAGTTCATTAATTTGTTCCTCTGCTTCGTCCATCCTGCTAATTATTCTATCTAGTATATTCTTAATTACATTTATTGTGTTCCACATCTCTGATTATTTCTTTCATATCTCTTTGTTAAGAGTCTCAATGATGTTCCCCCTTCTGATGTCCTCCCTCTATTCATTTCCCCAGTGAGTATCTTTATAATTGTTATCTTAAATTTTCTCTCAGGCATGTTCCTTATATCCATTTTGTTTAGGTCTCTTGCTGTGGCTTTGTCCTCTTCTTTCGTTTAGGACATAGTCCTCTGTCTGCTCATTTGGCCTACTTCTCAGAGAATATCTCTCTGTTAGGAAGGTCAGATATATTGCTTGTTCTTGAAAATACTGGGCAGTACATACATTTTTAACGTGGTGATGCTGGTTCTCCTCTGAAGGTAATGCATAGCAACAACAGAGACTGGATCTGGACTGTGTCATTGTGCACAACACATGGGGTGTGCTGTTTTAACAAGACGCATGCGTGTTGTGTAGGTGATGGGGAGACATATTGTTCTCAAGGATTGTGTGGGTCTTATCAGGGAGGGTATCCACAGCACTGGGACTGAAGCAGGTCTGGTAGGTGTGGGGATGGGCCATGGTTTATGCAAGTTAGTGATTGCTAGATTGTGCCTGGTCTTGCAGGTAGGTGTCTGTTTACAATGAGGGGCCGTAGAGGGAAATGGCACCTGCCAGCTCCTTTGTTCCTGGACAAGTCCCTTAGCAAACTCTGAGTTCAGGAACTATGTCTCCCTTGTTTAGTCCTCAAGCACCTTTCAACCTGCTTCACCCAAGCTTCTCCAGACTGTTTGCTCTGCTTTCTCTTTAAGGACAGATCTCAGCTTCCTATCACCTTCTGTGCTCTCTCAGAGCTGAGGCAGCTGATTTTTAAAAGTTCCAAGCTTTAAGTCTGCTGGTTGTAGACACTCACAAATTTCATCCCTTCTGATTTTCAAAGCCATAAGCTATGAGGATGTCTCTACGCTTTAGAGGCTCCCCGGTGTAGTAGTTTGTTTCTGGCCCCTCTGTGACTGTGGTTCCCTCCCTCTGGTGGTCAGAAATATGGGGTTTAGATTCCTACAGAGTCCTTGTCCTTCCTACCATCTTTGATGTGATTTCCTCTCTCCATTTAGTTGTAGAGTTTTGTTGGGAAATTGAAGGTCCATTTCTGGGTGACTCTGGTGTGAGTGTGATCTAGTTGTATCTGTGGGAGGAGGTGAGTTTAGGGTCCTTCTACTCTGCCATCTTCCCCACAATTCAGTTTATTTTGTCTCATAAAAATATTACGACTCCAACTTTCTTTTCACTTCCATTTGCATGATAAATGGTTTTGTTTCCCATTACTTCCAATCTGCTTTTATTTTTAGGTCTGAAGTGATTCTCTGGTAGGCAGCAGAGAGATGGGTCTTGCTTCCTCTTTACACTCTATGTTTTCTGATTGAGTTATTTAGTCCTTTTTTGTTAAAGCAATCATTGATAAAGTATTTGTATCTCTCTAGTTTACTTCACAAGGAAAAGTGTGACAGGCTTCGCTCTGAGAAGGAGGTCTGCGTGGAACGCCTCTTTCAACTCACGGCTTGTTTCTGGCTGACGGAAGGCTTCTCAAGGGTGTGTACGGAAGCCTACGGAAAAAGAGCCTACACTTCACTCTCCGGGGGGAAATAAAAGCAAGAACCCAAAAGCATCGGCGAGAAACCGTCTCTCAACGAACACCTTCTTTCCTGACGAGACAGAAACATGTTCAACTCTGTGTGTGTGTGTGTGTGTGTGTGTGTGTGTGTGTGCGCGCGCGCGCGCGTGAGGGAATAAGGAATGTGCCATGCACTCACCTGGGAAAAGCAAGTCTGCGTATACGGCAACTCTCCACTAACATATTCAGGTATCCTTGAGAGAGAAGCATTTCCAAAAGTGGTTGTGGAAGCATCATGAATGTGCCGTACGCTTTACTACCTTTCAACACCCAAACTCAACATCCAAAAAACAAATAAGTGAGTCAAGAAATGGGCAGAAGATATGAACAGATATTTCTCCAAAGAAGACACACAAATGGCCAACAGACATAGGACAAACTGCTCAACATCACTTGGCATGGGGAAAAAGAAATCCAAATGACAATGAGATACCACTTCACACCAGTCAGAATTGCCAAAATTAACAAGCGAAGAAATAACAAATGTTGGTGAGGAGAAAGGGGAACTCTCTTACACTTCTAAGTGGGAATGAAAACTGGTACAGCCACTTTGGAAAACAATATGGAGGTTCCTCAAGAACTTAAAACAGAGCTCCCTTACAACCCAGCAATTTTATTTACCCCAAAGCTACAAATGTAGTGATCTGAAGGGGCAACGGCACCCCGAATGTTTAGAGCAACATTGTCCACAATAGCCAAACCGTGGAAGGAACCAAGACATCCATCGACAGATAAATGGATAAAGAAAACATGGTATATACATATACAATGGAATATGACTCAGCCATCAGAAAGGATCAATATTTAGCATATCGATGTGGATGGCACTGGAGGGTATTATGCTGAGCAAAATAAGTCAGTCAGAGAAAAACAATTATTATATGGTTTTACTCATAGGTGGAATAGAAGGAACAGCACAGAGGATCATAGGGGAAGGGAGGGAAAATGAATGCGAAGAAACCAGAGAGGAAGAAAATCCATGACAGGTTCCTAACTATTGGAAACCAACTGAGGGTTGCTGGAGGAAAGGTGGCTGGGGAGATGGGGTAACTGTGTGATGGGCATTAAGGAATGCATGGGATGTGATGAACACTGGGTGTTATACACAACTGATGAATTGTGGAACGCTACATTTGAAACTACTGGTGTACTCTATGTTGGCTAATTCAATTTCAATTTTAAAAAACTCTATTTGGTCTGATATAAGGATTGCTACTCTGACTTCTTTTGACATCCACTTGCATGATTAATGTTTCTCCATCTCTTAATTTCCATCTGCAGGTGTCTTTAGGTGTGAAATCTTTTATACATATATACAAACTCTGTCATGCTCTTTTGCTTGGAGCATTTCGTCCATTTACATTCAAACTAATTATCATTAGACATGTATTTATTGATGTTTTGTTACTTGTTTCAGAGTTTTTTGTGTAGTTTTTCTCTGATCCTTTCTTCTCTTGCTCTCTCTCTCATGGTTTGCTCGTTTTCTTTAATGATATTCTTGGATTTCTTTCCCTTTATCTTTTGCATGTGTATTAGTGCTTTGGGTTTCTGGTGACCCCCTGGATTATATATAGCCTTTTCAGTCTATATTAAGTTGAATGCTGTTTAAGTTCAAACCCACTGTTGACTCCTCCTCATGTGTTAGGGTATATGTTTTCATATTTTACATACTTTTATTTTGTGAATCCCTTAACTGATTTTTACAGAAATACTTAATTTTACTGCTTCCTTGATTCATTATTGTCCTACTCTCACTTACGATTTTTTTCCACTCATAGTGTCCCCTTCAATATTTTTTGTAGTTAATTTAGTGGTCATGAACTCTTTTAGTTTGTGTGGCTAAGAAACTCTTTTTCTCCCCTTCTTTTCTGAAGGATAGGCTTGCTGGATAAATTATTCCTTGCTGCAGGTTTTTCTCATTCAGCACTTTGAATATTTAACGCCACTTTCTTCTGTCCTGCATAGTTTCTGCTGAAAACTCAGCTGATAGCTTTATGGGCTTTCCCTTGCATGTTAACTGTCTTCTTTTATCTTGCTGCTTTAAATGTTTCTTCTTTATCACTACCTTTTCCCATTTGGATTACTATGTGTCTTCATGTCGACCTCCTTCGGTTGATTTTGTGGGAGGGGATCTCTATGCCTTATGGATTTTTATAGGTTTCCTTCACCAGATTAAGTTAAGTTTTCAGCTCTTCTTTGGTCAAATAGATTTTCTGTCCCCTTTTCCCCCTTTTCACCTTCTGGGATCCCTCTAATGTGGGTGTTGTTACACTGGATGGAGTCACTGAATTCCCTAAGTCTCTTCTCATTTTTGCATACTTCTTTTTCCTCTCATTTTTTCCGCTTGATTACTTTCCATTACTGTCTTCTAGTTCATTAATTTGTTCCTCTGCTTCGTCCATCCTGCTAATTATTCTATCTAGTATATTCTTAATTACATTTATTGTGTTCCACATCTCTGATTATTTCTTTCATATCTCTTTGTTAAGAGTCTCAATGATGTTCCCCCTTCTGATGTCCTCCCTCTATTCATTTCCCCAGTGAGTATCTTTATAATTGTTATCTTAAATTTTCTCTCAGGCATGTTCCTTATATCCATTTTGTTTAGGTCTCTTGCTGTGGCTTTGTCCTCTTCTTTCGTTTAGGACATAGTCCTCTGTCTGCTCATTTGGCCTACTTCTCAGAGAATATCTCTCTGTTAGGAAGGTCAGATATATTGCTTGTTCTTGAAAATACTGGGCAGTACATACATTTTTAACGTGGTGATGCTGGTTCTCCTCTGAAGGTAATGCATAGCAACAACAGAGACTGGATCTGGACTGTGTCATTGTGCACAACACATGGGGTGTGCTGTTTTAACAAGACGCATGCGTGTTGTGTAGGTGATGGGGAGACATATTGTTCTCAAGGATTGTGTGGGTCTTATCAGGGAGGGTATCCACAGCACTGGGACTGAAGCAGGTCTGGTAGGTGTGGGGATGGGCCATGGTTTATGCAAGTTAGTGATTGCTAGATTGTGCTTGGTCTTGCAGGTAGGTGTCTGTTTACAATGAGGGGCCGTAGAGGGAAATGGCACCTGCCAGCTCCTTTGTTCCTGGACAAGTCCCTTAGCAAACTCTGAGTTCAGGAACTATGTCTCCCTTGTTTAGTCCTCAAGCACCTTTCAACCTGCTTCACCCAAGCTTCTCCAGACTGTTTGCTCTGCTTTCTCTTTAAGGACAGATCTCAGTTTCCTATCACCTTCTGTGCTCTCTCAGAGCTGAGACAGCTGATTTTTAAAAGTTCCAAGCTTTAAGTCTGCTGGTTGTAGACACTCACAAATTTCATCCCTTCTGATTTTCAAAGCCATAAGCTATGAGGATGTCTCTACGCTTTAGAGGCTCCCCGGTGTAGTAGTTTGTTTCTGGCCCCTCTGTGACTGTGGTTCCCTCCCTCTGGTGGTCAGAAATATGGGGTTTAGATTCCTACAGAGTCCTTGTCCTTCCTACCATCTTTGATGTGATTTCCTCTCTCCATTTAGTTGTAGAGTTTTGTTGGGAAATTGAAGGTCCATTTCTGGGTGACTCTGGTGTGAGTGTGATCTAGTTGTATCTGTGGGAGGAGGTGAGTTTAGGGTCCTTCTACTCTGCCATCTTCCCCACAATTCAGTTTATTTTGTCTCATAAAAATATTACGACTCCAACTTTCTTTTCACTTCCATTTGCATGATAAATGGTTTTGTTTCCCATTACTTCCAATCTGCTTTTATTTTTAGGTCTGAAGTGATTCTCTGGTAGGCAGCAGAGAGATGGGTCTTGCTTCCTCTTTACACTCTATGTTTTCTGATTGAGTTATTTAGTCCTTTTTTGTTAAAGCAATCATTGATAAAGTATTTGTATCTCTCTAGTTTACTTCACAAGGAAAAGTGTGACAGGCTTCGCTCTGAGAAGGAGGTCTGCGTGGAACGCCTCTTTCAACTCACGGCTTGTTTCTGGCTGACGGAAGGCTTCTCAAGGGTGTGTACGGAAGCCTACGGAAAAAGCGCCTACACTTCACTCTCCGGGGGGAAATAAAAGCAAGAACCCAAAAGCATCGGCGAGAAACCGTCTCTCAACGAACACCTTCTTTCCTGACGAGACAGAAACATGTTCAACTCTGTGTGTGTGTGTGTGTGTGTGTGTGTGTGTGTGTGTGTGCGCGCGCGCGCGCGTGAGGGAATAAGGAATGTGCCATGCACTCACCTGGGAAAAGCAAGTCTGCGTATACGGCAACTCTCCACTAACATATTCAGGTATCCTTGAGAGAGAAGCATTTCCAAAAGTGGTTGTGGAAGCATCATGAATGTGCCGTACGCTTTACTACCTTTCAACACCCAAACTCAACATCCAAAAAACAAATAAGTGAGTCAAGAAATGGGCAGAAGATATGAACAGATATTTCTCCAAAGAAGACACACAAATGGCCAACAGACATAGGACAAACTGCTCAACATCACTTGGCATGGGGAAAAAGAAATCCAAATGACAATGAGATACCACTTCACACCAGTCAGAATTGCCAAAATTAACAAGCGAAGAAATAACAAATGTTGGTGAGGAGAAAGGGGAACTCTCTTACACTTCTAAGTGGGAATGAAAACTGGTACAGCCACTTTGGAAAACAATATGGAGGTTCCTCAAGAACTTAAAACAGAGCTCCCTTACAACCCAGCAATTTTATTTACCCCAAAGCTACAAATGTAGTGATCTGAAGGGGCAACGGCACCCCGAATGTTTAGAGCAACATTGTCCACAATAGCCAAACCGTGGAAGGAACCAAGACATCCATCGACAGATAAATGGATAAAGAAAACATGGTATATACATATACAATGGAATATGACTCAGCCATCAGAAAGGATCAATATTTAGCATATCGATGTGGATGGCACTGGAGGGTATTATGCTGAGCAAAATAAGTCAGTCAGAGAAAAACAATTATTATATGGTTTTACTCATAGGTGGAATAGAAGGAACAGCACAGAGGATCATAGGGGAAGGGAGGGAAAATGAATGCGAAGAAACCAGAGAGGAAGAAAATCCATGACAGGTTCCTAACTATTGGAAACCAACTGAGGGTTGCTGGAGGAAAGGTGGCTGGGGAGATGGGGTAACTGTGTGATGGGCATTAAGGAATGCATGGGATGTGATGAACACTGGGTGTTATACACAACTGATGAATTGTGGAACGCTACATTTGAAACTACTGGTGTACTCTATGTTGGCTAATTCAATTTCAATTTTAAAAAACTCTATTTGGTCTGATATAAGGATTGCTACTCTGACTTCTTTTGACATCCACTTGCATGATTAATGTTTCTCCATCTCTTAATTTCCATCTGCAGGTGTCTTTAGGTGTGAAATCTTTTATACATATATACAAACTCTGTCATGCTCTTTTGCTTGGAGCATTTCGTCCATTTACATTCAAACTAATTATCATTAGACATGTATTTATTGATGTTTTGTTACTTGTTTCAGAGTTTTTTGTGTAGTTTTTCTCTGATCCTTTCTTCTCTTGCTCTCTCTCTCATGGTTTGCTCGTTTTCTTTAATGATATTCTTGGATTTCTTTCCCTTTATCTTTTGCATGTGTATTAGTGCTTTGGGTTTCTGGTGACCCCCTGGATTATATATAGCCTTTTCAGTCTATATTAAGTTGAATGCTGTTTAAGTTCAAACCCACTGTTGACTCCTCCTCATGTGTTAGGGTATATGTTTTCATATTTTACATACTTTTATTTTGTGAATCCCTTAACTGATTTTTACAGAAATACTTAATTTTACTGCTTCCTTGATTCATTATTGTCCTACTCTCACTTACGATTTTTTCCCACTCATAGTGTCCCCTTCAATATTTTTTGTAGTTAATTTAGTGGTCATGAACTCTTTTAGTTTGTGTGGCTAAGAAACTCTTTTTCTCCCCTTCTTTTCTGAAGGATAGGCTTGCTGGATAAATTATTCCTTGCTGCAGGTTTTTCTCATTCAGCACTTTGAATATTTAACGCCACTTTCTTCTGTCCTGCATAGTTTCTGCTGAAAACTCAGCTGATAGCTTTATGGGCTTTCCCTTGCATGTTAACTGTCTTCTTTTATCTTGCTGCTTTAAATGTTTCTTCTTTATCACTACCTTTTCCCATTTGGATTACTATGTGTCTTCATGTCGACCTCCTTCGGTTGATTTTGTGGGAGGGGATCTCTATGCCTTATGGATTTGTATAGGTTTCCTTCACCAGATTAGGTTAAGTTTTCAGCTCTTCTTTGGTCAAATAGATTTTCTGTCCCCTTTTCCCCCTTTTCACCTTCTGGGATCCCTCTAATGTGGGTGTTGTTACACTGGATGGAGTCACTGAATTCCCTAAGTCTCTTCTCATTTTTGCATACTTCTTTTTCCTCTCATTTTTTCCGCTTGATTACTTTCCATTACTGTCTTCTAGTTCATTAATTTGTTCCTCTGCTTCGTCCATCCTGCTAATTATTCTATCTAGTATATTCTTAATTACATTTATTGTGTTCCACATCTCTGTTTATTTCTTTCATATCTCTTTGTTAAGAGTCTCAATGATGTTCCCCCTTCTGATGTCCTCCCTCTATTCATTTCCCCAGTGAATATCTTTATAATTGTTATCTTAAATTTTCTCTCAGGCATGTTCCTTATATCCATTTTGTTTAGGTCTCTTGCTGTGGCTTTGTCCTCTTCTTTCGTTTAGGACATAGTCCTCTGTCTGCTCATTTGGCCTACTTCTCAGAGAATATCTCTCTGTTAGGAAGGTCAGATATATTGCTTGTTCTTGAAAATACTGGGCAGTACATACATTTTTAACGTGGTGATGCTGGTTCTCCTCTGAAGGTAATGCATAGCAACAACAGAGACTGCATCTGGACTGTGTCATTGTGCACAACACATGGGGTGTGCTGTTTTAACAAGACGCATGCGTGTTGTGTAGGTGATGGGGAGACATATTGTTCTCAAGGATTGTGTGGGTCTTATCAGGGAGGGTATCCACAGCACTGGGACTGAAGCAGGTCTGGTAGGTGTGGGGATGGGCCATGGTTTATGCAAGTTAGTGATTGCTAGATTGTGCTTGGTCTTGCAGGTAGGTGTCTGTTTACAATGAGGGGCCGTAGAGGGAAATGGCACCTGCCAGCTCCTTTGTTCCTGGACAAGTCCCTTAGCAAACTCTGAGTTCAGGAACTATGTCTCCCTTGTTTAGTCCTCAAGCACCTTTCAACCTGCTTCACCCAAGCTTCTCCAGACTGTTTGCTCTGCTTTCTCTTTAAGGACAGATCTCAGTTTCCTATCACCTTCTGTGCTCTCTCAGAGCTGAGACAGCTGATTTTTAAAAGTTCCAAGCTTTAAGTCTGCTGGTTGTAGACACTCACAAATTTCATCCCTTCTGATTTTCAAAGCCATAAGCTATGAGGATGTCTCTACGCTTTAGAGGCTCCCCGGTGTAGTAGTTTGTTTCTGGCCCCTCTGTGACTGTGGTTCCCTCCCTCTGGTGGTCAGAAATATGGGGTTTAGATTCCTACAGAGTCCTTGTCCTTCCTACCATCTTTGATGTGATTTCCTCTCTCCATTTAGTTGTAGAGTTTTGTTGGGAAATTGAAGGTCCATTTCTGGGTGACTCTGGTGTGAGTGTGATCTAGTTGTATCTGTGGGAGGAGGTGAGTTTAGGGTCCTTCTACTCTGCCATCTTCCCCACAATTCAGTTTATTTTGTCTCATAAAAATATTACGACTCCAACTTTCTTTTCACTTCCATTTGCATGATAAATGGTTTTGTTTC
This sequence comes from Eumetopias jubatus, assembly GCF_037043125.1. Lineage (NCBI taxonomy): Eukaryota > Metazoa > Chordata > Mammalia > Carnivora > Otariidae > Eumetopias > Eumetopias jubatus. Next base: position 220,158 of record NW_028274891.1, read on the forward strand.
CCATTACTTCCAATCTGCTTTTATTTTTAGGTCTGAAGTGATTCTCTGGTAGGCAGCAGAGAGATGGGTCTTGCTTCCTCTTTACACTCTATGTTTTCTGATTGAGTTATTTAGTCCTTTTTTGTTAAAGCAATCATTGATAAAGTATTTGTATCTCTCTAGTTTACTTCACAAGGAAAAGTGTGACAGGCTTCGCTCTGAGAAGGAGGTCTGCGTGGAACGCCTCTTTCAACTCACGGCTTGTTTCTGGCTGACGGAAGGCTTCTCAAGGGTGTGTACGGAAGCCTACGGAAAAAGCGCCTACACTTCACTCTCCGGGGGGAAATAAAAGCAAGAACCCAAAAGCATCGGCGAGAAACCGTCTCTCAACGAACACCTTCTTTCCTGACGAGACAGAAACATGTTCAACTCTGTGTGTGTGTGTGTGTGTGCGCGCGCGCGCGCGTGAGGGAATAAGGAATGTGCCATGCACTCACCTGGGAAAAGCAAGTCTGCGTATACGGCAACTCTCCACTAACATATTCAGGTATCCTTGAGAGAGAAGCATTTCCAAAAGTGGTTGTGGAAGCATCCTGAATGTGCCGTACGCTTTACTACCTTTCAACACCCAAACTCAACATCCAAAAAACAAATAAGTGAGTCAAGAAATGGGCAGAAGATATGAACAGATATTTCTCCAAAGAAGACACACAAATGGCCAACAGACATAGGACAAACTGCTCAACATCACTTGGCATGGGGAAAAAGAAATCCAAATGACAATGAGATACCACTTCACACCAGTCAGAATTGCCAAAATTAACAAGCGAAGAAATAACAAATGTTGGTGAGGAGAAAGGGGAACTCTCTTACACTTCTAAGTGGGAATGAAAACTGGTACAGCCACTTTGGAAAACAATATGGAGGTTCCTCAAGAACTTAAAACAGAGCTCCCTTACAACCCAGCAATTTTATTTACCCCAAAGCTACAAATGTAGTGATCTGAAGGGGCAACGGCACCCCGAATGTTTAGAGCAACATTGTCCACAATAGCCAAACCGTGGAAGGAACCAAGACATCCATCGACAGATAAATGGATAAAGAAAACATGGTATATACATATACAATGGAATATGACTCAGCCATCAGAAAGGATCAATATTTAGCATATCGATGTGGATGGCACTGGAGGGTATTATGCTGAGCAAAATAAGTCAGTCAGAGAAAAACAATTATTATATGGTTTTACTCATAGGTGGAATAGAAGGAACAGCACAGAGGATCATAGGGGAAGGGAGGGAAAATGAATGCGAAGAAACCAGAGAGGAAGAAAATCCATGACAGGTTCCTAACTATTGGAAACCAACTGAGGGTTGCTGGAGGAAAGGTGGCTGGGGAGATGGGGTAACTGTGTGATGGGCATTAAGGAATGCATGGGATGTGATGAACACTGGGTGTTATACACAACTGATGAATTGTGGAACGCTACATTTGAAACTACTGGTGTACTCTATGTTGGCTAATTCAATTTCAATTTTAAAAAACTCTATTTGGTCTGATATAAGGATTGCTACTCTGACTTCTTTTGACATCCACTTGCATGATTAATGTTTCTCCATCTCTTAATTTCCATCTGCAGGTGTCTTTAGGTGTGAAATCTTTTATACATATATACAAACTCTGTCATGCTCTTTTGCTTGGAGCATTTCGTCCATTTACATTCAAACTAATTATCATTAGACATGTATTTATTGATGTTTTGTTACTTGTTTCAGAGTTTTTTGTGTAGTTTTTCTCTGATCCTTTCTTCTCTTGCTCTCTCTCTCATGGTTTGCTCGTTTTCTTTAATGATATTCTTGGATTTCTTTCCCTTTATCTTTTGCATGTGTATTAGTGCTTTGGGTTTCTGGTGACCCCCTGGATTATATATAGCCTTTTCAGTCTATATTAAGTTGAATGCTGTTTAAGTTCAAACCCACTGTTGACTCCTCCTCATGTGTTAGGGTATATGTTTTCATATTTTACATACTTTTATTTTGTGAATCCCTTAACTGATTTTTACAGAAATACTTAATTTTACTGCTTCCTTGATTCATTATTGTCCTACTCTCACTTACGATTTTTTTCCACTCATAGTGTCCCCTTCAATATTTTTTGTAGTTAATTTAGTGGTCATGAACTCTTTTAGTTTGTGTGGCTAAGAAACTCTTTTTCTCCCCTTCTTTTCTGAAGGATAGGCTTGCTGGATAAATTATTCCTTGCTGCAGGTTTTTCTCATTCAGCACTTTGAATATTTAACGCCACTTTCTTCTGTCCTGCATAGTTTCTGCTGAAAACTCAGCTGATAGCTTTATGGGCTTTCCCTTGCATGTTAACTGTCTTCTTTTATCTTGCTGCTTTAAATGTTTCTTCTTTATCACTACCTTTTCCCATTTGGATTACTATGTGTCTTCATGTCGACCTCCTTCGGTTGATTTTGTGGGAGGGGATCTCTATGCCTTATGGATTTGTATAGGTTTCCTTCACCAGATTAGGTTAAGTTTTCAGCTCTTCTTTGGTCAAATAGATTTTCTGTCCCCTTTTCCCCCTTTTCACCTTCTGGGATCCCTCTAATGTGGGTGTTGTTACACTGGATGGAGTCACTGAATTCCCTAAGTCTCTTCTCATTTTTGCATACTTCTTTTTCCTCTCATTTTTTCCGCTTGATTACTTTCCATTACTGTCTTCTAGTTCATTAATTTGTTCCTCTGCTTCGTCCATCCTGCTAATTATTCTATCTAGTATATTCTTAATTACATTTATTGTGTTCCACATCTCTGATTATTTCTTTCATATCTCTTTGTTAAGAGTCTCAATGATGTTCCCCCTTCTGATGTCCTCCCTCTATTCATTTCCCCAGTGAGTATCTTTATAATTGTTGTCTTAAATTTTCTCTCAGGCATGTTCCTTATATCCATTTTGTTTAGGTCTCTTGCTGTGGCTTTGTCCTCTTCTTTCGTTTAGGACATAGTCCTCTGTCTGCTCATTTGGCCTACTTCTCAGAGAATATCTCTCTGTTAGGAAGGTCAGATATATTGCTTGTTCTTGAAAATACTGGGCAGTACATACATTTTTAACGTGGTGATGCTGGTTCTCCTCTGAAGGTAATGCATAGCAACAACAGAGACTGGATCTGGACTGTGTCATTGTGCACAACACATGGGGTGTGCTGTTTTAACAAGACGCATGCGTGTTGTGTAGGTGATGGGGAGACATATTGTTCTCAAGGATTGTGTGGGTCTTATCAGGGAGGGTATCCACAGCACTGGGACTGAAGCAGGTCTGGTAGGTGTGGGGATGGGCCATGGTTTATGCAAGTTAGTGATTGCTAGATTGTGCTTGGTCTTGCAGGTAGGTGTCTGTTTACAATGAGGGGCCGTAGAGGGAAATGGCACCTGCCAGCTCCTTTGTTCCTGGACAAGTCCCTTAGCAAACTCTGAGTTCAGGAACTATGTCTCCCTTGTTTAGTCCTCAAGCACCTTTCAACCTGCTTCACCCAAGCTTCTCCAGACTGTTTGCTCTGCTTTCTCTTTAAGGACAGATCTCAGTTTCCTATCACCTTCTGTGCTCTCTCAGAGCTGAGACAGCTGATTTTTAAAAGTTCCAAGCTTTAAGTCTGCTGGTTGTAGACACTCACAAATTTCATCCCTTCTGATTTTCAAAGCCATAAGCTATGAGGATGTCTCTACGCTTTAGAGGCTCCCCGGTGTAGTAGTTTGTTTCTGGCCCCTCTGTGACTGTGGTTCCCTCCCTCTGGTGGTCAGAAATATGGGGTTTAGATTCCTACAGAGTCCTTGTCCTTCCTACCATCTTTGATGTGATTTCCTCTCTCCATTTAGTTGTAGAGTTTTGTTGGGAAATTGAAGGTCCATTTCTGGGTGACTCTGGTGTGAGTGTGATCTAGTTGTATCTGTGGGAGGAGGTGAGTTTAGGGTCCTTCTACTCTGCCATCTTCCCCACAATTCAGTTTATTTTGTCTCATAAAAATATTACGACTCCAACTTTCTTTTCACTTCCATTTGCATGATAAATGGTTTTGTTTCCCATTACTTCCAATCTGCTTTTATTTTTAGGTCTGAAGTGATTCTCTGGTAGGCAGCAGAGAGATGGGTCTTGCTTCCTCTTTACACTCTATGTTTTCTGATTGAGTTATTTAGTCCTTTTTTGTTAAAGCAATCATTGATAAAGTATTTGTATCTCTCTAGTTTACTTCACAAGGAAAAGTGTGACAGGCTTCGCTCTGAGAAGGAGGTCTGCGTGGAACGCCTCTTTCAACTCACGGCTTGTTTCTGGCTGACGGAAGGCTTCTCAAGGGTGTGTACGGAAGCCTACGGAAAAAGCGCCTACACTTCACTCTCCGGGGGGAAATAAAAGCAAGAACCCAAAAGCATCGGCGAGAAACCGTCTCTCAACGAACACCTTCTTTCCTGACGAGACAGAAACATGTTCAACTCTGTGTGTGTGTGTGTGTGTGTGTGTGTGTGTGTGTGTGTGCGCGCGCGCGCGCGTGAGGGAATAAGGAATGTGCCATGCACTCACCTGGGAAAAGCAAGTCTGCGTATACGGCAACTCTCCACTAACATATTCAGGTATCCTTGAGAGAGAAGCATTTCCAAAAGTGGTTGTGGAAGCATCATGAATGTGCCGTACGCTTTACTACCTTTCAACACCCAAACTCAACATCCAAAAAACAAATAAGTGAGTCAAGAAATGGGCAGAAGATATGAACAGATATTTCTCCAAAGAAGACACACAAATGGCCAACAGACATAGGACAAACTGCTCAACATCACTTGGCATGGGGAAAAAGAAATCCAAATGACAATGAGATACCACTTCACACCAGTCAGAATTGCCAAAATTAACAAGCGAAGAAATAACAAATGTTGGTGAGGAGAAAGGGGAACTCTCTTACACTTCTAAGTGGGAATGAAAACTGGTACAGCCACTTTGGAAAACAATATGGAGGTTCCTCAAGAACTTAAAACAGAGCTCCCTTACAACCCAGCAATTTTATTTACCCCAAAGCTACAAATGTAGTGATCTGAAGGGGCAACGGCACCCCGAATGTTTAGAGCAACATTGTCCACAATAGCCAAACCGTGGAAGGAACCAAGACATCCATCGACAGATAAATGGATAAAGAAAACATGGTATATACATATACAATGGAATATGACTCAGCCATCAGAAAGGATCAATATTTAGCATATCGATGTGGATGGCACTGGAGGGTATTATGCTGAGCAAAATAAGTCAGTCAGAGAAAAACAATTATTATATGGTTTTACTCATAGGTGGAATAGAAGGAACAGCACAGAGGATCATAGGGGAAGGGAGGGAAAATGAATGCGAAGAAACCAGAGAGGAAGAAAATCCATGACAGGTTCCTAACTATTGGAAACCAACTGAGGGTTGCTGGAGGAAAGGTGGCTGGGGAGATGGGGTAACTGTGTGATGGGCATTAAGGAATGCATGGGATGTGATGAACACTGGGTGTTATACACAACTGATGAATTGTGGAACGCTACATTTGAAACTACTGGTGTACTCTATGTTGGCTAATTCAATTTCAATTTTAAAAAACTCTATTTGGTCTGATATAAGGATTGCTACTCTGACTTCTTTTGACATCCACTTGCATGATTAATGTTTCTCCATCTCTTAATTTCCATCTGCAGGTGTCTTTAGGTGTGAAATCTTTTATACATATATACAAACTCTGTCATGCTCTTTTGCTTGGAGCATTTCGTCCATTTACATTCAAACTAATTATCATTAGACATGTATTTATTGATGTTTTGTTACTTGTTTCAGAGTTTTTTGTGTAGTTTTTCTCTGATCCTTTCTTCTCTTGCTCTCTCTCTCATGGTTTGCTCGTTTTCTTTAATGATATTCTTGGATTTCTTTCCCTTTATCTTTTGCATGTGTATTAGTGCTTTGGGTTTCTGGTGACCCCCTGGATTATATATAGCCTTTTCAGTCTATATTAAGTTGAATGCTGTTTAAGTTCAAACCCACTGTTGACTCCTCCTCATGTGTTAGGGTATATGTTTTCATATTTTACATACTTTTATTTTGTGAATCCCTTAACTGATTTTTACAGAAATACTTAATTTTACTGCTTCCTTGATTCATTATTGTCCTACTCTCACTTACGATTTTTTCCCACTCATAGTGTCCCCTTCAATATTTTTTGTAGTTAATTTAGTGGTCATGAACTCTTTTAGTTTGTGTGGCTAAGAAACTCTTTTTCTCCCCTTCTTTTCTGAAGGATAGGCTTGCTGGATAAATTATTCCTTGCTGCAGGTTTTTCTCATTCAGCACTTTGAATATTTAACGCCACTTTCTTCTGTCCTGCATAGTTTCTGCTGAAAACTCAGCTGATAGCTTTATGGGCTTTCCCTTGCATGTTAACTGTCTTCTTTTATCTTGCTGCTTTAAATGTTTCTTCTTTATCACTACCTTTTCCCATTTGGATTACTATGTGTCTTCATGTCGACCTCCTTCGGTTGATTTTGTGGGAGGGGATCTCTATGCCTTATGGATTTGTATAGGTTTCCTTCACCAGATTAGGTTAAGTTTTCAGCTCTTCTTTGGTCAAATAGATTTTCTGTCCCCTTTTCCCCCTTTTCACCTTCTGGGATCCCTCTAATGTGGGTGTTGTTACACTGGATGGAGTCACTGAATTCCCTAAGTCTCTTCTCATTTTTGCATACTTCTTTTTCCTCTCATTTTTTCCGCTTGATTACTTTCCATTACTGTCTTCTAGTTCATTAATTTGTTCCTCTGCTTCGTCCATCCTGCTAATTATTCTATCTAGTATATTCTTAATTACATTTATTGTGTTCCACATCTCTGTTTATTTCTTTCATATCTCTTTGTTAAGAGTCTCAATGATGTTCCCCCTTCTGATGTCCTCCCTCTATTCATTTCCCCAGTGAATATCTTTATAATTGTTATCTTAAATTTTCTCTCAGGCATGTTCCTTATATCCATTTTGTTTAGGTCTCTTGCTGTGGCTTTGTCCTCTTCTTTCGTTTAGGACATAGTCCTCTGTCTGCTCATTTGGCCTACTTCTCAGAGAATATCTCTCTGTTAGGAAGGTCAGATATATTGCTTGTTCTTGAAAATACTGGGCAGTACATACATTTTTAACGTGGTGATGCTGGTTCTCCTCTGAAGGTAATGCATAGCAACAACAGAGACTGCATCTGGACTGTGTCATTGTGCACAACACATGGGGTGTGCTGTTTTAACAAGACGCATGCGTGTTGTGTAGGTGATGGGGAGACATATTGTTCTCAAGGATTGTGTGGGTCTTATCAGGGAGGGTATCCACAGCACTGGGACTGAAGCAGGTCTGGTAGGTGTGGGGATGGGCCATGGTTTATGCAAGTTAGTGATTGCTAGATTGTGCTTGGTCTTGCAGGTAGGTGTCTGTTTACAATGAGGGGCCGTAGAGGGAAATGGCACCTGCCAGCTCCTTTGTTCCTGGACAAGTCCCTTAGCAAACTCTGAGTTCAGGAACTATGTCTCCCTTGTTTAGTCCTCAAGCACCTTTCAACCTGCTTCACCCAAGCTTCTCCAGACTGTTTGCTCTGCTTTCTCTTTAAGGACAGATCTCAGTTTCCTATCACCTTCTGTGCTCTCTCAGAGCTGAGACAGCTGATTTTTAAAAGTTCCAAGCTTTAAGTCTGCTGGTTGTAGACACTCACAAATTTCATCCCTTCTGATTTTCAAAGCCATAAGCTATGAGGATGTCTCTACGCTTTAGAGGCTCCCCGGTGTAGTAGTTTGTTTCTGGCCCCTCTGTGACTGTGGTTCCCTCCCTCTGGTGGTCAGAAATATGGGGTTTAGATTCCTACAGAGTCCTTGTCCTTCCTACCATCTTTGATGTGATTTCCTCTCTCCATTTAGTTGTAGAGTTTTGTTGGGAAATTGAAGGTCCATTTCTGGGTGACTCTGGTGTGAGTGTGATCTAGTTGTATCTGTGGGAGGAGGTGAGTTTAGGGTCCTTCTACTCTGCCATCTTCCCCACAATTCAGTTTATTTTGTCTCATAAAAATATTACGACTCCAACTTTCTTTTCACTTCCATTTGCATGATAAATGGTTTTGTTTCCCATTACTTCCAATCTGCTTTTATTTTTAGGTCTGAAGTGATTCTCTGGTAGGCAGCAGAGAGATGGGTCTTGCTTCCTCTTTACACTCTATGTTTTCTGATTGAGTTATTTAGTCCTTTTTTGTTAAAGCAATCATTGATAAAGTATTTGTATCTCTCTAGTTTACTTCACAAGGAAAAGTGTGACAGGCTTCGCTCTGAGAAGGAGGTCTGCGTGGAACGCCTCTTTCAACTCACGGCTTGTTTCTGGCTGACGGAAGGCTTCTCAAGGGTGTGTACGGAAGCCTACGGAAAAAGCGCCTACACTTCACTCTCCGGGGGGAAATAAAAGCAAGAACCCAAAAGCATCGGCGAGAAACCGTCTCTCAACGAACACCTTCTTTCCTGACGAGACAGAAACATGTTCAACTCTGTGTGTGTGTGTGTGTGTGCGCGCGCGCGCGCGTGAGGGAATAAGGAATGTGCCATGCACTCACCTGGGAAAAGCAAGTCTGCGTATACGGCAACTCTCCACTAACATATTCAGGTATCCTTGAGAGAGAAGCATTTCCAAAAGTGGTTGTGGAAGCATCCTGAATGTGCCGTACGCTTTACTACCTTTCAACACCCAAACTCAACATCCAAAAAACAAATAAGTGAGTCAAGAAATGGGCAGAAGATATGAACAGATATTTCTCCAAAGAAGACACACAAATGGCCAACAGACATAGGACAAACTGCTCAACATCACTTGGCATGGGGAAAAAGAAATCCAAATGACAATGAGATACCACTTCACACCAGTCAGAATTGCCAAAATTAACAAGCGAAGAAATAACAAATGTTGGTGAGGAGAAAGGGGAACTCTCTTACACTTCTAAGTGGGAATGAAAACTGGTACAGCCACTTTGGAAAACAATATGGAGGTTCCTCAAGAACTTAAAACAGAGCTCCCTTACAACCCAGCAATTTTATTTACCCCAAAGCTACAAATGTAGTGATCTGAAGGGGCAACGGCACCCCGAATGTTTAGAGCAACATTGTCCACAATAGCCAAACCGTGGAAGGAACCAAGACATCCATCGACAGATAAATGGATAAAGAAAACATGGTATATACATATACAATGGAATATGACTCAGCCATCAGAAAGGATCAATATTTAGCATATCGATGTGGATGGCACTGGAGGGTATTATGCTGAGCAAAATAAGTCAGTCAGAGAAAAACAATTATTATATGGTTTTACTCATAGGTGGAATAGAAGGAACAGCACAGAGGATCATAGGGGAAGGGAGGGAAAATGAATGCGAAGAAACCAGAGAGGAAGAAAATCCATGACAGGTTCCTAACTATTGGAAACCAACTGAGGGTTGCTGGAGGAAAGGTGGCTGGGGAGATGGGGTAACTGTGTGATGGGCATTAAGGAATGCATGGGATGTGATGAACACTGGGTGTTATACACAACTGATGAATTGTGGAACGCTACATTTGAAACTACTGGTGTACTCTATGTTGGCTAATTCAATTTCAATTTTAAAAAACTCTATTTGGTCTGATATAAGGATTGCTACTCTGACTTCTTTTGACATCCACTTGCATGATTAATGTTTCTCCATCTCTTAATTTCCATCTGCAGGTGTCTTTAGGTGTGAAATCTTTTATACATATATACAAACTCTGTCATGCTCTTTTGCTTGGAGCATTTCGTCCATTTACATTCAAACTAATTATCATTAGACATGTATTTATTGATGTTTTGTTACTTGTTTCAGAGTTTTTTGTGTAGTTTTTCTCTGATCCTTTCTTCTCTTGCTCTCTCTCTCATGGTTTGCTCGTTTTCTTTAATGATATTCTTGGATTTCTTTCCCTTTATCTTTTGCATGTGTATTAGTGCTTTGGGTTTCTGGTGACCCCCTGGATTATATATAGCCTTTTCAGTCTATATTAAGTTGAATGCTGTTTAAGTTCAAACCCACTGTTGACTCCTCCTCATGTGTTAGGGTATATGTTTTCATATTTTACATACTTTTATTTTGTGAATCCCTTAACTGATTTTTACAGAAATACTTAATTTTACTGCTTCCTTGATTCATTATTGTCCTACTCTCACTTACGATTTTTTTCCACTCATAGTGTCCCCTTCAATATTTTTTGTAGTTAATTTAGTGGTCATGAACTCTTTTAGTTTGTGTGGCTAAGAAACTCTTTTTCTCCCCTTCTTTTCTGAAGGATAGGCTTGCTGGATAAATTATTCCTTGCTGCAGGTTTTTCTCATTCAGCACTTTGAATATTTAACGCCACTTTCTTCTGTCCTGCATAGTTTCTGCTGAAAACTCAGCTGATAGCTTTATGGGCTTTCCCTTGCATGTTAACTGTCTTCTTTTATCTTGCTGCTTTAAATGTTTCTTCTTTATCACTACCTTTTCCCATTTGGATTACTATGTGTCTTCATGTCGACCTCCTTCGGTTGATTTTGTGGGAGGGGATCTCTATGCCTTATGGATTTGTATAGGTTTCCTTCACCAGATTAGGTTAAGTTTTCAGCTCTTCTTTGGTCAAATAGATTTTCTGTCCCCTTTTCCCCCTTTTCACCTTCTGGGATCCCTCTAATGTGGGTGTTGTTACACTGGATGGAGTCACTGAATTCCCTAAGTCTCTTCTCATTTTTGCATACTTCTTTTTCCTCTCATTTTTTCCGCTTGATTACTTTCCATTACTGTCTTCTAGTTCATTAATTTGTTCCTCTGCTTCGTCCATCCTGCTAATTATTCTATCTAGTATATTCTTAATTACATTTATTGTGTTCCACATCTCTGATTATTTCTTTCATATCTCTTTGTTAAGAGTCTCAATGATGTTCCCCCTTCTGATGTCCTCCCTCTATTCATTTCCCCAGTGAGTATCTTTATAATTGTTGTCTTAAATTTTCTCTCAGGCATGTTCCTTATATCCATTTTGTTTAGGTCTCTTGCTGTGGCTTTGTCCTCTTCTTTCGTTTAGGACATAGTCCTCTGTCTGCTCATTTGGCCTACTTCTCAGAGAATATCTCTCTGTTAGGAAGGTCAGATATATTGCTTGTTCTTGAAAATACTGGGCAGTACATACATTTTTAACGTGGTGATGCTGGTTCTCCTCTGAAGGTAATGCATAGCAACAACAGAGACTGGATCTGGACTGTGTCATTGTGCACAACACATGGGGTGTGCTGTTTTAACAAGACGCATGCGTGTTGTGTAGGTGATGGGGAGACATATTGTTCTCAAGGATTGTGTGGGTCTTATCAGGGAGGGTATCCACAGCACTGGGACTGAAGCAGGTCTGGTAGGTGTGGGGATGGGCCATGGTTTATGCAAGTTAGTGATTGCTAGATTGTGCTTGGTCTTGCAGGTAGGTGTCTGTTTACAATGAGGGGCCGTAGAGGGAAATGGCACCTGCCAGCTCCTTTGTTCCTGGACAAGTCCCTTAGCAAACTCTGAGTTCAGGAACTATGTCTCCCTTGTTTAGTCCTCAAGCACCTTTCAACCTGCTTCACCCAAGCTTCTCCAGACTGTTTGCTCTGCTTTCTCTTTAAGGACAGATCTCAGTTTCCTATCACCTTCTGTGCTCTCTCAGAGCTGAGACAGCTGATTTTTAAAAGTTCCAAGCTTTAAGTCTGCTGGTTGTAGACACTCACAAATTTCATCCCTTCTGATTTTCAAAGCCATAAGCTATGAGGATGTCTCTACGCTTTAGAGGCTCCCCGGTGTAGTAGTTTGTTTCTGGCCCCTCTGTGACTGTGGTTCCCTCCCTCTGGTGGTCAGAAATATGGGGTTTAGATTCCTACAGAGTCCTTGTCCTTCCTACCATCTTTGATGTGATTTCCTCTCTCCATTTAGTTGTAGAGTTTTGTTGGGAAATTGAAGGTCCATTTCTGGGTGACTCTGGTGTGAGTGTGATCTAGTTGTATCTGTGGGAGGAGGTGAGTTTAGGGTCCTTCTACTCTGCCATCTTCCCCACAATTCAGTTTATTTTGTCTCATAAAAATATTACGACTCCAACTTTCTTTTCACTTCCATTTGCATGATAAATGGTTTTGTTTCCCATTACTTCCAATCTGCTTTTATTTTTAGGTCTGAAGTGATTCTCTGGTAGGCAGCAGAGAGATGGGTCTTGCTTCCTCTTTACACTCTATGTTTTCTGATTGAGTTATTTAGTCCTTTTTTGTTAAAGCAATCATTGATAAAGTATTTGTATCTCTCTAGTTTACTTCACAAGGAAAAGTGTGACAGGCTTCGCTCTGAGAAGGAGGTCTGCGTGGAACGCCTCTTTCAACTCACGGCTTGTTTCTGGCTGACGGAAGGCTTCTCAAGGGTGTGTACGGAAGCCTACGGAAAAAGCGCCTACACTTCACTCTCCGGGGGGAAATAAAAGCAAGAACCCAAAAGCATCGGCGAGAAACCGTCTCTCAACGAACACCTTCTTTCCTGACGAGACAGAAACATGTTCAACTCTGTGTGTGTGTGTGTGTGTGCGCGCGCGCGCGCGTGAGGGAATAAGGAATGTGCCATGCACTCACCTGGGAAAAGCAAGTCTGCGTATACGGCAACTCTCCACTAACATATTCAGGTATCCTTGAGAGAGAAGCATTTCCAAAAGTGGTTGTGGAAGCATCCTGAATGTGCCGTACGCTTTACTACCTTTCAACACCCAAACTCAACATCCAAAAAACAAATAAGTGAGTCAAGAAATGGGCAGAAGATATGAACAGATATTTCTCCAAAGAAGACACACAAATGGCCAACAGACATAGGACAAACTGCTCAACATCACTTGGCATGGGGAAAAAGAAATCCAAATGACAATGAGATACCACTTCACACCAGTCAGAATTGCCAAAATTAACAAGCGAAGAAATAACAAATGTTGGTGAGGAGAAAGGGGAACTCTCTTACACTTCTAAGTGGGAATGAAAACTGGTACAGCCACTTTGGAAAACAATATGGAGGTTCCTCAAGAACTTAAAACAGAGCTCCCTTACAACCCAGCAATTTTATTTACCCCAAAGCTACAAATGTAGTGATCTGAAGGGGCAACGGCACCCCGAATGTTTAGAGCAACATTGTCCACAATAGCCAAACCGTGGAAGGAACCAAGACATCCATCGACAGATAAATGGATAAAGAAAACATGGTATATACATATACAATGGAATATGACTCAGCCATCAGAAAGGATCAATATTTAGCATATCGATGTGGATGGCACTGGAGGGTATTATGCTGAGCAAAATAAGTCAGTCAGAGAAAAACAATTATTATATGGTTTTACTCATAGGTGGAATAGAAGGAACAGCACAGAGGATCATAGGGGAAGGGAGGGAAAATGAATGCGAAGAAACCAGAGAGGAAGAAAATCCATGACAGGTTCCTAACTATTGGAAACCAACTGAGGGTTGCTGGAGGAAAGGTGGCTGGGGAGATGGGGTAACTGTGTGATGGGCATTAAGGAATGCATGGGATGTGATGAACACTGGGTGTTATACACAACTGATGAATTGTGGAACGCTACATTTGAAACTACTGGTGTACTCTATGTTGGCTAATTCAATTTCAATTTTAAAAAACTCTATTTGGTCTGATATAAGGATTGCTACTCTGACTTCTTTTGACATCCACTTGCATGATTAATGTTTCTCCATCTCTTAATTTCCATCTGCAGGTGTCTTTAGGTGTGAAATCTTTTATACATATATACAAACTCTGTCATGCTCTTTTGCTTGGAGCATTTCGTCCATTTACATTCAAACTAATTATCATTAGACATGTATTTATTGATGTTTTGTTACTTGTTTCAGAGTTTTTTGTGTAGTTTTTCTCTGATCCTTTCTTCTCTTGCTCTCTCTCTCATGGTTTGCTCGTTTTCTTTAATGATATTCTTGGATTTCTTTCCCTTTATCTTTTGCATGTGTATTAGTGCTTTGGGTTTCTGGTGACCCCCTGGATTATATATAGCCTTTTCAGTCTATATTAAGTTGAATGCTGTTTAAGTTCAAACCCACTGTTGACTCCTCCTCATGTGTTAGGGTATATGTTTTCATATTTTACATACTTTTATTTTGTGAATCCCTTAACTGATTTTTACAGAAATACTTAATTTTACTGCTTCCTTGATTCATTATTGTCCTACTCTCACTTACGATTTTTTTCCACTCATAGTGTCCCCTTCAATATTTTTTGTAGTTAATTTAGTGGTCATGAACTCTTTTAGTTTGTGTGGCTAAGAAACTCTTTTTCTCCCCTTCTTTTCTGAAGGATAGGCTTGCTGGATAAATTATTCCTTGCTGCAGGTTTTTCTCATTCAGCACTTTGAATATTTAACGCCACTTTCTTCTGTCCTGCATAGTTTCTGCTGAAAACTCAGCTGATAGCTTTATGGGCTTTCCCTTGCATGTTAACTGTCTTCTTTTATCTTGCTGCTTTAAATGTTTCTTCTTTATCACTACCTTTTCCCATTTGGATTACTATGTGTCTTCATGTCGACCTCCTTCGGTTGATTTTGTGGGAGGGGATCTCTATGCCTTATGGATTTGTATAGGTTTCCTTCACCAGATTAGGTTAAGTTTTCAGCTCTTCTTTGGTCAAATAGATTTTCTGTCCCCTTTTCCCCCTTTTCACCTTCTGGGATCCCTCTAATGTGGGTGTTGTTACACTGGATGGAGTCACTGAATTCCCTAAGTCTCTTCTCATTTTTGCATACTTCTTTTTCCTCTCATTTTTTCCGCTTGATTACTTTCCATTACTGTCTTCTAGTTCATTAATTTGTTCCTCTGCTTCGTCCATCCTGCTAATTATTCTATCTAGTATATTCTTAATTACATTTATTGTGTTCCACATCTCTGATTATTTCTTTCATATCTCTTTGTTAAGAGTCTCAATGATGTTCCCCCTTCTGATGTCCTCCCTCTATTCATTTCCCCAGTGAGTATCTTTATAATTGTTGTCTTAAATTTTCTCTCAGGCATGTTCCTTATATCCATTTTGTTTAGGTCTCTTGCTGTGGCTTTGTCCTCTTCTTTCGTTTAGGACATAGTCCTCTGTCTGCTCATTTGGCCTACTTCTCAGAGAATATCTCTCTGTTAGGAAGGTCAGATATATTGCTTGTTCTTGAAAATACTGGGCAGTACATACATTTTTAACGTGGTGATGCTGGTTCTCCTCTGAAGGTAATGCATAGCAACAACAGAGACTGGATCTGGACTGTGTCATTGTGCACAACACATGGGGTGTGCTGTTTTAACAAGACGCATGCGTGTTGTGTAGGTGATGGGGAGACATATTGTTCTCAAGGATTGTGTGGGTCTTATCAGGGAGGGTATCCACAGCACTGGGACTGAAGCAGGTCTGGTAGGTGTGGGGATGGGCCATGGTTTATGCAAGTTAGTGATTGCTAGATTGTGCTTGGTCTTGCAGGTAGGTGTCTGTTTACAATGAGGGGCCGTAGAGGGAAATGGCACCTGCCAGCTCCTTTGTTCCTGGACAAGTCCCTTAGCAAACTCTGAGTTCAGGAACTATGTCTCCCTTGTTTAGTCCTCAAGCACCTTTCAACCTGCTTCACCCAAGCTTCTCCAGACTGTTTGCTCTGCTTTCTCTTTAAGGACAGATCTCAGTTTCCTATCACCTTCTGTGCTCTCTCAGAGCTGAGACAGCTGATTTTTAAAAGTTCCAAGCTTTAAGTCTGCTGGTTGTAGACACTCACAAATTTCATCCCTTCTGATTTTCAAAGCCATAAGCTATGAGGATGTCTCTACGCTTTAGAGGCTCCCCGGTGTAGTAGTTTGTTTCTGGCCCCTCTGTGACTGTGGTTCCCTCCCTCTGGTGGTCAGAAATATGGGGTTTAGATTCCTACAGAGTCCTTGTCCTTCCTACCATCTTTGATGTGATTTCCTCTCTCCATTTAGTTGTAGAGTTTTGTTGGGAAATTGAAGGTCCATTTCTGGGTGACTCTGGTGTGAGTGTGATCTAGTTGTATCTGTGGGAGGAGGTGAGTTTAGGGTCCTTCTACTCTGCCATCTTCCCCACAATTCAGTTTATTTTGTCTCATAAAAATATTACGACTCCAACTTTCTTTTCACTTCCATTTGCATGATAAATGGTTTTGTTTCCCATTACTTCCAATCTGCTTTTATTTTTAGGTCTGAAGTGATTCTCTGGTAGGCAGCAGAGAGATGGGTCTTGCTTCCTCTTTACACTCTATGTTTTCTGATTGAGTTATTTAGTCCTTTTTTGTTAAAGCAATCATTGATAAAGTATTTGTATCTCTCTAGTTTACTTCACAAGGAAAAGTGTGACAGGCTTCGCTCTGAGAAGGAGGTCTGCGTGGAACGCCTCTTTCAACTCACGGCTTGTTTCTGGCTGACGGAAGGCTTCTCAAGGGTGTGTACGGAAGCCTACGGAAAAAGAGCCTACACTTCACTCTCCGGGGGGAAATAAAAGCAAGAACCCAAAAGCATCGGCGAGAAACCGTCTCTCAACGAACACCTTCTTTCCTGACGAGACAGAAACATGTTCAACTCTGTGTGTGTGTGTGTGTGTGTGTGTGTGTGTGTGTGTGTGTGCGCACGCGCGCGTGTGAGGGAATAAGGAATGTGCCATGCACTCACCTGGGAAAAGCAAGTCTGCGTATACGGCAACTCTCCACTAACATATTCAGGTATCCTTGAGAGAGAAGCATTTCCAAAAGTGGTTGTGGAAGCATCATGAATGTGCCGTACGCTTTACTACCTTTCAACACCCAAACTCAACATCCAAAAAACAAATAAGTGAGTCAAGAAATGGGCAGAAGATATGAACAGATATTTCTCCAAAGAAGACACACAAATGGCCAACAGACATAGGACAAACTGCTCAACATCACTTGGCATGGGGAAAAAGAAATCCAAATGACAATGAGATACCACTTCACACCAGTCAGAATTGCCAAAATTAACAAGCGAAGAAATAACAAATGTTGGTGAGGAGAAAGGGGAACTCTCTTACACTTCTAAGTGGGAATGAAAACTGGTACAGCCACTTTGGAAAACAATATGGAGGTTCCTCAAGAACTTAAAACAGAGCTCCCTTACAACCCAGCAATTTTATTTACCCCAAAGCTACAAATGTAGTGATCTGAAGGGGCAACGGCACCCCGAATGTTTATAGCAACATTGTCCACAATAGCCAAACCGTGGAAGGAACCAAGACATCCATCGACAGATAAATGGATAAAGAAAACATGGTATATACATATACAATGGAATATGACTCAGCCATCAGAAAGGATCAATATTTAGCATATCGATGTGGATGGCCCTGGAGGGTATTATGCTGAGCAAAATAAGTCAGTCAGAGAAAAACAATTATTATATGGTTTTACTCATAGGTGGAATAGAAGGAACAGCACAGAGGATCATAGGGGAAGGGAGGGAAAATGAATGCGAAGAAACCAGAGAGGAAGAAAATCCATGACAGGTTCCTAACTATTGGAAACCAACTGAGGGTTGCTGGAGGAAAGGTGGCTGGGGAGATGGGGTAACTGTGTGATGGGCATTAAGGAATGCATGGGATGTGATGAACACTGGGTGTTATACACAACTGATGAATTGTGGAACGCTACATTTGAAACTACTGGTGTACTCTATGTTGGCTAATTCAATTTCAATTTTAAAAAACTCTATTTGGTCTGATATAAGGATTGCTACTCTGACTTCTTTTGACATCCACTTGCATGATTAATGTTTCTCCATCTCTTAATTTCCATCTGCAGGTGTCTTTAGGTGTGAAATCTTTTATACATATATACAAACTCTGTCATGCTCTTTTGCTTGGAGCATTTCGTCCATTTACATTCAAACTAATTATCATTAGACATGTATTTATTGATGTTTTGTTACTTGTTTCAGAGTTTTTTGTGTAGTTTTTCTCTGATCCTTTCTTCTCTTGCTCTCTCTCTCATGGTTTGCTCGTTTTCTTTAATGATATTCTTGGATTTCTTTCCCTTTATCTTTTGCATGTGTATTAGTGCTTTGGGTTTCTGGTGACCCCCTGGATTATATATAGCCTTTTCAGTCTATATTAAGTTGAATGCTGTTTAAGTTCAAACCCACTGTTGACTCCTCCTCATGTGTTAGGGTATATGTTTTCATATTTTACATACTTTTATTTTGTGAATCCCTTAACTGATTTTTACAGAAATACTTAATTTTACTGCTTCCTTGATTCATTATTGTCCTACTCTCACTTACGATTTTTTTCCACTCATAGTGTCCCCTTCAATATTTTTTGTAGTTAATTTAGTGGTCATGAACTCTTTTAGTTTGTGTGGCTAAGAAACTCTTTTTCTCCCCTTCTTTTCTGAAGGATAGGCTTGCTGGATAAATTATTCCTTGCTGCAGGTTTTTCTCATTCAGCACTTTGAATATTTAACGCCACTTTCTTCTGTCCTGCATAGTTTCTGCTGAAAACTCAGCTGATAGCTTTATGGGCTTTCCCTTGCATGTTAACTGTCTTCTTTTATCTTGCTGCTTTAAATGTTTCTTCTTTATCACTACCTTTTCCCATTTGGATTACTATGTGTCTTCATGTCGACCTCCTTCGGTTGATTTTGTGGGAGGGGATCTCTATGCCTTATGGATTTGTATAGGTTTCCTTCACCAGATTAGGTTAAGTTTTCAGCTCTTCTTTGGTCAAATAGATTTTCTGTCCCCTTTTCCCCCTTTTCACCTTCTGGGATCCCTCTAATGTGGGTGTTGTTACACTGGATGGAGTCACTGAATTCCCTAAGTCTCTTCTCATTTTTGCATACTTCTTTTTCCTCTCATTTTTTCCGCTTGATTACTTTCCATTACTGTCTTCTAGTTCATTAATTTGTTCCTCTGCTTCGTCCATCCTGCTAATTATTCTATCTAGTATATTCTTAATTACATTTATTGTGTTCCACATCTCTGATTATTTCTTTCATATCTCTTTGTTAAGAGTCTCAATGATGTTCCCCCTTCTGATGTCCTCCCTCTATTCATTTCCCCAGTGAGTATCTTTATAATTGTTGTCTTAAATTTTCTCTCAGGCATGTTCCTTATATCCATTTTGTTTAGGTCTCTTGCTGTGGCTTTGTCCTCTTCTTTCGTTTAGGACATAGTCCTCTGTCTGCTCATTTGGCCTACTTCTCAGAGAATATCTCTCTGTTAGGAAGGTCAGATATATTGCTTGTTCTTGAAAATACTGGGCAGTACATACATTTTTAACGTGGTGATGCTGGTTCTCCTCTGAAGGTAATGCATAGCAACAACAGAGACTGGATCTGGACTGTGTCATTGTGCACAACACATGGGGTGTGCTGTTTTAACAAGACGCATGCGTGTTGTGTAGGTGATGGGGAGACATATTGTTCTCAAGGATTGTGTGGGTCTTATCAGGGAGGGTATCCACAGCACTGGGACTGAAGCAGGTCTGGTAGGTGTGGGGATGGGCCATGGTTTATGCAAGTTAGTGATTGCTAGATTGTGCTTGGTCTTGCAGGTAGGTGTCTGTTTACAATGAGGGGCCGTAGAGGGAAATGGCACCTGCCAGCTCCTTTGTTCCTGGACAAGTCCCTTAGCAAACTCTGAGTTCAGGAACTATGTCTCCCTTGTTTAGTCCTCAAGCACCTTTCAACCTGCTTCACCCAAGCTTCTCCAGACTGTTTGCTCTGCTTTCTCTTTAAGGACAGATCTCAGTTTCCTATCACCTTCTGTGCTCTCTCAGAGCTGAGACAGCTGATTTTTAAAAGTTCCAAGCTTTAAGTCTGCTGGTTGTAGACGCTCACAAATTTCATCCCTTCTGATTTTCAAAGCCATAAGCTATGAGGATGTCTCTACGCTTTAGAGGCTCCCCGGTGTAGTAGTTTGTTTCTGGCCCCTCTGTGACTGTGGTTCCCTCCCTCTGGTGGTCAGAAATATGGGGTTTAGATTCCTACAGAGTCCTTGTCCTTCCTACCATCTTTGATGTGATTTCCTCTCTCCATTTAGTTGTAGAGTTTTGTTGGGAAATTGAAGGTCCATTTCTGGGTGACTCTGGTGTGAGTGTGATCTAGTTGTATCTGTGGGAGGAGGTGAGTTTAGGGTCCTTCTACTCTGCCATCTTCCCCACAATTCAGTTTATTTTGTCTCATAAAAATATTACGACTCCAACTTTCTTTTCACTTCCATTTGCATGATAAATGGTTTTGTTTCCCATTACTTCCAATCTGCTTTTATTTTTAGGTCTGAAGTGATTCTCTGGTAGGCAGCAGAGAGATGGGTCTTGCTTCCTCTTTACACTCTATGTTTTCTGATTGAGTTATTTAGTCCTTTTTTGTTAAAGCAATCATTGATAAAGTATTTGTATCTCTCTAGTTTACTTCACAAGGAAAAGTGTGACAGGCTTCGCTCTGAGAAGGAGGTCTGCGTGGAACGCCTCTTTCAACTCACGGCTTGTTTCTGGCTGACGGAAGGCTTCTCAAGGGTGTGTACGGAAGCCTACGGAAAAAGCGCCTACACTTCACTCTCCGGGGGGAAATAAAAGCAAGAACCCAAAAGCATCGGCGAGAAACCGTCTCTCAACGAACACCTTCTTTCCTGACGAGACAGAAACATGTTCAACTCTGTGTGTGTGTGTGTGTGTGTGTGTGTGTGTGTGTGTGTGTGTGTGCGTGCGCGCGCGCGCGCGTGAGGGAATAAGGAATGTGCCATGCACTCACCTGGGAAAAGCAAGTCTGCGTATACGGCAACTCTCCACTAACATATTCAGGTATCCTTGAGAGAGAAGCATTTCCAAAAGTGGTTGTGGAAGTATCATGAATGTGCCGTACGCTTTACTACCTTTCAACACCCAAACTCAACATCCAAAAAACAAATAAGTGAGTCAACAAATGGGCAGAAGATATGAACAGATATTTCTCCAAAGAAGACACACAAATGGCCAACAGACATAGGACAAACTGCTCAACATCACTTGGCAAGGGGAAAAAGAAATCCAAATGACAATGAGATACCACTTCACACCAGTCAGAATTGCCAAAATTAACAAGCGAAGAAATAACAAATGTTGGTGAGGAGAAAGGGGAACTCTCTTACACTTCTAAGTGGGAATGAAAACTGGTACAGCCACTTTGGAAAACAATATGGAGGTTCCTCAAGAACTTAAAACAGAGCTCCCTTACAACCCAGCAATTTTATTTACCCCAAAGCTACAAATGTAGTGATCTGAAGGGGCAACGGCACCCCGAATGTTTAGAGCAACATTGTCCACAATAGCCAAACCGTGGAAGGAACCAAGACATCCATCGACAGATAAATGGATAAAGAAAACATGGTATATACATATACAATGGAATATGACTCAGCCATCAGAAAGGATCAATATTTAGCATATCGATGTGGATGGCACTGGAGGGTATTATGCTGAGCAAAATAAGTCAGTCAGAGAAAAACAATTATTATATGGTTTTACTCATAGGTGGAATAGAAGGAACAGCACAGAGGATCATAGGGGAAGGGAGGGAAAATGAATGCGAAGAAACCAGAGAGGAAGAAAATCCATGACAGGTTCCTAACTATTGGAAACCAACTGAGGGTTGCTGGAGGAAAGGTGGCTGGGGAGATGGGGTAACTGTGTGATGGGCATTAAGGAATGCATGGGATGTGATGAACACTGGGTGTTATACACAACTGATGAATTGTGGAACGCTACATTTGAAACTACTGGTGTACTCTATGTTGGCTAATTCAATTTCAATTTTAAAAAACTCTATTTGGTCTGATATAAGGATTGCTACTCTGACTTCTTTTGACATCCACTTGCATGATTAATGTTTCTCCATCTCTTAATTTCCATCTGCAGGTGTCTTTAGGTGTGAAATCTTTTATACATATATACAAACTCTGTCATGCTCTTTTGCTTGGAGCATTTCGTCCATTTACATTCAAACTAATTATCATTAGACATGTATTTATTGATGTTTTGTTACTTGTTTCAGAGTTTTTTGTGTAGTTTTTCTCTGATCCTTTCTTCTCTTGCTCTCTCTCTCATGGTTTGCTCGTTTTCTTTAATGATATTCTTGGATTTCTTTCCCTTTATCTTTTGCATGTGTATTAGTGCTTTGGGTTTCTGGTGACCCCCTGGATTATATATAGCCTTTTCAGTCTATATTAAGTTGAATGCTGTTTAAGTTCAAACCCACTGTTGACTCCTCCTCATGTGTTAGGGTATATGTTTTCATATTTTACATACTTTTATTTTGTGAATCCCTTAACTGATTTTTACAGAAATACTTAATTTTACTGCTTCCTTGATTCATTATTGTCCTACTCTCACTTACGATTTTTTTCCACTCATAGTGTCCCCTTCAATATTTTTTGTAGTTAATTTAGTGGTCATGAACTCTTTTAGTTTGTGTGGCTAAGAAACTCTTTTTCTCCCCTTCTTTTCTGAAGGATAGGCTTGCTGGATAAATTATTCCTTGCTGCAGGTTTTTCTCATTCAGCACTTTGAATATTTAACGCCACTTTCTTCTGTCCTGCATAGTTTCTGCTGAAAACTCAGCTGATAGCTTTATGGGCTTTCCCTTGCATGTTAACTGTCTTCTTTTATCTTGCTGCTTTAAATGTTTCTTCTTTATCACTACCTTTTCCCATTTGGATTACTATGTGTCTTCATGTCGACCTCCTTCGGTTGATTTTGTGGGAGGGGATCTCTATGCCTTATGGATTTGTATAGGTTTCCTTCACCAGATTAGGTTAAGTTTTCAGCTCTTCTTTGGTCAAATAGATTTTCTGTCCCCTTTTCCCCCTTTTCACCTTCTGGGATCCCTCTAATGTGGGTGTTGTTACACTGGATGGAGTCACTGAATTCCCTAAGTCTCTTCTCATTTTTGCATACTTCTTTTTCCTCTCATTTTTTCCGCTTGATTACTTTCCATTACTGTCTTCTAGTTCATTAATTTGTTCCTCTGCTTCGTCCATCCTGCTAATTATTCTATCTAGTATATTCTTAATTACATTTATTGTGTTCCACATCTCTGATTATTTCTTTCATATCTCTTTGTTAAGAGTCTCAATGATGTTCCCCCTTCTGATGTCCTCCCTCTATTCATTTCCCCAGTGAGTATCTTTATAATTGTTATCTTAAATTTTCTCTCAGGCATGTTCCTTATATCCATTTTGTTTAGGTCTCTTGCTGTGGCTTTGTCCTCTTCTTTCGTTTAGGACATAGTCCTCTGTCTGCTCATTTGGCCTACTTCTCAGAGAATATCTCTCTGTTAGGAAGGTCAGATATATTGCTTGTTCTTGAAAATACTGGGCAGTACATACATTTTTAACGTGGTGATGCTGGTTCTCCTCTGAAGGTAATGCATAGCAACAACAGAGACTGGATCTGGACTGTGTCATTGTGCACAACACATGGGGTGTGCTGTTTTAACAAGACGCATGCGTGTTGTGTAGGTGATGGGGAGACATATTGTTCTCAAGGATTGTGTGGGTCTTATCAGGGAGGGTATCCACAGCACTGGGACTGAAGCAGGTCTGGTAGGTGTGGGGATGGGCCATGGTTTATGCAAGTTAGTGATTGCTAGATTGTGCCTGGTCTTGCAGGTAGGTGTCTGTTTACAATGAGGGGCCGTAGAGGGAAATGGCACCTGCCAGCTCCTTTGTTCCTGGACAAGTCCCTTAGCAAACTCTGAGTTCAGGAACTATGTCTCCCTTGTTTAGTCCTCAAGCACCTTTCAACCTGCTTCACCCAAGCTTCTCCAGACTGTTTGCTCTGCTTTCTCTTTAAGGACAGATCTCAGCTTCCTATCACCTTCTGTGCTCTCTCAGAGCTGAGACAGCTGATTTTTAAAAGTTCCAAGCTTTAAGTCTGCTGGTTGTAGACACTCACAAATTTCATCCCTTCTGATTTTCAAAGCCATAAGCTATGAGGATGTCTCTACGCTTTAGAGGCTCCCCGGTGTAGTAGTTTGTTTCTGGCCCCTCTGTGACTGTGGTTCCCTCCCTCTGGTGGTCAGAAATATGGGGTTTAGATTCCTACAGAGTCCTTGTCCTTCCTACCATCTTTGATGTGATTTCCTCTCTCCATTTAGTTGTAGAGTTTTGTTGGGAAATTGAAGGTCCATTTCTGGGTGACTCTGGTGTGAGTGTGATCTAGTTGTATCTGTGGGAGGAGGTGAGTTTAGGGTCCTTCTACTCTGCCATCTTCCCCACAATTCAGTTTATTTTGTCTCATAAAAATATTACGACTCCAACTTTCTTTTCACTTCCATTTGCATGATAAATGGTTTTGTTTCCCATTACTTCCAATCTGCTTTTATTTTTAGGTCTGAAGTGATTCTCTGGTAGGCAGCAGAGAGATGGGTCTTGCTTCCTCTTTACACTCTATGTTTTCTGATTGAGTTATTTAGTCCTTTTTTGTTAAAGCAATCATTGATAAAGTATTTGTATCTCTCTAGTTTACTTCACAAGGAAAAGTGTGACAGGCTTCGCTCTGAGAAGGAGGTCTGCGTGGAACGCCTCTTTCAACTCACGGCTTGTTTCTGGCTGACGGAAGGCTTCTCAAGGGTGTGTACGGAAGCCTACGGAAAAAGCGCCTACACTTCACTCTCCGGGGGGAAATAAAAGCAAGAACCCAAAAGCATCGGCGAGAAACCGTCTCTCAACGAACACCTTCTTTCCTGACGAGACAGAAACATGTTCAACTCTGTGTGTGTGTGTGTGTGTGTGTGTGTGTGTGCGCACGCGCGCGCGTGAGGGAATAAGGAATGTGCCATGCACTCACCTGGGAAAAGCAAGTCTGCGTATACGGCAACTCTCCACTAACATATTCAGGTATCCTTGAGAGAGAAGCATTTCCAAAAGTGGTTGTGGAAGCATCATGAATGTGCCGTACGCTTTACTACCTTTCAACACCCAAACTCAACATCCAAAAAACAAATAAGTGAGTCAAGAAATGGGCAGAAGATATGAACAGATATTTCTCCAAAGAAGACACACAAATGGCCAACAGACATAGGACAAACTGCTCAACATCACTTGGCATGGGGAAAAAGAAATCCAAATGACAATGAGATACCACTTCACACCAGTCAGAATTGCCAAAATTAACAAGCGAAGAAATAACAAATGTTGGTGAGGAGAAAGGGGAACTCTCTTACACTTCTAAGTGGGAATGAAAACTGGTACAGCCACTTTGGAAAACAATATGGAGGTTCCTCAAGAACTTAAAACAGAGCTCCCTTACAACCCAGCAATTTTATTTACCCCAAAGCTACAAATGTAGTGATCTGAAGGGGCAACGGCACCCCGAATGTTTAGAGCAACATTGTCCACAATAGCCAAACCGTGGAAGGAACCAAGACATCCATCGACAGATAAATGGATAAAGAAAACATGGTATATACATATACAATGGAATATGACTCAGCCATCAGAAAGGATCAATATTTAGCATATCGATGTGGATGGCACTGGAGGGTATTATGCTGAGCAAAATAAGTCAGTCAGAGAAAAACAATTATTATATGGTTTTACTCATAGGTGGAATAGAAGGAACAGCACAGAGGATCATAGGGGAAGGGAGGGAAAATGAATGCGAAGAAACCAGAGAGGAAGAAAATCCATGACAGGTTCCTAACTATTGGAAACCAACTGAGGGTTGCTGGAGGAAAGGTGGCTGGGGAGATGGGGTAACTGTGTGATGGGCATTAAGGAATGCATGGGATGTGATGAACACTGGGTGTTATACACAACTGATGAATTGTGGAACGCTACATTTGAAACTACTGGTGTACTCTATGTTGGCTAATTCAATTTCAATTTTAAAAAACTCTATTTGGTCTGATATAAGGATTGCTACTCTGACTTCTTTTGACATCCACTTGCATGATTAATGTTTCTCCATCTCTTAATTTCCATCTGCAGGTGTCTTTAGGTGTGAAATCTTTTATACATATATACAAACTCTGTCATGCTCTTTTGCTTGGAGCATTTCGTCCATTTACATTCAAACTAATTATCATTAGACATGTATTTATTGATGTTTTGTTACTTGTTTCAGAGTTTTTTGTGTAGTTTTTCTCTGATCCTTTCTTCTCTTGCTCTCTCTCTCATGGTTTGCTCGTTTTCTTTAATGATATTCTTGGATTTCTTTCCCTTTATCTTTTGCATGTGTATTAGTGCTTTGGGTTTCTGGTGACCCCCTGGATTATATATAGCCTTTTCAGTCTATATTAAGTTGAATGCTGTTTAAGTTCAAACCCACTGTTGACTCCTCCTCATGTGTTAGGGTATATGTTTTCATATTTTACATACTTTTATTTTGTGAATCCCTTAACTGATTTTTACAGAAATACTTAATTTTACTGCTTCCTTGATTCATTATTGTCCTACTCTCACTTACGATTTTTTTCCACTCATAGTGTCCCCTTCAATATTTTTTGTAGTTAATTTAGTGGTCATGAACTCTTTTAGTTTGTGTGGCTAAGAAACTCTTTTTCTCCCCTTCTTTTCTGAAGGATAGGCTTGCTGGATAAATTATTCCTTGCTGCAGGTTTTTCTCATTCAGCACTTTGAATATTTAACGCCACTTTCTTCTGTCCTGCATAGTTTCTGCTGAAAACTCAGCTGATAGCTTTATGGGCTTTCCCTTGCATGTTAACTGTCTTCTTTTATCTTGCTGCTTTAAATGTTTCTTCTTTATCACTACCTTTTCCCATTTGGATTACTATGTGTCTTCATGTCGACCTCCTTCGGTTGATTTTGTGGGAGGGGATCTCTATGCCTTATGGATTTGTATAGGTTTCCTTCACCAGATTAGGTTAAGTTTTCAGCTCTTCTTTGGTCAAATAGATTTTCTGTCCCCTTTTCCCCCTTTTCACCTTCTGGGATCCCTCTAATGTGGGTGTTGTTACACTGGATGGAGTCACTGAATTCCCTAAGTCTCTTCTCATTTTTGCATACTTCTTTTTCCTCTCATTTTTTCCGCTTGATTACTTTCCATTACTGTCTTCTAGTTCATTAATTTGTTCCTCTGCTTCGTCCATCCTGCTAATTATTCTATCTAGTATATTCTTAATTACATTTATTGTGTTCCACATCTCTGATTATTTCTTTCATATCTCTTTGTTAAGAGTCTCAATGATGTTCCCCCTTCTGATGTCCTCCCTCTATTCATTTCCCCAGTGAGTATCTTTATAATTGTTATCTTAAATTTTCTCTCAGGCATGTTCCTTATATCCATTTTGTTTAGGTCTCTTGCTGTGGCTTTGTCCTCTTCTTTCGTTTAGGACATAGTCCTCTGTCTGCTCATTTGGCCTACTTC
Organism: Eumetopias jubatus; assembly: GCF_037043125.1. NCBI lineage: Eukaryota > Metazoa > Chordata > Mammalia > Carnivora > Otariidae > Eumetopias > Eumetopias jubatus. The sequence continues at coordinate 247,625 of NW_028274891.1, forward strand.
TCAGAGAATATCTCTCTGTTAGGAAGGTCAGATATATTGCTTGTTCTTGAAAATACTGGGCAGTACATACATTTTTAACGTGGTGATGCTGGTTCTCCTCTGAAGGTAATGCATAGCAACAACAGAGACTGGATCTGGACTGTGTCATTGTGCACAACACATGGGGTGTGCTGTTTTAACAAGACGCATGCGTGTTGTGTAGGTGATGGGGAGACATATTGTTCTCAAGGATTGTGTGGGTCTTATCAGGGAGGGTATCCACAGCACTGGGACTGAAGCAGGTCTGGTAGGTGTGGGGATGGGCCATGGTTTATGCAAGTTAGTGATTGCTAGATTGTGCCTGGTCTTGCAGGTAGGTGTCTGTTTACAATGAGGGGCCGTAGAGGGAAATGGCACCTGCCAGCTCCTTTGTTCCTGGACAAGTCCCTTAGCAAACTCTGAGTTCAGGAACTATGTCTCCCTTGTTTAGTCCTCAAGCACCTTTCAACCTGCTTCACCCAAGCTTCTCCAGACTGTTTGCTCTGCTTTCTCTTTAAGGACAGATCTCAGCTTCCTATCACCTTCTGTGCTCTCTCAGAGCTGAGACAGCTGATTTTTAAAAGTTCCAAGCTTTAAGTCTGCTGGTTGTAGACACTCACAAATTTCATCCCTTCTGATTTTCAAAGCCATAAGCTATGAGGATGTCTCTACGCTTTAGAGGCTCCCCGGTGTAGTAGTTTGTTTCTGGCCCCTCTGTGACTGTGGTTCCCTCCCTCTGGTGGTCAGAAATATGGGGTTTAGATTCCTACAGAGTCCTTGTCCTTCCTACCATCTTTGATGTGATTTCCTCTCTCCATTTAGTTGTAGAGTTTTGTTGGGAAATTGAAGGTCCATTTCTGGGTGACTCTGGTGTGAGTGTGATCTAGTTGTATCTGTGGGAGGAGGTGAGTTTAGGGTCCTTCTACTCTGCCATCTTCCCCACAATTCAGTTTATTTTGTCTCATAAAAATATTACGACTCCAACTTTCTTTTCACTTCCATTTGCATGATAAATGGTTTTGTTTCCCATTACTTCCAATCTGCTTTTATTTTTAGGTCTGAAGTGATTCTCTGGTAGGCAGCAGAGAGATGGGTCTTGCTTCCTCTTTACACTCTATGTTTTCTGATTGAGTTATTTAGTCCTTTTTTGTTAAAGCAATCATTGATAAAGTATTTGTATCTCTCTAGTTTACTTCACAAGGAAAAGTGTGACAGGCTTCGCTCTGAGAAGGAGGTCTGCGTGGAACGCCTCTTTCAACTCACGGCTTGTTTCTGGCTGACGGAAGGCTTCTCAAGGGTGTGTACGGAAGCCTACGGAAAAAGCGCCTACACTTCACTCTCCGGGGGGAAATAAAAGCAAGAACCCAAAAGCATCGGCGAGAAACCGTCTCTCAACGAACACCTTCTTTCCTGACGAGACAGAAACATGTTCAACTCTGTGTGTGTGTGTGTGTGTGCGCGCACGCGCGCGTGAGGGAATAAGGAATGTGCCATGCACTCACCTGGGAAAAGCAAGTCTGCGTATACGGCAACTCTCCACTAACATATTCAGGTATCCTTGAGAGAGAAGCATTTCCAAAAGTGGTTGTGGAAGCATCATGAATGTGCCGTACGCTTTACTACCTTTCAACACCCAAACTCAACATCCAAAAAACAAATAAGTGAGTCAAGAAATGGGCAGAAGATATGAACAGATATTTCTCCAAAGAAGACACACAAATGGCCAACAGACATAGGACAAACTGCTCAACATCACTTGGCATTCGGAAAAAGAAATCCAAATGACAATGAGATACCACTTCACACCAGTCAGAATTGCCAAAATTAACAAGCGAAGAAATAACAAATGTTGGTGAGGAGAAAGGGGAACTCTCTTACACTTCTAAGTGGGAATGAAAACTGGTACAGCCACTTTGGAAAACAATATGGAGGTTCCTCAAGAACTTAAAACAGAGCTCCCTTACAACCCAGCAATTTTATTTACCCCAAAGCTACAAATGTAGTGATCTGAAGGGGCAACGGCACCCCGAATGTTTAGAGCAACATTGTCCACAATAGCCAAACCGTGGAAGGAACCAAGACATCCATCGACAGATAAATGGATAAAGAAAACATGGTATATACATATACAATGGAATATGACTCAGCCATCAGAAAGGATCAATATTTAGCATATCGATGTGGATGGCACTGGAGGGTATTATGCTGAGCAAAATAAGTCAGTCAGAGAAAAACAATTATTATATGGTTTTACTCATAGGTGGAATAGAAGGAACAGCACAGAGGATCATAGGGGAAGGGAGGGAAAATGAATGCGAAGAAACCAGAGAGGAAGAAAATCCATGACAGGTTCCTAACTATTGGAAACCAACTGAGGGTTGCTGGAGGAAAGGTGGCTGGGGAGATGGGGTAACTGTGTGATGGGCATTAAGGAATGCATGGGATGTGATGAACACTGGGTGTTATACACAACTGATGAATTGTGGAACGCTACATTTGAAACTACTGGTGTACTCTATGTTGGCTAATTCAATTTCAATTTTAAAAAACTCTATTTGGTCTGATATAAGGATTGCTACTCTGACTTCTTTTGACATCCACTTGCATGATTAATGTTTCTCCATCTCTTAATTTCCATCTGCAGGTGTCTTTAGGTGTGAAATCTTTTATACATATATACAAACTCTGTCATGCTCTTTTGCTTGGAGCATTTCGTCCATTTACATTCAAACTAATTATCATTAGACATGTATTTATTGATGTTTTGTTACTTGTTTCAGAGTTTTTTGTGTAGTTTTTCTCTGATCCTTTCTTCTCTTGCTCTCTCTCTCATGGTTTGCTCGTTTTCTTTAATGATATTCTTGGATTTCTTTCCCTTTATCTTTTGCATGTGTATTAGTGCTTTGGGTTTCTGGTGACCCCCTGGATTATATATAGCCTTTTCAGTCTATATTAAGTTGAATGCTGTTTAAGTTCAAACCCACTGTTGACTCCTCCTCATGTGTTAGGGTATATGTTTTCATATTTTACATACTTTTATTTTGTGAATCCCTTAACTGATTTTTACAGAAATACTTAATTTTACTGCTTCCTTGATTCATTATTGTCCTACTCTCACTTACGATTTTTTTCCACTCATAGTGTCCCCTTCAATATTTTTTGTAGTTAATTTAGTGGTCATGAACTCTTTTAGTTTGTGTGGCTAAGAAACTCTTTTTCTCCCCTTCTTTTCTGAAGGATAGGCTTGCTGGATAAATTATTCCTTGCTGCAGGTTTTTCTCATTCAGCACTTTGAATATTTAACGCCACTTTCTTCTGTCCTGCATAGTTTCTGCTGAAAACTCAGCTGATAGCTTTATGGGCTTTCCCTTGCATGTTAACTGTCTTCTTTTATCTTGCTGCTTTAAATGTTTCTTCTTTATCACTACCTTTTCCCATTTGGATTACTATGTGTCTTCATGTCGACCTCCTTCGGTTGATTTTGTGGGAGGGGATCTCTATGCCTTATGGATTTGTATAGGTTTCCTTCACCAGATTAGGTTAAGTTTTCAGCTCTTCTTTGGTCAAATAGATTTTCTGTCCCCTTTTCCCCCTTTTCACCTTCTGGGATCCCTCTAATGTGGGTGTTGTTACACTGGATGGAGTCACTGAATTCCCTAAGTCTCTTCTCATTTTTGCATACTTCTTTTTCCTCTCATTTTTTCCGCTTGATTACTTTCCATTACTGTCTTCTAGTTCATTAATTTGTTCCTCTGCTTCGTCCATCCTGCTAATTATTCTATCTAGTATATTCTTAATTACATTTATTGTGTTCCACATCTCTGATTATTTCTTTCATATCTCTTTGTTAAGAGTCTCAATGATGTTCCCCCTTCTGATGTCCTCCCTCTATTCATTTCCCCAGTGAGTATCTTTATAATTGTTATCTTAAATTTTCTCTCAGGCATGTTCCTTATATCCATTTTGTTTAGGTCTCTTGCTGTGGCTTTGTCCTCTTCTTTCGTTTAGGACATAGTCCTCTGTCTGCTCATTTGGCCTACTTCTCAGAGAATATCTCTCTGTTAGGAAGGTCAGATATATTGCTTGTTCTTGAAAATACTGGGCAGTACATACATTTTTAACGTGGTGATGCTGGTTCTCCTCTGAAGGTAATGCATAGCAACAACAGAGACTGGATCTGGACTGTGTCATTGTGCACAACACATGGGGTGTGCTGTTTTAACAAGACGCATGCGTGTTGTGTAGGTGATGGGGAGACATATTGTTCTCAAGGATTGTGTGGGTCTTATCAGGGAGGGTATCCACAGCACTGGGACTGAAGCAGGTCTGGTAGGTGTGGGGATGGGCCATGGTTTATGCAAGTTAGTGATTGCTAGATTGTGCCTGGTCTTGCAGGTAGGTGTCTGTTTACAATGAGGGGCCGTAGAGGGAAATGGCACCTGCCAGCTCCTTTGTTCCTGGACAAGTCCCTTAGCAAACTCTGAGTTCAGGAACTATGTCTCCCTTGTTTAGTCCTCAAGCACCTTTCAACCTGCTTCACCCAAGCTTCTCCAGACTGTTTGCTCTGCTTTCTCTTTAAGGACAGATCTCAGCTTCCTATCACCTTCTGTGCTCTCTCAGAGCTGAGGCAGCTGATTTTTAAAAGTTCCAAGCTTTAAGTCTGCTGGTTGTAGACACTCACAAATTTCATCCCTTCTGATTTTCAAAGCCATAAGCTATGAGGATGTCTCTACGCTTTAGAGGCTCCCCGGTGTAGTAGTTTGTTTCTGGCCCCTCTGTGACTGTGGTTCCCTCCCTCTGGTGGTCAGAAATATGGGGTTTAGATTCCTACAGAGTCCTTGTCCTTCCTACCATCTTTGATGTGATTTCCTCTCTCCATTTAGTTGTAGAGTTTTGTTGGGAAATTGAAGGTCCATTTCTGGGTGACTCTGGTGTGAGTGTGATCTAGTTGTATCTGTGGGAGGAGGTGAGTTTAGGGTCCTTCTACTCTGCCATCTTCCCCACAATTCAGTTTATTTTGTCTCATAAAAATATTACGACTCCAACTTTCTTTTCACTTCCATTTGCATGATAAATGGTTTTGTTTCCCATTACTTCCAATCTGCTTTTATTTTTAGGTCTGAAGTGATTCTCTGGTAGGCAGCAGAGAGATGGGTCTTGCTTCCTCTTTACACTCTATGTTTTCTGATTGAGTTATTTAGTCCTTTTTTGTTAAAGCAATCATTGATAAAGTATTTGTATCTCTCTAGTTTACTTCACAAGGAAAAGTGTGACAGGCTTCGCTCTGAGAAGGAGGTCTGCGTGGAACGCCTCTTTCAACTCACGGCTTGTTTCTGGCTGACGGAAGGCTTCTCAAGGGTGTGTACGGAAGCCTACGGAAAAAGCGCCTACACTTCACTCTCCGGGGGGAAATAAAAGCAAGAACCCAAAAGCATCGGCGAGAAACCGTCTCTCAACGAACACCTTCTTTCCTGACGAGACAGAAACATGTTCAACTCTGTGTGTGTGTGTGTGTGTGTGTGTGTGTGTGTGTGTGCGCGCGCGCGCGCGCGCGTGAGGGAATAAGGAATGTGCCATGCACTCACCTGGGAAAAGCAAGTCTGCGTATACGGCAACTCTCCACTAACATATTCAGGTATCCTTGAGAGAGAAGCATTTCCAAAAGTGGTTGTGGAAGCATCATGAATGTGCCGTACGCTTTACTACCTTTCAACACCCAAACTCAACATCCAAAAAACAAATAAGTGAGTCAAGAAATGGGCAGAAGATATGAACAGATATTTCTCCAAAGAAGACACACAAATGGCCAACAGACATAGGACAAACTGCTCAACATCACTTGGCATGGGGAAAAAGAAATCCAAATGACAATGAGATACCACTTCACACCAGTCAGAATTGCCAAAATTAACAAGCGAAGAAATAACAAATGTTGGTGAGGAGAAAGGGGAACTCTCTTACACTTCTAAGTGGGAATGAAAACTGGTACAGCCACTTTGGAAAACAATATGGAGGTTCCTCAAGAACTTAAAACAGAGCTCCCTTACAACCCAGCAATTTTATTTACCCCAAAGCTACAAATGTAGTGATCTGAAGGGGCAACGGCACCCCGAATGTTTAGAGCAACATTGTCCACAATAGCCAAACCGTGGAAGGAACCAAGACATCCATCGACAGATAAATGGATAAAGAAAACATGGTATATACATATACAATGGAATATGACTCAGCCATCAGAAAGGATCAATATTTAGCATATCGATGTGGATGGCACTGGAGGGTATTATGCTGAGCAAAATAAGTCAGTCAGAGAAAAACAATTATTATATGGTTTTACTCATAGGTGGAATAGAAGGAACAGCACAGAGGATCATAGGGGAAGGGAGGGAAAATGAATGCGAAGAAACCAGAGAGGAAGAAAATCCATGACAGGTTCCTAACTATTGGAAACCAACTGAGGGTTGCTGGAGGAAAGGTGGCTGGGGAGATGGGGTAACTGTGTGATGGGCATTAAGGAATGCATGGGATGTGATGAACACTGGGTGTTATACACAACTGATGAATTGTGGAACGCTACATTTGAAACTACTGGTGTACTCTATGTTGGCTAATTCAATTTCAATTTTAAAAAACTCTATTTGGTCTGATATAAGGATTGCTACTCTGACTTCTTTTGACATCCACTTGCATGATTAATGTTTCTCCATCTCTTAATTTCCATCTGCAGGTGTCTTTAGGTGTGAAATCTTTTATACATATATACAAACTCTGTCATGCTCTTTTGCTTGGAGCATTTCGTCCATTTACATTCAAACTAATTATCATTAGACATGTATTTATTGATGTTTTGTTACTTGTTTCAGAGTTTTTTGTGTAGTTTTTCTCTGATCCTTTCTTCTCTTGCTCTCTCTCTCATGGTTTGCTCGTTTTCTTTAATGATATTCTTGGATTTCTTTCCCTTTATCTTTTGCATGTGTATTAGTGCTTTGGGTTTCTGGTGACCCCCTGGATTATATATAGCCTTTTCAGTCTATATTAAGTTGAATGCTGTTTAAGTTCAAACCCACTGTTGACTCCTCCTCATGTGTTAGGGTATATGTTTTCATATTTTACATACTTTTATTTTGTGAATCCCTTAACTGATTTTTACAGAAATACTTAATTTTACTGCTTCCTTGATTCATTATTGTCCTACTCTCACTTACGATTTTTTCCCACTCATAGTGTCCCCTTCAATATTTTTTGTAGTTAATTTAGTGGTCATGAACTCTTTTAGTTTGTGTGGCTAAGAAACTCTTTTTCTCCCCTTCTTTTCTGAAGGATAGGCTTGCTGGATAAATTATTCCTTGCTGCAGGTTTTTCTCATTCAGCACTTTGAATATTTAACGCCACTTTCTTCTGTCCTGCATAGTTTCTGCTGAAAACTCAGCTGATAGCTTTATGGGCTTTCCCTTGCATGTTAACTGTCTTCTTTTATCTTGCTGCTTTAAATGTTTCTTCTTTATCACTACCTTTTCCCATTTGGATTACTATGTGTCTTCATGTCGACCTCCTTCGGTTGATTTTGTGGGAGGGGATCTCTATGCCTTATGGATTTGTATAGGTTTCCTTCACCAGATTAGGTTAAGTTTTCAGCTCTTCTTTGGTCAAATAGATTTTCTGTCCCCTTTTCCCCCTTTTCACCTTCTGGGATCCCTCTAATGTGGGTGTTGTTACACTGGATGGAGTCACTGAATTCCCTAAGTCTCTTCTCATTTTTGCATACTTCTTTTTCCTCTCATTTTTTCCGCTTGATTACTTTCCATTACTGTCTTCTAGTTCATTAATTTGTTCCTCTGCTTCGTCCATCCTGCTAATTATTCTATCTAGTATATTCTTAATTACATTTATTGTGTTCCACATCTCTGATTATTTCTTTCATATCTCTTTGTTAAGAGTCTCAATGATGTTCCCCCTTCTGATGTCCTCCCTCTATTCATTTCCCCAGTGAGTATCTTTATAATTGTTATCTTAAATTTTCTCTCAGGCATGTTCCTTATATCCATTTTGTTTAGGTCTCTTGCTGTGGCTTTGTCCTCTTCTTTCGTTTAGGACATAGTCCTCTGTCTGCTCATTTGGCCTACTTCTCAGAGAATATCTCTCTGTTAGGAAGGTCAGATATATTGCTTGTTCTTGAAAATACTGGGCAGTACATACATTTTTAACGTGGTGATGCTGGTTCTCCTCTGAAGGTAATGCATAGCAACAACAGAGACTGGATCTGGACTGTGTCATTGTGCACAACACATGGGGTGTGCTGTTTTAACAAGACGCATGCGTGTTGTGTAGGTGATGGGGAGACATATTGTTCTCAAGGATTGTGTGGGTCTTATCAGGGAGGGTATCCACAGCACTGGGACTGAAGCAGGTCTGGTAGGTGTGGGGATGGGCCATGGTTTATGCAAGTTAGTGATTGCTAGATTGTGCCTGGTCTTGCAGGTAGGTGTCTGTTTACAATGAGGGGCCGTAGAGGGAAATGGCACCTGCCAGCTCCTTTGTTCCTGGACAAGTCCCTTAGCAAACTCTGAGTTCAGGAACTATGTCTCCCTTGTTTAGTCCTCAAGCACCTTTCAACCTGCTTCACCCAAGCTTCTCCAGACTGTTTGCTCTGCTTTCTCTTTAAGGACAGATCTCAGCTTCCTATCACCTTCTGTGCTCTCTCAGAGCTGAGACAGCTGATTTTTAAAAGTTCCAAGCTTTAAGTCTGCTGGTTGTAGACACTCACAAATTTCATCCCTTCTGATTTTCAAAGCCATAAGCTATGAGGATGTCTCTACGCTTTAGAGGCTCCCCGGTGTAGTAGTTTGTTTCTGGCCCCTCTGTGACTGTGGTTCCCTCCCTCTGGTGGTCAGAAATATGGGGTTTAGATTCCTACAGAGTCCTTGTCCTTCCTACCATCTTTGATGTGATTTCCTCTCTCCATTTAGTTGTAGAGTTTTGTTGGGAAATTGAAGGTCCATTTCTGGGTGACTCTGGTGTGAGTGTGATCTAGTTGTATCTGTGGGAGGAGGTGAGTTTAGGGTCCTTCTACTCTGCCATCTTCCCCACAATTCAGTTTATTTTGTCTCATAAAAATATTACGACTCCAACTTTCTTTTCACTTCCATTTGCATGATAAATGGTTTTGTTTCCCATTACTTCCAATCTGCTTTTATTTTTAGGTCTGAAGTGATTCTCTGGTAGGCAGCAGAGAGATGGGTCTTGCTTCCTCTTTACACTCTATGTTTTCTGATTGAGTTATTTAGTCCTTTTTTGTTAAAGCAATCATTGATAAAGTATTTGTATCTCTCTAGTTTACTTCACAAGGAAAAGTGTGACAGGCTTCGCTCTGAGAAGGAGGTCTGCGTGGAACGCCTCTTTCAACTCACGGCTTGTTTCTGGCTGACGGAAGGCTTCTCAAGGGTGTGTACGGAAGCCTACGGAAAAAGCGCCTACACTTCACTCTCCGGGGGGAAATAAAAGCAAGAACCCAAAAGCATCGGCGAGAAACCGTCTCTCAACGAACACCTTCTTTCCTGACGAGACAGAAACATGTTCAACTCTGTGTGTGTGTGTGTGTGTGCGCGCGCGCGCGCGTGAGGGAATAAGGAATGTGCCATGCACTCACCTGGGAAAAGCAAGTCTGCGTATACGGCAACTCTCCACCAACATATTCAGGTATCCTTGAGAGAGAAGCATTTCCAAAAGTGGTTGTGGAAGCATCCTGAATGTGCCGTACGCTTTACTACCTTTCAACACCCAAACTCAACATCCAAAAAACAAATAAGTGAGTCAAGAAATGGGCAGAAGATATGAACAGATATTTCTCCAAAGAAGACACACAAATGGCCAACAGACATAGGACAAACTGCTCAACATCACTTGGCATGGGGAAAAAGAAATCCAAATGACAATGAGATACCACTTCACACCAGTCAGAATTGCCAAAATTAACAAGCGAAGAAATAACAAATGTTGGTGAGGAGAAAGGGGAACTCTCTTACACTTCTAAGTGGGAATGAAAACTGGTACAGCCACTTTGGAAAACAATATGGAGGTTCCTCAAGAACTTAAAACAGAGCTCCCTTACAACCCAGCAATTTTATTTACCCCAAAGCTACAAATGTAGTGATCTGAAGGGGCAACGGCACCCCGAATGTTTAGAGCAACATTGTCCACAATAGCCAAACCGTGGAAGGAACCAAGACATCCATCGACAGATAAATGGATAAAGAAAACATGGTATATACATATACAATGGAATATGACTCAGCCATCAGAAAGGATCAATATTTAGCATATCGATGTGGATGGCACTGGAGGGTATTATGCTGAGCAAAATAAGTCAGTCAGAGAAAAACAATTATTATATGGTTTTACTCATAGGTGGAATAGAAGGAACAGCACAGAGGATCATAGGGGAAGGGAGGGAAAATGAATGCGAAGAAACCAGAGAGGAAGAAAATCCATGACAGGTTCCTAACTATTGGAAACCAACTGAGGGTTGCTGGAGGAAAGGTGGCTGGGGAGATGGGGTAACTGTGTGATGGGCATTAAGGAATGCATGGGATGTGATGAACACTGGGTGTTATACACAACTGATGAATTGTGGAACGCTACATTTGAAACTACTGGTGTACTCTATGTTGGCTAATTCAATTTCAATTTTAAAAAACTCTATTTGGTCTGATATAAGGATTGCTACTCTGACTTCTTTTGACATCCACTTGCATGATTAATGTTTCTCCATCTCTTAATTTCCATCTGCAGGTGTCTTTAGGTGTGAAATCTTTTATACATATATACAAACTCTGTCATGCTCTTTTGCTTGGAGCATTTCGTCCATTTACATTCAAACTAATTATCATTAGACATGTATTTATTGATGTTTTGTTACTTGTTTCAGAGTTTTTTGTGTAGTTTTTCTCTGATCCTTTCTTCTCTTGCTCTCTCTCTCATGGTTTGCTCGTTTTCTTTAATGATATTCTTGGATTTCTTTCCCTTTATCTTTTGCATGTGTATTAGTGCTTTGAGTTTCTGGTGACCCCCTGGATTATATATAGCCTTTTCAGTCTATATTAAGTTGAATGCTGTTTAAGTTCAAACCCACTGTTGACTCCTCCTCATGTGTTAGGGTATATGTTTTCATATTTTACATACTTTTATTTTGTGAATCCCTTAACTGATTTTTACAGAAATACTTAATTTTACTGCTTCCTTGATTCATTATTGTCCTACTCTCACTTACGATTTTTTTCCACTCATAGTGTCCCCTTCAATATTTTTTGTAGTTAATTTAGTGGTCATGAACTCTTTTAGTTTGTGTGGCTAAGAAACTCTTTTTCTCCCTTTCTTTTCTGAAGGATAGGCTTGCTGGATAAATTATTCCTTGCTGCAGGTTTTTCTCATTCAGCACTTTGAATATTTAACGCCACTTTCTTCTGTCCTGCATAGTTTCTGCTGAAAACTCAGCTGATAGCTTTATGGGCTTTCCCTTGCATGTTAACTGTCTTCTTTTATCTTGCTGCTTTAAATGTTTCTTCTTTATCACTACCTTTTCCCATTTGGATTACTATGTGTCTTCATGTCGACCTCCTTCGGTTGATTTTGTGGGAGGGGATCTCTATGCCTTATGGATTTGTATAGGTTTCCTTCACCAGATTAGGTTAAGTTTTCAGCTCTTCTTTGGTCAAATAGATTTTCTGTCCCCTTTTCCCCCTTTTCACCTTCTGGGATCCCTCTAATGTGGGTGTTGTTACACTGGATGGAGTCACTGAATTCCCTAAGTCTCTTCTCATTTTTGCATACTTCTTTTTCCTCTCATTTTTTCCGCTTGATTACTTTCCATTACTGTCTTCTAGTTCATTAATTTGTTCCTCTGCTTCGTCCATCCTGCTAATTATTCTATCTAGTATATTCTTAATTACATTTATTGTGTTCCACATCTCTGATTATTTCTTTCATATCTCTTTGTTAAGAGTCTCAATGATGTTCCCCCTTCTGATGTCCTCCCTCTATTCATTTCCCCAGTGAGTATCTTTATAATTGTTATCTTAAATTTTCTCTCAGGCATGTTCCTTATATCCATTTTGTTTAGGTCTCTTGCTGTGGCTTTGTCCTCTTCTTTCGTTTAGGACATAGTCCTCTGTCTGCTCATTTGGCCTACTTCTCAGAGAATATCTCTCTGTTAGGAAGGTCAGATATATTGCTTGTTCTTGAAAATACTGGGCAGTACATACATTTTTAACGTGGTGATGCTGGTTCTCCTCTGAAGGTAATGCATAGCAACAACAGAGACTGGATCTGGACTGTGTCATTGTGCACAACACATGGGGTGTGCTGTTTTAACAAGACGCATGCGTGTTGTGTAGGTGATGGGGAGACATATTGTTCTCAAGGATTGTGTGGGTCTTATCAGGGAGGGTATCCACAGCACTGGGACTGAAGCAGGTCTGGTAGGTGTGGGGATGGGCCATGGTTTATGCAAGTTAGTGATTGCTAGATTGTGCCTGGTCTTGCAGGTAGGTGTCTGTTTACAATGAGGGGCCGTAGAGGGAAATGGCACCTGCCAGCTCCTTTGTTCCTGGACAAGTCCCTTAGCAAACTCTGAGTTCAGGAACTATGTCTCCCTTGTTTAGTCCTCAAGCACCTTTCAACCTGCTTCACCCAAGCTTCTCCAGACTGTTTGCTCTGCTTTCTCTTTAAGGACAGATCTCAGCTTCCTATCACCTTCTGTGCTCTCTCAGAGCTGAGACAGCTGATTTTTAAAAGTTCCAAGCTTTAAGTCTGCTGGTTGTAGACACTCACAAATTTCATCCCTTCTGATTTTCAAAGCCATAAGCTATGAGGATGTCTCTACGCTTTAGAGGCTCCCCGGTGTAGTAGTTTGTTTCTGGCCCCTCTGTGACTGTGGTTCCCTCCCTCTGGTGGTCAGAAATATGGGGTTTAGATTCCTACAGAGTCCTTGTCCTTCCTACCATCTTTGATGTGATTTCCTCTCTCCATTTAGTTGTAGAGTTTTGTTGGGAAATTGAAGGTCCATTTCTGGGTGACTCTGGTGTGAGTGTGATCTAGTTGTATCTGTGGGAGGAGGTGAGTTTAGGGTCCTTCTACTCTGCCATCTTCCCCACAATTCAGTTTATTTTGTCTCATAAAAATATTACGACTCCAACTTTCTTTTCACTTCCATTTGCATGATAAATGGTTTTGTTTCCCATTACTTCCAATCTGCTTTTATTTTTAGGTCTGAAGTGATTCTCTGGTAGGCAGCAGAGAGATGGGTCTTGCTTCCTCTTTACACTCTATGTTTTCTGATTGAGTTATTTAGTCCTTTTTTGTTAAAGCAATCATTGATAAAGTATTTGTATCTCTCTAGTTTACTTCACAAGGAAAAGTGTGACAGGCTTCGCTCTGAGAAGGAGGTCTGCGTGGAACGCCTCTTTCAACTCACGGCTTGTTTCTGGCTGACGGAAGGCTTCTCAAGGGTGTGTACGGAAGCCTACGGAAAAAGCGCCTACACTTCACTCTCCGGGGGGAAATAAAAGCAAGAACCCAAAAGCATCGGCGAGAAACCGTCTCTCAACGAACACCTTCTTTCCTGACGAGACAGAAACATGTTCAACTCTGTGTGTGTGTGTGTGTGTGCGCGCGCGCGCGCGTGAGGGAATAAGGAATGTGCCATGCACTCACCTGGGAAAAGCAAGTCTGCGTATACGGCAACTCTCCACTAACATATTCAGGTATCCTTGAGAGAGAAGCATTTCCAAAAGTGGTTGTGGAAGCATCCTGAATGTGCCGTACGCTTTACTACCTTTCAACACCCAAACTCAACATCCAAAAAACAAATAAGTGAGTCAAGAAATGGGCAGAAGATATGAACAGATATTTCTCCAAAGAAGACACACAAATGGCCAACAGACATAGGACAAACTGCTCAACATCACTTGGCATGGGGAAAAAGAAATCCAAATGACAATGAGATACCACTTCACACCAGTCAGAATTGCCAAAATTAACAAGCGAAGAAATAACAAATGTTGGTGAGGAGAAAGGGGAACTCTCTTACACTTCTAAGTGGGAATGAAAACTGGTACAGCCACTTTGGAAAACAATATGGAGGTTCCTCAAGAACTTAAAACAGAGCTCCCTTACAACCCAGCAATTTTATTTACCCCAAAGCTACAAATGTAGTGATCTGAAGGGGCAACGGCACCCCGAATGTTTAGAGCAACATTGTCCACAATAGCCAAACCGTGGAAGGAACCAAGACATCCATCGACAGATAAATGGATAAAGAAAACATGGTATATACATATACAATGGAATATGACTCAGCCATCAGAAAGGATCAATATTTAGCATATCGATGTGGATGGCACTGGAGGGTATTATGCTGAGCAAAATAAGTCAGTCAGAGAAAAACAATTATTATATGGTTTTACTCATAGGTGGAATAGAAGGAACAGCACAGAGGATCATAGGGGAAGGGAGGGAAAATGAATGCGAAGAAACCAGAGAGGAAGAAAATCCATGACAGGTTCCTAACTATTGGAAACCAACTGAGGGTTGCTGGAGGAAAGGTGGCTGGGGAGATGGGGTAACTGTGTGATGGGCATTAAGGAATGCATGGGATGTGATGAACACTGGGTGTTATACACAACTGATGAATTGTGGAACGCTACATTTGAAACTACTGGTGTACTCTATGTTGGCTAATTCAATTTCAATTTTAAAAAACTCTATTTGGTCTGATATAAGGATTGCTACTCTGACTTCTTTTGACATCCACTTGCATGATTAATGTTTCTCCATCTCTTAATTTCCATCTGCAGGTGTCTTTAGGTGTGAAATCTTTTATACATATATACAAACTCTGTCATGCTCTTTTGCTTGGAGCATTTCGTCCATTTACATTCAAACTAATTATCATTAGACATGTATTTATTGATGTTTTGTTACTTGTTTCAGAGTTTTTTGTGTAGTTTTTCTCTGATCCTTTCTTCTCTTGCTCTCTCTCTCATGGTTTGCTCGTTTTCTTTAATGATATTCTTGGATTTCTTTCCCTTTATCTTTTGCATGTGTATTAGTGCTTTGGGTTTCTGGTGACCCCCTGGATTATATATAGCCTTTTCAGTCTATATTAAGTTGAATGCTGTTTAAGTTCAAACCCACTGTTGACTCCTCCTCATGTGTTAGGGTATATGTTTTCATATTTTACATACTTTTATTTTGTGAATCCCTTAACTGATTTTTACAGAAATACTTAATTTTACTGCTTCCTTGATTCATTATTGTCCTACTCTCACTTACGATTTTTTTCCACTCATAGTGTCCCCTTCAATATTTTTTGTAGTTAATTTAGTGGTCATGAACTCTTTTAGTTTGTGTGGCTAAGAAACTCTTTTTCTCCCTTTCTTTTCTGAAGGATAGGCTTGCTGGATAAATTATTCCTTGCTGCAGGTTTTTCTCATTCAGCACTTTGAATATTTAACGCCACTTTCTTCTGTCCTGCATAGTTTCTGCTGAAAACTCAGCTGATAGCTTTATGGGCTTTCCCTTGCATGTTAACTGTCTTCTTTTATCTTGCTGCTTTAAATGTTTCTTCTTTATCACTACCTTTTCCCATTTGGATTACTATGTGTCTTCATGTCGACCTCCTTCGGTTGATTTTGTGGGAGGGGATCTCTATGCCTTATGGATTTGTATAGGTTTCCTTCACCAGATTAGGTTAAGTTTTCAGCTCTTCTTTGGTCAAATAGATTTTCTGTCCCCTTTTCCCCCTTTTCACCTTCTGGGATCCCTCTAATGTGGGTGTTGTTACACTGGATGGAGTCACTGAATTCCCTAAGTCTCTTCTCATTTTTGCATACTTCTTTTTCCTCTCATTTTTTCCGCTTGATTACTTTCCATTACTGTCTTCTAGTTCATTAATTTGTTCCTCTGCTTCGTCCATCCTGCTAATTATTCTATCTAGTATATTCTTAATTACATTTATTGTGTTCCACATCTCTGATTATTTCTTTCATATCTCTTTGTTAAGAGTCTCAATGATGTTCCCCCTTCTGATGTCCTCCCTCTATTCATTTCCCCAGTGAGTATCTTTATAATTGTTATCTTAAATTTTCTCTCAGGCATGTTCCTTATATCCATTTTGTTTAGGTCTCTTGCTGTGGCTTTGTCCTCTTCTTTCGTTTAGGACATAGTCCTCTGTCTGCTCATTTGGCCTACTTCTCAGAGAATATCTCTCTGTTAGGAAGGTCAGATATATTGCTTGTTCTTGAAAATACTGGGCAGTACATACATTTTTAACGTGGTGATGCTGGTTCTCCTCTGAAGGTAATGCATAGCAACAACAGAGACTGGATCTGGACTGTGTCATTGTGCACAACACATGGGGTGTGCTGTTTTAACAAGACGCATGCGTGTTGTGTAGGTGATGGGGAGACATATTGTTCTCAAGGATTGTGTGGGTCTTATCAGGGAGGGTATCCACAGCACTGGGACTGAAGCAGGTCTGGTAGGTGTGGGGATGGGCCATGGTTTATGCAAGTTAGTGATTGCTAGATTGTGCCTGGTCTTGCAGGTAGGTGTCTGTTTACAATGAGGGGCCGTAGAGGGAAATGGCACCTGCCAGCTCCTTTGTTCCTGGACAAGTCCCTTAGCAAACTCTGAGTTCAGGAACTATGTCTCCCTTGTTTAGTCCTCAAGCACCTTTCAACCTGCTTCACCCAAGCTTCTCCAGACTGTTTGCTCTGCTTTCTCTTTAAGGACAGATCTCAGCTTCCTATCACCTTCTGTGCTCTCTCAGAGCTGAGGCAGCTGATTTTTAAAAGTTCCAAGCTTTAAGTCTGCTGGTTGTAGACACTCACAAATTTCATCCCTTCTGATTTTCAAAGCCATAAGCTATGAGGATGTCTCTACGCTTTAGAGGCTCCCCGGTGTAGTAGTTTGTTTCTGGCCCCTCTGTGACTGTGGTTCCCTCCCTCTGGTGGTCAGAAATATGGGGTTTAGATTCCTACAGAGTCCTTGTCCTTCCTACCATCTTTGATGTGATTTCCTCTCTCCATTTAGTTGTAGAGTTTTGTTGGGAAATTGAAGGTCCATTTCTGGGTGACTCTGGTGTGAGTGTGATCTAGTTGTATCTGTGGGAGGAGGTGAGTTTAGGGTCCTTCTACTCTGCCATCTTCCCCACAATTCAGTTTATTTTGTCTCATAAAAATATTACGACTCCAACTTTCTTTTCACTTCCATTTGCATGATAAATGGTTTTGTTTCCCATTACTTCCAATCTGCTTTTATTTTTAGGTCTGAAGTGATTCTCTGGTAGGCAGCAGAGAGATGGGTCTTGCTTCCTCTTTACACTCTAAGTTTTCTGATTGAGTTATTTAGTCCTTTTTTGTTAAAGCAATCATTGATAAAGTATTTGTATCTCTCTAGTTTACTTCACAAGGAAAAGTGTGACAGGCTTCGCTCTGAGAAGGAGGTCTGCGTGGAACGCCTCTTTCAACTCACGGCTTGTTTCTGGCTGACGGAAGGCTTCTCAAGGGTGTGTACGGAAGCCTACGGAAAAAGCGCCTACACTTCACTCTCCGGGGGGAAATAAAAGCAAGAACCCAAAAGCATCGGCGAGAAACCGTCTCTCAACGAACACCTTCTTTCCTGACGAGACAGAAACATGTTCAACTCTGTGTGTGTGTGTGTGTGTGCGCGCGCGCGCGCGTGAGGGAATAAGGAATGTGCCATGCACTCACCTGGGAAAAGCAAGTCTGCGTATACGGCAACTCTCCACTAACATATTCAGGTATCCTTGAGAGAGAAGCATTTCCAAAAGTGGTTGTGGAAGCATCCTGAATGTGCCGTACGCTTTACTACCTTTCAACACCCAAACTCAACATCCAAAAAACAAATAAGTGAGTCAAGAAATGGGCAGAAGATATGAACAGATATTTCTCCAAAGAAGACACACAAATGGCCAACAGACATAGGACAAACTGCTCAACATCACTTGGCATGGGGAAAAAGAAATCCAAATGACAATGAGATACCACTTCACACCAGTCAGAATTGCCAAAATTAACAAGCGAAGAAATAACAAATGTTGGTGAGGAGAAAGGGGAACTCTCTTACACTTCTAAGTGGGAATGAAAACTGGTACAGCCACTTTGGAAAACAATATGGAGGTTCCTCAAGAACTTAAAACAGAGCTCCCTTACAACCCAGCAATTTTATTTACCCCAAAGCTACAAATGTAGTGATCTGAAGGGGCAACGGCACCCCGAATGTTTAGAGCAACATTGTCCACAATAGCCAAACCGTGGAAGGAACCAAGACATCCATCGACAGATAAATGGATAAAGAAAACATGGTATATACATATACAATGGAATATGACTCAGCCATCAGAAAGGATCAATATTTAGCATATCGATGTGGATGGCACTGGAGGGTATTATGCTGAGCAAAATAAGTCAGTCAGAGAAAAACAATTATTATATGGTTTTACTCATAGGTGGAATAGAAGGAACAGCACAGAGGATCATAGGGGAAGGGAGGGAAAATGAATGCGAAGAAACCAGAGAGGAAGAAAATCCATGACAGGTTCCTAACTATTGGAAACCAACTGAGGGTTGCTGGAGGAAAGGTGGCTGGGGAGATGGGGTAACTGTGTGATGGGCATTAAGGAATGCATGGGATGTGATGAACACTGGGTGTTATACACAACTGATGAATTGTGGAACGCTACATTTGAAACTACTGGTGTACTCTATGTTGGCTAATTCAATTTCAATTTTAAAAAACTCTATTTGGTCTGATATAAGGATTGCTACTCTGACTTCTTTTGACATCCACTTGCATGATTAATGTTTCTCCATCTCTTAATTTCCATCTGCAGGTGTCTTTAGGTGTGAAATCTTTTATACATATATACAAACTCTGTCATGCTCTTTTGCTTGGAGCATTTCGTCCATTTACATTCAAACTAATTATCATTAGACATGTATTTATTGATGTTTTGTTACTTGTTTCAGAGTTTTTTGTGTAGTTTTTCTCTGATCCTTTCTTCTCTTGCTCTCTCTCTCATGGTTTGCTCGTTTTCTTTAATGATATTCTTGGATTTCTTTCCCTTTATCTTTTGCATGTGTATTAGTGCTTTGGGTTTCTGGTGACCCCCTGGATTATATATAGCCTTTTCAGTCTATATTAAGTTGAATGCTGTTTAAGTTCAAACCCACTGTTGACTCCTCCTCATGTGTTAGGGTATATGTTTTCATATTTTACATACTTTTATTTTGTGAATCCCTTAACTGATTTTTACAGAAATACTTAATTTTACTGCTTCCTTGATTCATTATTGTCCTACTCTCACTTACGATTTTTTCCCACTCATAGTGTCCCCTTCAATATTTTTTGTAGTTAATTTAGTGGTCATGAACTCTTTTAGTTTGTGTGGCTAAGAAACTCTTTTTCTCCCTTTCTTTTCTGAAGGATAGGCTTGCTGGATAAATTATTCCTTGCTGCAGGTTTTTCTCATTCAGCACTTTGAATATTTAACGCCACTTTCTTCTGTCCTGCATAGTTTCTGCTGAAAACTCAGCTGATAGCTTTATGGGCTTTCCCTTGCATGTTAACTGTCTTCTTTTATCTTGCTGCTTTAAATGTTTCTTCTTTATCACTACCTTTCCCATTTGGATTACTATGTGTCTTCATGTCGACCTCCTTCGGTTGATTTTGTGGGAGGGGATCTCTATGCCTTATGGATTTGTATAGGTTTCCTTCACCAGATTAGGTTAAGTTTTCAGCTCTTCTTTGGTCAAATAGATTTTCTGTCCCCTTTTCCCCCTTTTCACCTTCTGGGATCCCTCTAATGTGGGTGTTGTTACACTGGATGGAGTCACTGAATTCCCTAAGTCTCTTCTCATTTTTGCATACTTCTTTTTCCTCTCATTTTTTCCGCTTGATTACTTTCCATTACTGTCTTCTAGTTCATTAATTTGTTCCTCTGCTTCGTCCATCCTGCTAATTATTCTATCTAGTATATTCTTAATTACATTTATTGTGTTCCACATCTCTGATTATTTCTTTCATATCTCTTTGTTAAGAGTCTCAATGATGTTCCCCCTTCTGATGTCCTCCCTCTATTCATTTCCCCAGTGAGTATCTTTATAATTGTTATCTTAAATTTTCTCTCAGGCATGTTCCTTATATCCATTTTGTTTAGGTCTCTTGCTGTGGCTTTGTCCTCTTCTTTCGTTTAGGACATAGTCCTCTGTCTGCTCATTTGGCCTACTTCTCAGAGAATATCTCTCTGTTAGGAAGGTCAGATATATTGCTTGTTCTTGAAAATACTGGGCAGTACATACATTTTTAACGTGGTGATGCTGGTTCTCCTCTGAAGGTAATGCATAGCAACAACAGAGACTGGATCTGGACTGTGTCATTGTGCACAACACATGGGGTGTGCTGTTTTAACAAGACGCATGCGTGTTGTGTAGGTGATGGGGAGACATATTGTTCTCAAGGATTGTGTGGGTCTTATCAGGGAGGGTATCCACAGCACTGGGACTGAAGCAGGTCTGGTAGGTGTGGGGATGGGCCATGGTTTATGCAAGTTAGTGATTGCTAGATTGTGCCTGGTCTTGCAGGTAGGTGTCTGTTTACAATGAGGGGCCGTAGAGGGAAATGGCACCTGCCAGCTCCTTTGTTCCTGGACAAGTCCCTTAGCAAACTCTGAGTTCAGGAACTATGTCTCCCTTGTTTAGTCCTCAAGCACCTTTCAACCTGCTTCACCCAAGCTTCTCCAGACTGTTTGCTCTGCTTTCTCTTTAAGGACAGATCTCAGCTTCCTATCACCTTCTGTGCTCTCTCAGAGCTGAGGCAGCTGATTTTTAAAAGTTCCAAGCTTTAAGTCTGCTGGTTGTAGACACTCACAAATTTCATCCCTTCTGATTTTCAAAGCCATAAGCTATGAGGATGTCTCTACGCTTTAGAGGCTCCCCGGTGTAGTAGTTTGTTTCTGGCCCCTCTGTGACTGTGGTTCCCTCCCTCTGGTGGTCAGAAATATGGGGTTTAGATTCCTACAGAGTCCTTGTCCTTCCTACCATCTTTGATGTGATTTCCTCTCTCCATTTAGTTGTAGAGTTTTGTTGGGAAATTGAAGGTCCATTTCTGGGTGACTCTGGTGTGAGTGTGATCTAGTTGTATCTGTGGGAGGAGGTGAGTTTAGGGTCCTTCTACTCTGCCATCTTCCCCACAATTCAGTTTATTTTGTCTCATAAAAATATTACGACTCCAACTTTCTTTTCACTTCCATTTGCATGATAAATGGTTTTGTTTCCCATTACTTCCAATCTGCTTTTATTTTTAGGTCTGAAGTGATTCTCTGGTAGGCAGCAGAGAGATGGGTCTTGCTTCCTCTTTACACTCTATGTTTTCTGATTGAGTTATTTAGTCCTTTTTTGTTAAAGCAATCATTGATAAAGTATTTGTATCTCTCTAGTTTACTTCACAAGGAAAAGTGTGACAGGCTTCGCTCTGAGAAGGAGGTCTGCGTGGAACGCCTCTTTCAACTCACGGCTTGTTTCTGGCTGACGGAAGGCTTCTCAAGGGTGTGTACGGAAGCCTACGGAAAAAGCGCCTACACTTCACTCTCCGGGGGGAAATAAAAGCAAGAACCCAAAAGCATCGGCGAGAAACCGTCTCTCAACGAACACCTTCTTTCCTGACGAGACAGAAACATGTTCAACTCTGTGTGTGTGTGTGTGTGTGTGTGTGTGTGTGTGTGTGCGTGCGCGCGCGCGCGCGTGAGGGAATAAGGAATGTGCCATGCACTCACCTGGGAAAAGCAAGTCTGCGTATACGGCAACTCTCCACTAACATATTCAGGTATCCTTGAGAGAGAAGCATTTCCAAAAGTGGTTGTGGAAGCATCATGAATGTGCCGTACGCTTTACTACCTTTCAACACCCAAACTCAACATCCAAAAAACAAATAAGTGAGTCAAGAAATGGGCAGAAGATATGAACAGATATTTCTCCAAAGAAGACACACAAATGGCCAACAGACATAGGACAAACTGCTCAACATCACTTGGCATGGGGAAAAAGAAATCCAAATGACAATGAGATACCACTTCACACCAGTCAGAATTGCCAAAATTAACAAGCGAAGAAATAACAAATGTTGGTGAGGAGAAAGGGGAACTCTCTTACACTTCTAAGTGGGAATGAAAACTGGTACAGCCACTTTGGAAAACAATATGGAGGTTCCCCAAGAACTTAAAACAGAGCTCCCTTACAACCCAGCAATTTTATTTACCCCAAAGCTACAAATGTAGTGATCTGAAGGGGCAACGGCACCCCGAATGTTTAGAGCAACATTGTCCACAATAGCCAAACCGTGGAAGGAACCAAGACATCCATCGACAGATAAATGGATAAAGAAAACATGGTATATACATATACAATGGAATATGACTCAGCCATCAGAAAGGATCAATATTTAGCATATCGATGTGGATGGCACTGGAGGGTATTATGCTGAGCAAAATAAGTCAGTCAGAGAAAAACAATTATTATATGGTTTTACTCATAGGTGGAATAGAAGGAACAGCACAGAGGATCATAGGGGAAGGGAGGGAAAATGAATGCGAAGAAACCAGAGAGGAAGAAAATCCATGACAGGTTCCTAACTATTGGAAACCAACTGAGGGTTGCTGGAGGAAAGGTGGCTGGGGAGATGGGGTAACTGTGTGATGGGCATTAAGGAATGCATGGGATGTGATGAACACTGGGTGTTATACACAACTGATGAATTGTGGAACGCTACATTTGAAACTACTGGTGTACTCTATGTGGGCTAATTCAATTTCAATTTTAAAAAACTCTATTTGGTCTGATATAAGGATTGCTACTCTGACTTCTTTTGACATCCACTTGCATGATTAATGTTTCTCCATCTCTTAATTTCCATCTGCAGGTGTCTTTAGGTGTGAAATCTTTTATACATATATACAAACTCTGTCATGCTCTTTTGCTTGGAGCATTTCGTCCATTTACATTCAAACTAATTATCATTAGACATGTATTTATTGATGTTTTGTTACTTGTTTCAGAGTTTTTTGTGTAGATTTCTCTGATCCTTTCTTCTCTTGCTCTCTCTCTCATGGTTTGCTCGTTTTCTTTAATGATATTCTTGGATTTCTTTCCCTTTATCTTTTGCATGTGTATTAGTGCTTTGGGTTTCTGGTGACCCCCTGGATTATATATAGCCTTTTCAGTCTATATTAAGTTGAATGCTGTTTAAGTTCAAACCCACTGTTGACTCCTCCTCATGTGTTAGGGTATATGTTTTCATATTTTACATACTTTTATTTTGTGAATCCCTTAACTGATTTTTACAGAAATACTTAATTTTACTGCTTCCTTGATTCATTATTGTCCTACTCTCACTTACGATTTTTTTCCACTCATAGTGTCCCCTTCAATATTTTTTGTAGTTAATTTAGTGGTCATGAACTCTTTTAGTTTGTGTGGCTAAGAAACTCTTTTTCTCCCCTTCTTTTCTGAAGGATAGGCTTGCTGGATAAATTATTCCTTGCTGCAGGTTTTTCTCATTCAGCACTTTGAATATTTAACGCCACTTTCTTCTGTCCTGCATAGTTTCTGCTGAAAACTCAGCTGATAGCTTTATGGGCTTTCCCTTGCATGTTAACTGTCTTCTTTTATCTTGCTGCTTTAAATGTTTCTTCTTTATCACTACCTTTCCCATTTGGATTACTATGTGTCTTCATGTCGACCTCCTTCGGTTGATTTTGTGGGAGGGGATCTCTATGCCTTATGGATTTGTATAGGTTTCCTTCACCAGATTAGGTTAAGTTTTCAGCTCTTCTTTGGTCAAATAGATTTTCTGTCCCCTTTTCCCCCTTTTCACCTTCTGGGATCCCTCTAATGTGGGTGTTGTTACACTGGATGGAGTCACTGAATTCCCTAAGTCTCTTCTCATTTTTGCATACTTCTTTTTCCTCTCATTTTTTCCGCTTGATTACTTTCCATTACTGTCTTCTAGTTCATTAATTTGTTCCTCTGCTTCGTCCATCCTGCTAATTATTCTATCTAGTATATTCTTAATTACATTTATTGTGTTCCACATCTCTGATTATTTCTTTCATATCTCTTTGTTAAGAGTCTCAATGATGTTCCCCCTTCTGATGTCCTCCCTCTATTCATTTCCCCAGTGAGTATCTTTATAATTGTTATCTTAAATTTTCTCTCAGGCATGTTCCTTATATCCATTTTGTTTAGGTCTCTTGCTGTGGCTTTGTCCTCTTCTTTCGTTTAGGACATAGTCCTCTGTCTGCTCATTTGGCCTACTTCTCAGAGAATATCTCTCTGTTAGGAAGGTCAGATATATTGCTTGTTCTTGAAAATACTGGGCAGTACATACATTTTTAACGTGGTGATGCTGGTTCTCCTCTGAAGGTAATGCATAGCAACAACAGAGACTGGATCTGGACTGTGTCATTGTGCACAACACATGGGGTGTGCTGTTTTAACAAGACGCATGCGTGTTGTGTAGGTGATGGGGAGACATATTGTTCTCAAGGATTGTGTGGGTCTTATCAGGGAGGGTATCCACAGCACTGGGACTGAAGCAGGTCTGGTAGGTGTGGGGATGGGCCATGGTTTATGCAAGTTAGTGATTGCTAGATTGTGCCTGGTCTTGCAGGTAGGTGTCTGTTTACAATGAGGGGCCGTAGAGGGAAATGGCACCTGCCAGCTCCTTTGTTCCTGGACAAGTCCCTTAGCAAACTCTGAGTTCAGGAACTATGTCTCCCTTGTTTAGTCCTCAAGCACCTTTCAACCTGCTTCACCCAAGCTTCTCCAGACTGTTTGCTCTGCTTTCTCTTTAAGGACAGATCTCAGCTTCCTATCACCTTCTGTGCTCTCTCAGAGCTGAGGCAGCTGATTTTTAAAAGTTCCAAGCTTTAAGTCTGCTGGTTGTAGACACTCACAAATTTCATCCCTTCTGATTTTCAAAGCCATAAGCTATGAGGATGTCTCTACGCTTTAGAGGCTCCCCGGTGTAGTAGTTTGTTTCTGGCCCCTCTGTGACTGTGGTTCCCTCCCTCTGGTGGTCAGAAATATGGGGTTTAGATTCCTACAGAGTCCTTGTCCTTCCTACCATCTTTGATGTGATTTCCTCTCTCCATTTAGTTGTAGAGTTTTGTTGGGAAATTGAAGGTCCATTTCTGGGTGACTCTGGTGTGAGTGTGATCTAGTTGTATCTGTGGGAGGAGGTGAGTTTAGGGTCCTTCTACTCTGCCATCTTCCCCACAATTCAGTTTATTTTGTCTCATAAAAATATTACGACTCCAACTTTCTTTTCACTTCCATTTGCATGATAAATGGTTTTGTTTCCCATTACTTCCAATCTGCTTTTATTTTTAGGTCTGAAGTGATTCTCTGGTAGGCAGCAGAGAGATGGGTCTTGCTTCCTCTTTACACTCTATGTTTTCTGATTGAGTTATTTAGTCCTTTTTTGTTAAAGCAATCATTGATAAAGTATTTGTATCTCTCTAGTTTACTTCACAAGGAAAAGTGTGACAGGCTTCGCTCTGAGAAGGAGGTCTGCGTGGAACGCCTCTTTCAACTCACGGCTTGTTTCTGGCTGACGGAAGGCTTCTCAAGGGTGTGTACGGAAGCCTACGGAAAAAGCGCCTACACTTCACTCTCCGGGGGGAAATAAAAGCAAGAACCCAAAAGCATCGGCGAGAAACCGTCTCTCAACGAACACCTTCTTTCCTGACGAGACAGAAACATGTTCAACTCTGTGTGTGTGTGTGTGTGTGTGTGTGTGTGTGTGTGTGCGTGCGCGCGCGCGCGCGTGAGGGA
This sequence comes from Eumetopias jubatus, assembly GCF_037043125.1. Taxonomy (NCBI): domain Eukaryota; kingdom Metazoa; phylum Chordata; class Mammalia; order Carnivora; family Otariidae; genus Eumetopias; species Eumetopias jubatus. Next base: position 273,550 of record NW_028274891.1, read on the forward strand.
ATAAGGAATGTGCCATGCACTCACCTGGGAAAAGCAAGTCTGCGTATACGGCAACTCTCCACTAACATATTCAGGTATCCTTGAGAGAGAAGCATTTCCAAAAGTGGTTGTGGAAGCATCATGAATGTGCCGTACGCTTTACTACCTTTCAACACCCAAACTCAACATCCAAAAAACAAATAAGTGAGTCAAGAAATGGGCAGAAGATATGAACAGATATTTCTCCAAAGAAGACACACAAATGGCCAACAGACATAGGACAAACTGCTCAACATCACTTGGCATGGGGAAAAAGAAATCCAAATGACAATGAGATACCACTTCACACCAGTCAGAATTGCCAAAATTAACAAGCGAAGAAATAACAAATGTTGGTGAGGAGAAAGGGGAACTCTCTTACACTTCTAAGTGGGAATGAAAACTGGTACAGCCACTTTGGAAAACAATATGGAGGTTCCCCAAGAACTTAAAACAGAGCTCCCTTACAACCCAGCAATTTTATTTACCCCAAAGCTACAAATGTAGTGATCTGAAGGGGCAACGGCACCCCGAATGTTTAGAGCAACATTGTCCACAATAGCCAAACCGTGGAAGGAACCAAGACATCCATCGACAGATAAATGGATAAAGAAAACATGGTATATACATATACAATGGAATATGACTCAGCCATCAGAAAGGATCAATATTTAGCATATCGATGTGGATGGCACTGGAGGGTATTATGCTGAGCAAAATAAGTCAGTCAGAGAAAAACAATTATTATATGGTTTTACTCATAGGTGGAATAGAAGGAACAGCACAGAGGATCATAGGGGAAGGGAGGGAAAATGAATGCGAAGAAACCAGAGAGGAAGAAAATCCATGACAGGTTCCTAACTATTGGAAACCAACTGAGGGTTGCTGGAGGAAAGGTGGCTGGGGAGATGGGGTAACTGTGTGATGGGCATTAAGGAATGCATGGGATGTGATGAACACTGGGTGTTATACACAACTGATGAATTGTGGAACGCTACATTTGAAACTACTGGTGTACTCTATGTGGGCTAATTCAATTTCAATTTTAAAAAACTCTATTTGGTCTGATATAAGGATTGCTACTCTGACTTCTTTTGACATCCACTTGCATGATTAATGTTTCTCCATCTCTTAATTTCCATCTGCAGGTGTCTTTAGGTGTGAAATCTTTTATACATATATACAAACTCTGTCATGCTCTTTTGCTTGGAGCATTTCGTCCATTTACATTCAAACTAATTATCATTAGACATGTATTTATTGATGTTTTGTTACTTGTTTCAGAGTTTTTTGTGTAGATTTCTCTGATCCTTTCTTCTCTTGCTCTCTCTCTCATGGTTTGCTCGTTTTCTTTAATGATATTCTTGGATTTCTTTCCCTTTATCTTTTGCATGTGTATTAGTGCTTTGGGTTTCTGGTGACCCCCTGGATTATATATAGCCTTTTCAGTCTATATTAAGTTGAATGCTGTTTAAGTTCAAACCCACTGTTGACTCCTCCTCATGTGTTAGGGTATATGTTTTCATATTTTACATACTTTTATTTTGTGAATCCCTTAACTGATTTTTACAGAAATACTTAATTTTACTGCTTCCTTGATTCATTATTGTCCTACTCTCACTTACGATTTTTTTCCACTCATAGTGTCCCCTTCAATATTTTTTGTAGTTAATTTAGTGGTCATGAACTCTTTTAGTTTGTGTGGCTAAGAAACTCTTTTTCTCCCCTTCTTTTCTGAAGGATAGGCTTGCTGGATAAATTATTCCTTGCTGCAGGTTTTTCTCATTCAGCACTTTGAATATTTAACGCCACTTTCTTCTGTCCTGCATAGTTTCTGCTGAAAACTCAGCTGATAGCTTTATGGGCTTTCCCTTGCATGTTAACTGTCTTCTTTTATCTTGCTGCTTTAAATGTTTCTTCTTTATCACTACCTTTTCCCATTTGGATTACTATGTGTCTTCATGTCGACCTCCTTCGGTTGATTTTGTGGGAGGGGATCTCTATGCCTTATGGATTTTTATAGGTTTCCTTCACCAGATTAGGTTAAGTTTTCAGCTCTTCTTTGGTCAAATAGATTTTCTGTCCCCTTTTCCCCCTTTTCACCTTCTGGGATCCCTCTAATGTGGGTGTTGTTACACTGGATGGAGTCACTGAATTCCCTAAGTCTCTTCTCATTTTTGCATACTTCTTTTTCCTCTCATTTTTTCCGCTTGATTACTTTCCATTACTGTCTTCTAGTTCATTAATTTGTTCCTCTGCTTCGTCCATCCTGCTAATTATTCTATCTAGTATATTCTTAATTACATTTATTGTGTTCCACATCTCTGATTATTTCTTTCATATCTCTTTGTTAAGAGTCTCAATGATGTTCCCCCTTCTGATGTCCTCCCTCTATTCATTTCCCCAGTGAGTATCTTTATAATTGTTATCTTAAATTTTCTCTCAGGCATGTTCCTTATATCCATTTTGTTTAGGTCTCTTGCTGTGGCTTTGTCCTCTTCTTTCGTTTAGGACATAGTCCTCTGTCTGCTCATTTGGCCTACTTCTCAGAGAATATCTCTCTGTTAGGAAGGTCAGATATATTGCTTGTTCTTGAAAATACTGGGCAGTACATACATTTTTAACGTGGTGATGCTGGTTCTCCTCTGAAGGTAATGCATAGCAACAACAGAGACTGGATCTGGACTGTGTCATTGTGCACAACACATGGGGTGTGCTGTTTTAACAAGACGCATGCGTGTTGTGTAGGTGATGGGGAGACATATTGTTCTCAAGGATTGTGTGGGTCTTATCAGGGAGGGTATCCACAGCACTGGGACTGAAGCAGGTCTGGTAGGTGTGGGGATGGGCCATGGTTTATGCAAGTTAGTGATTGCTAGATTGTGCTTGGTCTTGCAGGTAGGTGTCTGTTTACAATGAGGGGCCGTAGAGGGAAATGGCACCTGCCAGCTCCTTTGTTCCTGGACAAGTCCCTTAGCAAACTCTGAGTTCAGGAACTATGTCTCCCTTGTTTAGTCCTCAAGCACCTTTCAACCTGCTTCACCCAAGCTTCTCCAGACTGTTTGCTCTGCTTTCTCTTTAAGGACAGATCTCAGTTTCCTATCACCTTCTGTGCTCTCTCAGAGCTGAGACAGCTGATTTTTAAAAGTTCCAAGCTTTAAGTCTGCTGGTTGTAGACACTCACAAATTTCATCCCTTCTGATTTTCAAAGCCATAAGCTATGAGGATGTCTCTACGCTTTAGAGGCTCCCCGGTGTAGTAGTTTGTTTCTGGCCCCTCTGTGACTGTGGTTCCCTCCCTCTGGTGGTCAGAAATATGGGGTTTAGATTCCTACAGAGTCCTTGTCCTTCCTACCATCTTTGATGTGATTTCCTCTCTCCATTTAGTTGTAGAGTTTTGTTGGGAAATTGAAGGTCCATTTCTGGGTGACTCTGGTGTGAGTGTGATCTAGTTGTATCTGTGGGAGGAGGTGAGTTTAGGGTCCTTCTACTCTGCCATCTTCCCCACAATTCAGTTTATTTTGTCTCATAAAAATATTACGACTCCAACTTTCTTTTCACTTCCATTTGCATGATAAATGGTTTTGTTTCCCATTACTTCCAATCTGCTTTTATTTTTAGGTCTGAAGTGATTCTCTGGTAGGCAGCAGAGAGATGGGTCTTGCTTCCTCTTTACACTCTATGTTTTCTGATTGAGTTATTTAGTCCTTTTTTGTTAAAGCAATCATTGATAAAGTATTTGTATCTCTCTAGTTTACTTCACAAGGAAAAGTGTGACAGGCTTCGCTCTGAGAAGGAGGTCTGCGTGGAACGCCTCTTTCAACTCACGGCTTGTTTCTGGCTGACGGAAGGCTTCTCAAGGGTGTGTACGGAAGCCTACGGAAAAAGCGCCTACACTTCACTCTCCGGGGGGAAATAAAAGCAAGAACCCAAAAGCATCGGCGAGAAACCGTCTCTCAACGAACACCTTCTTTCCTGACGAGACAGAAACATGTTCAACTCTGTGTGTGTGTGTGTGTGTGCGCGCGCGCGCGCGTGAGGGAATAAGGAATGTGCCATGCACTCACCTGGGAAAAGCAAGTCTGCGTATACGGCAACTCTCCACTAACATATTCAGGTATCCTTGAGAGAGAAGCATTTCCAAAAGTGGTTGTGGAAGCATCCTGAATGTGCCGTACGCTTTACTACCTTTCAACACCCAAACTCAACATCCAAAAAACAAATAAGTGAGTCAAGAAATGGGCAGAAGATATGAACAGATATTTCTCCAAAGAAGACACACAAATGGCCAACAGACATAGGACAAACTGCTCAACATCACTTGGCATGGGGAAAAAGAAATCCAAATGACAATGAGATACCACTTCACACCAGTCAGAATTGCCAAAATTAACAAGCGAAGAAATAACAAATGTTGGTGAGGAGAAAGGGGAACTCTCTTACACTTCTAAGTGGGAATGAAAACTGGTACAGCCACTTTGGAAAACAATATGGAGGTTCCTCAAGAACTTAAAACAGAGCTCCCTTACAACCCAGCAATTTTATTTACCCCAAAGCTACAAATGTAGTGATCTGAAGGGGCAACGGCACCCCGAATGTTTAGAGCAACATTGTCCACAATAGCCAAACCGTGGAAGGAACCAAGACATCCATCGACAGATAAATGGATAAAGAAAACATGGTATATATATATACAATGGAATATGACTCAGCCATCAGAAAGGATCAATATTTAGCATATCGATGTGGATGGCACTGGAGGGTATTATGCTGAGCAAAATAAGTCAGTCAGAGAAAAACAATTATTATATGGTTTTACTCATAGGTGGAATAGAAGGAACAGCACAGAGGATCATAGGGGAAGGGAGGGAAAATGAATGCGAAGAAACCAGAGAGGAAGAAAATCCATGACAGGTTCCTAACTATTGGAAACCAACTGAGGGTTGCTGGAGGAAAGGTGGCTGGGGAGATGGGGTAACTGTGTGATGGGCATTAAGGAATGCATGGGATGTGATGAACACTGGGTGTTATACACAACTGATGAATTGTGGAACGCTACATTTGAAACTACTGGTGTACTCTATGTTGGCTAATTCAATTTCAATTTTAAAAAACTCTATTTGGTCTGATATAAGGATTGCTACTCTGACTTCTTTTGACATCCACTTGCATGATTAATGTTTCTCCATCTCTTAATTTCCATCTGCAGGTGTCTTTAGGTGTGAAATCTTTTATACATATATACAAACTCTGTCATGCTCTTTTGCTTGGAGCATTTCGTCCATTTACATTCAAACTAATTATCATTAGACATGTATTTATTGATGTTTTGTTACTTGTTTCAGAGTTTTTTGTGTAGTTTTTCTCTGATCCTTTCTTCTCTTGCTCTCTCTCTCATGGTTTGCTCGTTTTCTTTAATGATATTCTTGGATTTCTTTCCCTTTATCTTTTGCATGTGTATTAGTGCTTTGGGTTTCTGGTGACCCCCTGGATTATATATAGCCTTTTCAGTCTATATTAAGTTGAATGCTGTTTAAGTTCAAACCCACTGTTGACTCCTCCTCATGTGTTAGGGTATATGTTTTCATATTTTACATACTTTTATTTTGTGAATCCCTTAACTGATTTTTACAGAAATACTTAATTTTACTGCTTCCTTGATTCATTATTGTCCTACTCTCACTTACGATTTTTTTCCACTCATAGTGTCCCCTTCAATATTTTTTGTAGTTAATTTAGTGGTCATGAACTCTTTTAGTTTGTGTGGCTAAGAAACTCTTTTTCTCCCTTTCTTTTCTGAAGGATAGGCTTGCTGGATAAATTATTCCTTGCTGCAGGTTTTTCTCATTCAGCACTTTGAATATTTAACGCCACTTTCTTCTGTCCTGCATAGTTTCTGCTGAAAACTCAGCTGATAGCTTTATGGGCTTTCCCTTGCATGTTAACTGTCTTCTTTTATCTTGCTGCTTTAAATGTTTCTTCTTTATCACTACCTTTTCCCATTTGGATTACTATGTGTCTTCATGTCGACCTCCTTCGGTTGATTTTGTGGGAGGGGATCTCTATGCCTTATGGATTTGTATAGGTTTCCTTCACCAGATTAGGTTAAGTTTTCAGCTCTTCTTTGGTCAAATAGATTTTCTGTCCCCTTTTCCCCCTTTTCACCTTCTGGGATCCCTCTAATGTGGGTGTTGTTACACTGGATGGAGTCACTGAATTCCCTAAGTCTCTTCTCATTTTTGCATACTTCTTTTTCCTCTCATTTTTTCCGCTTGATTACTTTCCATTACTGTCTTCTAGTTCATTAATTTGTTCCTCTGCTTCGTCCATCCTGCTAATTATTCTATCTAGTATATTCTTAATTACATTTATTGTGTTCCACATCTCTGATTATTTCTTTCATATCTCTTTGTTAAGAGTCTCAATGATGTTCCCCCTTCTGATGTCCTCCCTCTATTCATTTCCCCAGTGAGTATCTTTATAATTGTTATCTTAAATTTTCTCTCAGGCATGTTCCTTATATCCATTTTGTTTAGGTCTCTTGCTGTGGCTTTGTCCTCTTCTTTCGTTTAGGACATAGTCCTCTGTCTGCTCATTTGGCCTACTTCTCAGAGAATATCTCTCTGTTAGGAAGGTCAGATATATTGCTTGTTCTTGAAAATACTGGGCAGTACATACATTTTTAACGTGGTGATGCTGGTTCTCCTCTGAAGGTAATGCATAGCAACAACAGAGACTGGATCTGGACTGTGTCATTGTGCACAACACATGGGGTGTGCTGTTTTAACAAGACGCATGCGTGTTGTGTAGGTGATGGGGAGACATATTGTTCTCAAGGATTGTGTGGGTCTTATCAGGGAGGGTATCCACAGCACTGGGACTGAAGCAGGTCTGGTAGGTGTGGGGATGGGCCATGGTTTATGCAAGTTAGTGATTGCTAGATTGTGCCTGGTCTTGCAGGTAGGTGTCTGTTTACAATGAGGGGCCGTAGAGGGAAATGGCACCTGCCAGCTCCTTTGTTCCTGGACAAGTCCCTTAGCAAACTCTGAGTTCAGGAACTATGTCTCCCTTGTTTAGTCCTCAAGCACCTTTCAACCTGCTTCACCCAAGCTTCTCCAGACTGTTTGCTCTGCTTTCTCTTTAAGGACAGATCTCAGCTTCCTATCACCTTCTGTGCTCTCTCAGAGCTGAGGCAGCTGATTTTTAAAAGTTCCAAGCTTTAAGTCTGCTGGTTGTAGACACTCACAAATTTCATCCCTTCTGATTTTCAAAGCCATAAGCTATGAGGATGTCTCTACGCTTTAGAGGCTCCCCGGTGTTGTAGTTTGTTTCTGGCCCCTCTGTGACTGTGGTTCCCTCCCTCTGGTGGTCAGAAATATGGGGTTTAGATTCCTACAGAGTCCTTGTCCTTCCTACCATCTTTGATGTGATTTCCTCTCTCCATTTAGTTGTAGAGTTTTGTTGGGAAATTGAAGGTCCATTTCTGGGTGACTCTGGTGTGATTGTGATCTAGTTGTATCTGTGGGAGGAGGTGAGTTTAGGGTCCTTCTACTCTGCCATCTTCCCCACAATTCAGTTTATTTTGTCTCATAAAAATATTACGACTCCAACTTTCTTTTCACTTCCATTTGCATGATAAATGGTTTTGTTTCCCATTACTTCCAATCTGCTTTTATTTTTAGGTCTGAAGTGATTCTCTGGTAGGCAGCAGAGAGATGGGTCTTGCTTCCTCTTTACACTCTATGTTTTCTGATTGAGTTATTTAGTCCTTTTTTGTTAAAGCAATCATTGATAAAGTATTTGTATCTCTCTAGTTTACTTCACAAGGAAAAGTGTGACAGGCTTCGCTCTGAGAAGGAGGTCTGCGTGGAACGCCTCTTTCAACTCACGGCTTGTTTCTGGCTGACGGAAGGCTTCTCAAGGGTGTGTACGGAAGCCTACGGAAAAAGCGCCTACACTTCACTCTCCGGGGGGAAATAAAAGCAAGAACCCAAAAGCATCGGCGAGAAACCGTCTCTCAACGAACACCTTCTTTCCTGACGAGACAGAAACATGTTCAACTCTGTGTGTGTGTGTGTGTGTGTGTGTGTGTGTGTGTGTGCGTGCGCGCGCGCGCTTGAGGGAATAAGGAATGTGCCATGCACTCACCTGGGAAAAGCAAGTCTGCGTATACGGCAACTCTCCACTAACATATTCAGGTATCCTTGAGAGAGAAGCATTTCCAAAAGTGGTTGTGGAAGCATCATGAATGTGCCGTACGCTTTACTACCTTTCAACACCCAAACTCAACATCCAAAAAACAAATAAGTGAGTCAAGAAATGGGCAGAAGATATGAACAGATATTTCTCCAAAGAAGACACACAAATGGCCAACAGACATAGGACAAACTGCTCAACATCACTTGGCATGGGGAAAAAGAAATCCAAATGACAATGAGATACCACTTCACACCAGTCAGAATTGCCAAAATTAACAAGCGAAGAAATAACAAATGTTGGTGAGGAGAAAGGGGAACTCTCTTACACTTCTAAGTGGGAATGAAAACTGGTACAGCCACTTTGGAAAACAATATGGAGGTTCCTCAAGAACTTAAAACAGAGCTCCCTTACAACCCAGCAATTTTATTTACCCCAAAGCTACAAATGTAGTGATCTGAAGGGGCAACGGCACCCCGAATGTTTAGAGCAACATTGTCCACAATAGCCAAACCGTGGAAGGAACCAAGACATCCATCGACAGATAAATGGATAAAGAAAACATGGTATATACATATACAATGGAATATGACTCAGCCATCAGAAAGGATCAATATTTAGCATATCGATGTGGATGGCACTGGAGGGTATTATGCTGAGCAAAATAAGTCAGTCAGAGAAAAACAATTATTATATGGTTTTACTCATAGGTGGAATAGAAGGAACAGCACAGAGGATCATAGGGGAAGGGAGGGAAAATGAATGCGAAGAAACCAGAGAGGAAGAAAATCCATGACAGGTTCCTAACTATTGGAAACCAACTGAGGGTTGCTGGAGGAAAGGTGGCTGGGGAGATGGGGTAACTGTGTGATGGGCATTAAGGAATGCATGGGATGTGATGAACACTGGGTGTTATACACAACTGATGAATTGTGGAACGCTACATTTGAAACTACTGGTGTACTCTATGTTGGCTAATTCAATTTCAATTTTAAAAAACTCTATTTGGTCTGATATAAGGATTGCTACTCTGACTTCTTTTGACATCCACTTGCATGATTAATGTTTCTCCATCTCTTAATTTCCATCTGCAGGTGTCTTTAGGTGTGAAATCTTTTATACATATATACAAACTCTGTCATGCTCTTTTGCTTGGAGCATTTCGTCCATTTACATTCAAACTAATTATCATTAGACATGTATTTATTGATGTTTTGTTACTTGTTTCAGAGTTTTTTGTGTAGTTTTTCTCTGATCCTTTCTTCTCTTGCTCTCTCTCTCATGGTTTGCTCGTTTTCTTTAATGATATTCTTGGATTTCTTTCCCTTTATCTTTTGCATGTGTATTAGTGCTTTGGGTTTCTGGTGACCCCCTGGATTATATATAGCCTTTTCAGTCTATATTAAGTTGAATGCTGTTTAAGTTCAAACCCACTGTTGACTCCTCCTCATGTGTTAGGGTATATGTTTTCATATTTTACATACTTTTATTTTGTGAATCCCTTAACTGATTTTTACAGAAATACTTAATTTTACTGCTTCCTTGATTCATTATTGTCCTACTCTCACTTACGATTTTTTCCCACTCATAGTGTCCCCTTCAATATTTTTTGTAGTTAATTTAGTGGTCATGAACTCTTTTAGTTTGTGTGGCTAAGAAACTCTTTTTCTCCCCTTCTTTTCTGAAGGATAGGCTTGCTGGATAAATTATTCCTTGCTGCAGGTTTTTCTCATTCAGCACTTTGAATATTTAACGCCACTTTCTTCTGTCCTGCATAGTTTCTGCTGAAAACTCAGCTGATAGCTTTATGGGCTTTCCCTTGCATGTTAACTGTCTTCTTTTATCTTGCTGCTTTAAATGTTTCTTCTTTATCACTACCTTTTCCCATTTGGATTACTATGTGTCTTCATGTCGACCTCCTTCGGTTGATTTTGTGGGAGGGGATCTCTATGCCTTATGGATTTGTATAGGTTTCCTTCACCAGATTAGGTTAAGTTTTCAGCTCTTCTTTGGTCAAATAGATTTTCTGTCCCCTTTTCCCCCTTTTCACCTTCTGGGATCCCTCTAATGTGGGTGTTGTTACACTGGATGGAGTCACTGAATTCCCTAAGTCTCTTCTCATTTTTGCATACTTCTTTTTCCTCTCATTTTTTCCGCTTGATTACTTTCCATTACTGTCTTCTAGTTCATTAATTTGTTCCTCTGCTTCGTCCATCCTGCTAATTATTCTATCTAGTATATTCTTAATTACATTTATTGTGTTCCACATCTCTGATTATTTCTTTCATATCTCTTTGTTAAGAGTCTCAATGATGTTCCCCCTTCTGATGTCCTCCCTCTATTCATTTCCCCAGTGAGTATCTTTATAATTGTTATCTTAAATTTTCTCTCAGGCATGTTCCTTATATCCATTTTGTTTAGGTCTCTTGCTGTGGCTTTGTCCTCTTCTTTCGTTTAGGACATAGTCCTCTGTCTGCTCATTTGGCCTACTTCTCAGAGAATATCTCTCTGTTAGGAAGGTCAGATATATTGCTTGTTCTTGAAAATACTGGGCAGTACATACATTTTTAACGTGGTGATGCTGGTTCTCCTCTGAAGGTAATGCATAGCAACAACAGAGACTGGATCTGGACTGTGTCATTGTGCACAACACATGGGGTGTGCTGTTTTAACAAGACGCATGCGTGTTGTGTAGGTGATGGGGAGACATATTGTTCTCAAGGATTGTGTGGGTCTTATCAGGGAGGGTATCCACAGCACTGGGACTGAAGCAGGTCTGGTAGGTGTGGGGATGGGCCATGGTTTATGCAAGTTAGTGATTGCTAGATTGTGCCTGGTCTTGCAGGTAGGTGTCTGTTTACAATGAGGGGCCGTAGAGGGAAATGGCACCTGCCAGCTCCTTTGTTCCTGGACAAGTCCCTTAGCAAACTCTGAGTTCAGGAACTCTGTCTCCCTTGTTTAGTCCTCAAGCACCTTTCAACCTGCTTCACCCAAGCTTCTCCAGACTGTTTGCTCTGCTTTCTCTTTAAGGACAGATCTCAGCTTCCTATCACCTTCTGTGCTCTCTCAGAGCTGAGGCAGCTGATTTTTAAAAGTTCCAAGCTTTAAGTCTGCTGGTTGTAGACACTCACAAATTTCATCCCTTCTGATTTTCAAAGCCATAAGCTATGAGGATGTCTCTACGCTTTAGAGGCTCCCCGGTGTAGTAGTTTGTTTCTGGCCCCTCTGTGACTGTGGTTCCCTCCCTCTGGTGGTCAGAAATATGGGGTTTAGATTCCTACAGAGTCCTTGTCCTTCCTACCATCTTTGATGTGATTTCCTCTCTCCATTTAGTTGTAGAGTTTTGTTGGGAAATTGAAGGTCCATTTCTGGGTGACTCTGGTGTGAGTGTGATCTAGTTGTATCTGTGGGAGGAGGTGAGTTTAGGGTCCTTCTACTCTGCCATCTTCCCCACAATTCAGTTTATTTTGTCTCATAAAAATATTACGACTCCAACTTTCTTTTCACTTCCATTTGCATGATAAATGGTTTTGTTTCCCATTACTTCCAATCTGCTTTTATTTTTAGGTCTGAAGTGATTCTCTGGTAGGCAGCAGAGAGATGGGTCTTGCTTCCTCTTTACACTCTATGTTTTCTGATTGAGTTATTTAGTCCTTTTTTGTTAAAGCAATCATTGATAAAGTATTTGTATCTCTCTAGTTTACTTCACAAGGAAAAGTGTGACAGGCTTCGCTCTGAGAAGGAGGTCTGCGTGGAACGCCTCTTTCAACTCACGGCTTGTTTCTGGCTGACGGAAGGCTTCTCAAGGGTGTGTACGGAAGCCTACGGAAAAAGCGCCTACACTTCACTCTCCGGGGGGAAATAAAAGCAAGAACCCAAAAGCATCGGCGAGAAACCGTCTCTCAACGAACACCTTCTTTCCTGACGAGACAGAAACATGTTCAACTCTGTGTGTGTGTGTGTGTGTGTGTGTGTGTGTGTGTGCGTGCGCGCGCGCGCGCGTGAGGGAATAAGGAATGTGCCATGCACTCACCTGGGAAAAGCAAGTCTGCGTATACGGCAACTCTCCACTAACATATTCAGGTATCCTTGAGAGAGAAGCATTTCCAAAAGTGGTTGTGGAAGCATCATGAATGTGCCGTACGCTTTACTACCTTTCAACACCCAAACTCAACATCCAAAAAACAAATAAGTGAGTCAAGAAATGGGCAGAAGATATGAACAGATATTTCTCCAAAGAAGACACACAAATGGCCAACAGACATAGGACAAACTGCTCAACATCACTTGGCATGGGGAAAAAGAAATCCAAATGACAATGAGATACCACTTCACACCAGTCAGAATTGCCAAAATTAACAAGCGAAGAAATAACAAATGTTGGTGAGGAGAAAGGGGAACTCTCTTACACTTCTAAGTGGGAATGAAAACTGGTACAGCCACTTTGGAAAACAATATGGAGGTTCCTCAAGAACTTAAAACAGAGCTCCCTTACAACCCAGCAATTTTATTTACCCCAAAGCTACAAATGTAGTGATCTGAAGGGGCAACGGCACCCCGAATGTTTAGAGCAACATTGTCCACAATAGCCAAACCGTGGAAGGAACCAAGACATCCATCGACAGATAAATGGATAAAGAAAACATGGTATATACATATACAATGGAATATGACTCAGCCATCAGAAAGGATCAATATTTAGCATATCGATGTGGATGGCACTGGAGGGTATTATGCTGAGCAAAATAAGTCAGTCAGAGAAAAACAATTATTATATGGTTTTACTCATAGGTGGAATAGAAGGAACAGCACAGAGGATCATAGGGGAAGGGAGGGAAAATGAATGCGAAGAAACCAGAGAGGAAGAAAATCCATGACAGGTTCCTAACTATTGGAAACCAACTGAGGGTTGCTGGAGGAAAGGTGGCTGGGGAGATGGGGTAACTGTGTGATGGGCATTAAGGAATGCATGGGATGTGATGAACACTGGGTGTTATACACAACTGATGAATTGTGGAACGCTACATTTGAAACTACTGGTGTACTCTATGTTGGCTAATTCAATTTCAATTTTAAAAAACTCTATTTGGTCTGATATAAGGATTGCTACTCTGACTTCTTTTGACATCCACTTGCATGATTAATGTTTCTCCATCTCTTAATTTCCATCTGCAGGTGTCTTTAGGTGTGAAATCTTTTATACATATATACAAACTCTGTCATGCTCTTTTGCTTGGAGCATTTCGTCCATTTACATTCAAACTAATTATCATTAGACATGTATTTATTGATGTTTTGTTACTTGTTTCAGAGTTTTTTGTGTAGTTTTTCTCTGATCCTTTCTTCTCTTGCTCTCTCTCTCATGGTTTGCTCGTTTTCTTTAATGATATTCTTGGATTTCTTTCCCTTTATCTTTTGCATGTGTATTAGTGCTTTGGGTTTCTGGTGACCCCCTGGATTATATATAGCCTTTTCAGTCTATATTAAGTTGAATGCTGTTTAAGTTCAAACCCACTGTTGACTCCTCCTCATGTGTTAGGGTATATGTTTTCATATTTTACATACTTTTATTTTGTGAATCCCTTAACTGATTTTTACAGAAATACTTAATTTTACTGCTTCCTTGATTCATTATTGTCCTACTCTCACTTACGATTTTTTCCCACTCATAGTGTCCCCTTCAATATTTTTTGTAGTTAATTTAGTGGTCATGAACTCTTTTAGTTTGTGTGGCTAAGAAACTCTTTTTCTCCCCTTCTTTTCTGAAGGATAGGCTTGCTGGATAAATTATTCCTTGCTGCAGGTTTTTCTCATTCAGCACTTTGAATATTTAACGCCACTTTCTTCTGTCCTGCATAGTTTCTGCTGAAAACTCAGCTGATAGCTTTATGGGCTTTCCCTTGCATGTTAACTGTCTTCTTTTATCTTGCTGCTTTAAATGTTTCTTCTTTATCACTACCTTTTCCCATTTGGATTACTATGTGTCTTCATGTCGACCTCCTTCGGTTGATTTTGTGGGAGGGGATCTCTATGCCTTATGGATTTTTATAGGTTTCCTTCACCAGATTAGGTTAAGTTTTCAGCTCTTCTTTGGTCAAATAGATTTTCTGTCCCCTTTTCCCCCTTTTCACCTTCTGGGATCCCTCTAATGTGGGTGTTGTTACACTGGATGGAGTCACTGAATTCCCTAAGTCTCTTCTCATTTTTGCATACTTCTTTTTCCTCTCATTTTTTCCGCTTGATTACTTTCCATTACTGTCTTCTAGTTCATTAATTTGTTCCTCTGCTTCGTCCATCCTGCTAATTATTCTATCTAGTATATTCTTAATTACATTTATTGTGTTCCACATCTCTGTTTATTTCTTTCATATCTCTTTGTTAAGAGTCTCAATGATGTTCCCCCTTCTGATGTCCTCCCTCTATTCATTTCCCCAGTGAGTATCTTTATAATTGTTATCTTAAATTTTCTCTCAGGCATGTTCCTTATATCCATTTTGTTTAGGTCTCTTGCTGTGGCTTTGTCCTCTTCTTTCGTTTAGGACATAGTCCTCTGTCTGCTCATTTGGCCTACTTCTCAGAGAATATCTCTCTGTTAGGAAGGTCAGATATATTGCTTGTTCTTGAAAATACTGGGCAGTACATACATTTTTAACGTGGTGATGCTGGTTCTCCTCTGAAGGTAATGCATAGCAACAACAGAGACTGGATCTGGACTGTGTCATTGTGCACAACACATGGGGTGTGCTGTTTTAACAAGACGCATGCGTGTTGTGTAGGTGATGGGGAGACATATTGTTCTCAAGGATTGTGTGGGTCTTATCAGGGAGGGTATCCACAGCACTGGGACTGAAGCAGGTCTGGTAGGTGTGGGGATGGGCCATGGTTTATGCAAGTTAGTGATTGCTAGATTGTGCTTGGTCTTGCAGGTAGGTGTCTGTTTACAATGAGGGGCCGTAGAGGGAAATGGCACCTGCCAGCTCCTTTGTTCCTGGACAAGTCCCTTAGCAAACTCTGAGTTCAGGAACTATGTCTCCCTTGTTTAGTCCTCAAGCACCTTTCAACCTGCTTCACCCAAGCTTCTCCAGACTGTTTGCTCTGCTTTCTCTTTAAGGACAGATCTCAGTTTCCTATCACCTTCTGTGCTCTCTCAGAGCTGAGACAGCTGATTTTTAAAAGTTCCAAGCTTTAAGTCTGCTGGTTGTAGACACTCACAAATTTCATCCCTTCTGATTTTCAAAGCCATAAGCTATGAGGATGTCTCTACGCTTTAGAGGCTCCCCGGTGTAGTAGTTTGTTTCTGGCCCCTCTGTGACTGTGGTTCCCTCCCTCTGGTGGTCAGAAATATGGGGTTTAGATTCCTACAGAGTCCTTGTCCTTCCTACCATCTTTGATGTGATTTCCTCTCTCCATTTAGTTGTAGAGTTTTGTTGGGAAATTGAAGGTCCATTTCTGGGTGACTCTGGTGTGAGTGTGATCTAGTTGTATCTGTGGGAGGAGGTGAGTTTAGGGTCCTTCTACTCTGCCATCTTCCCCACAATTCAGTTTATTTTGTCTCATAAAAATATTACGACTCCAACTTTCTTTTCACTTCCATTTGCATGATAAATGGTTTTGTTTCCCATTACTTCCAATCTGCTTTTATTTTTAGGTCTGAAGTGATTCTCTGGTAGGCAGCAGAGAGATGGGTCTTGCTTCCTCTTTACACTCTATGTTTTCTGATTGAGTTATTTAGTCCTTTTTTGTTAAAGCAATCATTGATAAAGTATTTGTATCTCTCTAGTTTACTTCACAAGGAAAAGTGTGACAGGCTTCGCTCTGAGAAGGAGGTCTGCGTGGAACGCCTCTTTCAACTCACGGCTTGTTTCTGGCTGACGGAAGGCTTCTCAAGGGTGTGTACGGAAGCCTACGGAAAAAGCGCCTACACTTCACTCTCCGGGGGGAAATAAAAGCAAGAACCCAAAAGCATCGGCGAGAAACCGTCTCTCAACGAACACCTTCTTTCCTGACGAGACAGAAACATGTTCAACTCTGTGTGTGTGTGTGTGTGTGTGTGTGTGTGTGTGTGTGTGCGCGCGCGCGCGCGTGAGGGAATAAGGAATGTGCCATGCACTCACCTGGGAAAAGCAAGTCTGCGTATACGGCAACTCTCCACTAACATATTCAGGTATCCTTGAGAGAGAAGCATTTCCAAAAGTGGTTGTGGAAGCATCATGAATGTGCCGTACGCTTTACTACCTTTCAACACCCAAACTCAACATCCAAAAAACAAATAAGTGAGTCAAGAAATGGGCAGAAGATATGAACAGATATTTCTCCAAAGAAGACACACAAATGGCCAACAGACATAGGACAAACTGCTCAACATCACTTGGCATGGGGAAAAAGAAATCCAAATGACAATGAGATACCACTTCACACCAGTCAGAATTGCCAAAATTAACAAGCGAAGAAATAACAAATGTTGGTGAGGAGAAAGGGGAACTCTCTTACACTTCTAAGTGGGAATGAAAACTGGTACAGCCACTTTGGAAAACAATATGGAGGTTCCTCAAGAACTTAAAACAGAGCTCCCTTACAACCCAGCAATTTTATTTACCCCAAAGCTACAAATGTAGTGATCTGAAGGGGCAACGGCACCCCGAATGTTTAGAGCAACATTGTCCACAATAGCCAAACCGTGGAAGGAACCAAGACATCCATCGACAGATAAATGGATAAAGAAAACATGGTATATACATATACAATGGAATATGACTCAGCCATCAGAAAGGATCAATATTTAGCATATCGATGTGGATGGCACTGGAGGGTATTATGCTGAGCAAAATAAGTCAGTCAGAGAAAAACAATTATTATATGGTTTTACTCATAGGTGGAATAGAAGGAACAGCACAGAGGATCATAGGGGAAGGGAGGGAAAATGAATGCGAAGAAACCAGAGAGGAAGAAAATCCATGACAGGTTCCTAACTATTGGAAACCAACTGAGGGTTGCTGGAGGAAAGGTGGCTGGGGAGATGGGGTAACTGTGTGATGGGCATTAAGGAATGCATGGGATGTGATGAACACTGGGTGTTATACACAACTGATGAATTGTGGAACGCTACATTTGAAACTACTGGTGTACTCTATGTTGGCTAATTCAATTTCAATTTTAAAAAACTCTATTTGGTCTGATATAAGGATTGCTACTCTGACTTCTTTTGACATCCACTTGCATGATTAATGTTTCTCCATCTCTTAATTTCCATCTGCAGGTGTCTTTAGGTGTGAAATCTTTTATACATATATACAAACTCTGTCATGCTCTTTTGCTTGGAGCATTTCGTCCATTTACATTCAAA
Source organism: Eumetopias jubatus (assembly GCF_037043125.1). Lineage (NCBI taxonomy): Eukaryota > Metazoa > Chordata > Mammalia > Carnivora > Otariidae > Eumetopias > Eumetopias jubatus. The sequence continues at coordinate 291,106 of NW_028274891.1, forward strand.
CTAATTATCATTAGACATGTATTTATTGATGTTTTGTTACTTGTTTCAGAGTTTTTTGTGTAGTTTTTCTCTGATCCTTTCTTCTCTTGCTCTCTCTCTCATGGTTTGCTCGTTTTCTTTAATGATATTCTTGGATTTCTTTCCCTTTATCTTTTGCATGTGTATTAGTGCTTTGGGTTTCTGGTGACCCCCTGGATTATATATAGCCTTTTCAGTCTATATTAAGTTGAATGCTGTTTAAGTTCAAACCCACTGTTGACTCCTCCTCATGTGTTAGGGTATATGTTTTCATATTTTACATACTTTTATTTTGTGAATCCCTTAACTGATTTTTACAGAAATACTTAATTTTACTGCTTCCTTGATTCATTATTGTCCTACTCTCACTTACGATTTTTTTCCACTCATAGTGTCCCCTTCAATATTTTTTGTAGTTAATTTAGTGGTCATGAACTCTTTTAGTTTGTGTGGCTAAGAAACTCTTTTTCTCCCCTTCTTTTCTGAAGGATAGGCTTGCTGGATAAATTATTCCTTGCTGCAGGTTTTTCTCATTCAGCACTTTGAATATTTAACGCCACTTTCTTCTGTCCTGCATAGTTTCTGCTGAAAACTCAGCTGATAGCTTTATGGGCTTTCCCTTGCATGTTAACTGTCTTCTTTTATCTTGCTGCTTTAAATGTTTCTTCTTTATCACTACCTTTTCCCATTTGGATTACTATGTGTCTTCATGTCGACCTCCTTCGGTTGATTTTGTGGGAGGGGATCTCTATGCCTTATGGATTTGTATAGGTTTCCTTCACCAGATTAGGTTAAGTTTTCAGCTCTTCTTTGGTCAAATAGATTTTCTGTCCCCTTTTCCCCCTTTTCACCTTCTGGGATCCCTCTAATGTGGGTGTTGTTACACTGGATGGAGTCACTGAATTCCCTAAGTCTCTTCTCATTTTTGCATACTTCTTTTTCCTCTCATTTTTTCCGCTTGATTACTTTCCATTACTGTCTTCTAGTTCATTAATTTGTTCCTCTGCTTCGTCCATCCTGCTAATTATTCTATCTAGTATATTCTTAATTACATTTATTGTGTTCCACATCTCTGATTATTTCTTTCATATCTCTTTGTTAAGAGTCTCAATGATGTTCCCCCTTCTGATGTCCTCCCTCTATTCATTTCCCCAGTGAGTATCTTTATAATTGTTGTCTTAAATTTTCTCTCAGGCATGTTCCTTATATCCATTTTGTTTAGGTCTCTTGCTGTGGCTTTGTCCTCTTCTTTCGTTTAGGACATAGTCCTCTGTCTGCTCATTTGGCCTACTTCTCAGAGAATATCTCTCTGTTAGGAAGGTCAGATATATTGCTTGTTCTTGAAAATACTGGGCAGTACATACATTTTTAACTTGGTGATGCTGGTTCTCCTCTGAAGGTAATGCATAGCAACAACAGAGACTGGATCTGGACTGTGTCATTGTGCACAACACATGGGGTGTGCTGTTTTAACAAGACGCATGCGTGTTGTGTAGGTGATGGGGAGACATATTGTTCTCAAGGATTGTGTGGGTCTTATCAGGGAGGGTATCCACAGCACTGGGACTGAAGCAGGTCTGGTAGGTGTGGGGATGGGCCATGGTTTATGCAAGTTAGTGATTGCTAGATTGTGCTTGGTCTTGCAGGTAGGTGTCTGTTTACAATGAGGGGCCGTAGAGGGAAATGGCACCTGCCAGCTCCTTTGTTCCTGGACAAGTCCCTTAGCAAACTCTGAGTTCAGGAACTATGTCTCCCTTGTTTAGTCCTCAAGCACCTTTCAACCTGCTTCACCCAAGCTTCTCCAGACTGTTTGCTCTGCTTTCTCTTTAAGGACAGATCTCAGTTTCCTATCACCTTCTGTGCTCTCTCAGAGCTGAGACAGCTGATTTTTAAAAGTTCCAAGCTTTAAGTCTGCTGGTTGTAGACACTCACAAATTTCATCCCTTCTGATTTTCAAAGCCATAAGCTATGAGGATGTCTCTACGCTTTAGAGGCTCCCCGGTGTAGTAGTTTGTTTCTGGCCCCTCTGTGACTGTGGTTCCCTCCCTCTGGTGGTCAGAAATATGGGGTTTAGATTCCTACAGAGTCCTTGTCCTTCCTACCATCTTTGATGTGATTTCCTCTCTCCATTTAGTTGTAGAGTTTTGTTGGGAAATTGAAGGTCCATTTCTGGGTGACTCTGGTGTGAGTGTGATCTAGTTGTATCTGTGGGAGGAGGTGAGTTTAGGGTCCTTCTACTCTGCCATCTTCCCCACAATTCAGTTTATTTTGTCTCATAAAAATATTACGACTCCAACTTTCTTTCCACTTCCATTTGCATGATAAATGGTTTTGTTTCCCATTACTTCCAATCTGCTTTTATTTTTAGGTCTGAAGTGATTCTCTGGTAGGCAGCAGAGAGATGGGTCTTGCTTCCTCTTTACACTCTATGTTTTCTGATTGAGTTATTTAGTCCTATTTTGTTAAAGCAATCATTGATAAAGTATTTGTATCTCTCTAGTTTACTTCACAAGGAAAAGTGTGACAGGCTTCGCTCTGAGAAGGAGGTCTGCGTGGAACGCCTCTTTCAACTCACGGCTTGTTTCTGGCTGACGGAAGGCTTCTCAAGGGTGTGTACGGAAGCCTACGGAAAAAGAGCCTACACTTCACTCTCCGGGGGGAAATAAAAGCAAGAACCCAAAAGCATCGGCGAGAAACCGTCTCTCAACGAACACCTTCTTTCCTGACGAGACAGAAACATGTTCAACTCTGTGTGTGTGTGTGTGTGTGTGTGTGTGTGTGTGTGTGTGTGCGCACGCGCGCGTGTGAGGGAATAAGGAATGTGCCATGCACTCACCTGGGAAAAGCAAGTCTGCGTATACGGCAACTCTCCACTAACATATTCAGGTATCCTTGAGAGAGAAGCATTTCCAAAAGTGGTTGTGGAAGCATCATGAATGTGCCGTACGCTTTACTACCTTTCAACACCCAAACTCAACATCCAAAAAACAAATAAGTGAGTCAAGAAATGGGCAGAAGATATGAACAGATATTTCTCCAAAGAAGACACACAAATGGCCAACAGACATAGGACAAACTGCTCAACATCACTTGGCATGGGGAAAAAGAAATCCAAATGACAATGAGATACCACTTCACACCATTCAGAATTGCCAAAATTAACAAGCGAAGAAATAACAAATGTTGGTGAGGAGAAAGGGGAACTCTCTTACACTTCTAAGTGGGAATGAAAACTGGTACAGCCACTTTGGAAAACAATATGGAGGTTCCTCAAGAACTTAAAACAGAGCTCCCTTACAACCCAGAAATTTTATTTACCCCAAAGCTACAAATGTAGTGATCTGAAGGGGCAACGGCACCCCGAATGTTTATAGCAACATTGTCCACAATAGCCAAACCGTGGAAGGAACCAAGACATCCATCGACAGATAAATGGATAAAGAAAACATGGTATATACATATACAATGGAATATGACTCAGCCATCAGAAAGGATCAATATTTAGCATATCGATGTGGATGGCACTGGAGGGTATTATGCTGAGCAAAATAAGTCAGTCAGAGAAAAACAATTATTATATGGTTTTACTCATAGGTGGAATAGAAGGAACAGCACAGAGGATCATAGGGGAAGGGAGGGAAAATGAATGCGAAGAAACCAGAGAGGAAGAAAATCCATGACAGGTTCCTAACTATTGGAAACCAACTGAGGGTTGCTGGAGGAAAGGTGGCTGGGGAGATGGGGTAACTGTGTGATGGGCATTAAGGAATGCATGGGATGTGATGAACACTGGGTGTTATACACAACTGATGAATTGTGGAACGCTACATTTGAAACTACTGGTGTACTCTATGTTGGCTAATTCAATTTCAATTTTAAAAAACTCTATTTGGTCTGATATAAGGATTGCTACTCTGACTTCTTTTGACATCCACTTGCATGATTAATGTTTCTCCATCTCTTAATTTCCATCTGCAGGTGTCTTTAGGTGTGAAATCTTTTATACATATATACAAACTCTGTCATGCTCTTTTGCTTGGAGCATTTCGTCCATTTACATTCAAACTAATTATCATTAGACATGTATTTATTGATGTTTTGTTACTTGTTTCAGAGTTTTTTGTGTAGTTTTTCTCTGATCCTTTCTTCTCTTGCTCTCTCTCTCATGGTTTGCTCGTTTTCTTTAATGATATTCTTGGATTTCTTTCCCTTTATCTTTTGCATGTGTATTAGTGCTTTGGGTTTCTGGTGACCCCCTGGATTATATATAGCCTTTTCAGTCTATATTAAGTTGAATGCTGTTTAAGTTCAAACCCACTGTTGACTCCTCCTCATGTGTTAGGGTATATGTTTTCATATTTTACATACTTTTATTTTGTGAATCCCTTAACTGATTTTTACAGAAATACTTAATTTTACTGCTTCCTTGATTCATTATTGTCCTACTCTCACTTACGATTTTTTCCCACTCATAGTGTCCCCTTCAATATTTTTTGTAGTTAATTTAGTGGTCATGAACTCTTTTAGTTTGTGTGGCTAAGAAACTCTTTTTCTCCCCTTCTTTTCTGAAGGATAGGCTTGCTGGATAAATTATTCCTTGCTGCAGGTTTTTCTCATTCAGCACTTTGAATATTTAACGCCACTTTCTTCTGTCCTGCATAGTTTCTGCTGAAAACTCAGCTGATAGCTTTATGGGCTTTCCCTTGCATGTTAACTGTCTTCTTTTATCTTGCTGCTTTAAATGTTTCTTCTTTATCACTACCTTTTCCCATTTGGATTACTATGTGTCTTCATGTCGACCTCCTTCGGTTGATTTTGTGGGAGGGGATCTCTATGCCTTATGGATTTGTATAGGTTTCCTTCACCAGATTAGGTTAAGTTTTCAGCTCTTCTTTGGTCAAATAGATTTTCTGTCCCCTTTTCCCCCTTTTCACCTTCTGGGATCCCTCTAATGTGGGTGTTGTTACACTGGATGGAGTCACTGAATTCCCTAAGTCTCTTCTCATTTTTGCATACTTCTTTTTCCTCTCATTTTTTCCGCTTGATTACTTTCCATTACTGTCTTCTAGTTCATTAATTTGTTCCTCTGCTTCGTCCATCCTGCTAATTATTCTATCTAGTATATTCTTAATTACATTTATTGTGTTCCACATCTCTGATTATTTCTTTCATATCTCTTTGTTAAGAGCCTCAATGATGTTCCCCCTTCTGATGTCCTCCCTCTTTTCATTTCCCCAGTGAGTATCTTTATAATTGTTATCTTAAATTTTCTCTCAGGCATGTTCCTTATATCCATTTTGTTTAGGTCTCTTGCTGTGGCTTTGTCCTCTTCTTTCGTTTAGGACATAGTCCTCTGTCTGCTCATTTGGCCTACTTCTCAGAGAATATCTCTCTGTTAGGAAGGTCAGATATATTGCTTGTTCTTGAAAATACTGGGCAGTACATACATTTTTAACGTGGTGATGCTGGTTCTCCTCTGAAGGTAATGCATAGCAACAACAGAGACTGGATCTGGACTGTGTCATTGTGCACAACACATGGGGTGTGCTGTTTTAACAAGACGCATGCGTGTTGTGTAGGTGATGGGGAGACATATTGTTCTCAAGGATTGTGTGGGTCTTATCAGGGAGGGTATCCACAGCACTGGGACTGAAGCAGGTCTGGTAGGTGTGGGGATGGGCCATGGTTTATGCAAGTTAGTGATTGCTAGATTGTGCTTGGTCTTGCAGGTAGGTGTCTGTTTACAATGAGGGGCCGTAGAGGGAAATGGCACCTGCCAGCTCCTTTGTTCCTGGACAAGTCCCTTAGCAAACTCTGAGTTCAGGAACTATGTCTCCCTTGTTTAGTCCTCAAGCACCTTTCAACCTGCTTCACCCAAGCTTCTCCAGACTGTTTGCTCTGCTTTCTCTTTAAGGACAGATCTCAGTTTCCTATCACCTTCTGTGCTCTCTCAGAGCTGAGACAGCTGATTTTTAAAAGTTCCAAGCTTTAAGTCTGCTGGTTGTAGACACTCACAAATTTCATCCCTTCTGATTTTCAAAGCCATAAGCTATGAGGATGTCTCTACGCTTTAGAGGCTCCCCGGTGTAGTAGTTTGTTTCTGGCCCCTCTGTGACTGTGGTTCCCTCCCTCTGGTGGTCAGAAATATGGGGTTTAGATTCCTACAGAGTCCTTGTCCTTCCTACCATCTTTGATGTGATTTCCTCTCTCCATTTAGTTGTAGAGTTTTGTTGGGAAATTGAAGGTCCATTTCTGGGTGACTCTGGTGTGAGTGTGATCTAGTTGTATCTGTGGGAGGAGGTGAGTTTAGGGTCCTTCTACTCTGCCATCTTCCCCACAATTCAGTTTATTTTGTCTCATAAAAATATTACGACTCCAACTTTCTTTTCACTTCCATTTGCATGATAAATGGTTTTGTTTCCCATTACTTCCAATCTGCTTTTATTTTTAGGTCTGAAGTGATTCTCTGGTAGGCAGCAGAGAGATGGGTCTTGCTTCCTCTTTACACTCTATGTTTTCTGATTGAGTTATTTAGTCTTTTTTGTTAAAGCAATCATTGATAAAGTATTTGTATCTCTCTAGTTTACTTCACAAGGAAAAGTGTGACAGGCTTCGCTCTGAGAAGGAGGTCTGCGTGGAACGCCTCTTTCAACTCACGGCTTGTTTCTGGCTGACGGAAGGCTTCTCAAGGGTGTGTACGGAAGCCTACGGAAAAAGCGCCTACACTTCACTCTCCGGGGGGAAATAAAAGCAAGAACCCAAAAGCATCGGCGAGAAACCGTCTCTCAACGAACACCTTCTTTCCTGACGAGACAGAAACATGTTCAACTCTGTGTGTGTGTGTGTGTGTGTGTGTGTGTGTGTGTGTGTGCGCGCGCGCGCGCGTGAGGGAATAAGGAATGTGCCATGCACTCACCTGGGAAAAGCAAGTCTGCGTATACGGCAACTCTCCACTAACATATTCAGGTATCCTTGAGAGAGAAGCATTTCCAAAAGTGGTTGTGGAAGCATCATGAATGTGCCGTACGCTTTACTACCTTTCAACACCCAAACTCAACATCCAAAAAACAAATAAGTGAGTCAAGAAATGGGCAGAAGATATGAACAGATATTTCTCCAAAGAAGACACACAAATGGCCAACAGACATAGGACAAACTGCTCAACATCACTTGGCATGGGGAAAAAGAAATCCAAATGACAATGAGATACCACTTCACACCAGTCAGAATTGCCAAAATTAACAAGCGAAGAAATAACAAATGTTGGTGAGGAGAAAGGGGAACTCTCTTACACTTCTAAGTGGGAATGAAAACTGGTACAGCCACTTTGGAAAACAATATGGAGGTTCCTCAAGAACTTAAAACAGAGCTCCCTTACAACCCAGCAATTTTATTTACCCCAAAGCTACAAATGTAGTGATCTGAAGGGGCAACGGCACCCCGAATGTTTAGAGCAACATTGTCCACAATAGCCAAACCGTGGAAGGAACCAAGACATCCATCGACAGATAAATGGATAAAGAAAACATGGTATATACATATACAATGGAATATGACTCAGCCATCAGAAAGGATCAATATTTAGCATATCGATGTGGATGGCACTGGAGGGTATTATGCTGAGCAAAATAAGTCAGTCAGAGAAAAACAATTATTATATGGTTTTACTCATAGGTGGAATAGAAGGAACAGCACAGAGGATCATAGGGGAAGGGAGGGAAAATGAATGCGAAGAAACCAGAGAGGAAGAAAATCCATGACAGGTTCCTAACTATTGGAAACCAACTGAGGGTTGCTGGAGGAAAGGTGGCTGGGGAGATGGGGTAACTGTGTGATGGGCATTAAGGAATGCATGGGATGTGATGAACACTGGGTGTTATACACAACTGATGAATTGTGGAACGCTACATTTGAAACTACTGGTGTACTCTATGTTGGCTAATTCAATTTCAATTTTAAAAAACTCTATTTGGTCTGATATAAGGATTGCTACTCTGACTTCTTTTGACATCCACTTGCATGATTAATGTTTCTCCATCTCTTAATTTCCATCTGCAGGTGTCTTTAGGTGTGAAATCTTTTATACATATATACAAACTCTGTCATGCTCTTTTGCTTGGAGCATTTCGTCCATTTACATTCAAACTAATTATCATTAGACATGTATTTATTGATGTTTTGTTACTTGTTTCAGAGTTTTTTGTGTAGTTTTTCTCTGATCCTTTCTTCTCTTGCTCTCTCTCTCATGGTTTGCTCGTTTTCTTTAATGATATTCTTGGATTTCTTTCCCTTTATCTTTTGCATGTGTATTAGTGCTTTGGGTTTCTGGTGACCCCCTGGATTATATATAGCCTTTTCAGTCTATATTAAGTTGAATGCTGTTTAAGTTCAAACCCACTGTTGACTCCTCCTCATGTGTTAGGGTATATGTTTTCATATTTTACATACTTTTATTTTGTGAATCCCTTAACTGATTTTTACAGAAATACTTAATTTTACTGCTTCCTTGATTCATTATTGTCCTACTCTCACTTACGATTTTTTTCCACTCATAGTGTCCCCTTCAATATTTTTTGTAGTTAATTTAGTGGTCATGAACTCTTTTAGTTTGTGTGGCTAAGAAACTCTTTTTCTCCCCTTCTTTTCTGAAGGATAGGCTTGCTGGATAAATTATTCCTTGCTGCAGGTTTTTCTCATTCAGCACTTTGAATATTTAACGCCACTTTCTTCTGTCCTGCATAGTTTCTGCTGAAAACTCAGCTGATAGCTTTATGGGCTTTCCCTTGCATGTTAACTGTCTTCTTTTATCTTGCTGCTTTAAATGTTTCTTCTTTATCACTACCTTTTCCCATTTGGATTACTATGTGTCTTCATGTC